>NC_069098.1:15516533-15833297 GCF_947172395.1 Bicyclus anynana
GGTATTTTGTGGTACTAATAAAGAAAGCCTTAACAAATACTACAACCCGTTTGAAGCAATGCGTCGAACAATGCGGATCTGTGGATGCCTACCATAAAAATAAAATTTATTATTATTACCTTACCTTACCTTACCTTATCAGCCGATAGACGTCCACTGCTGGACATAGGTCTCTTGCATGGACCTCCAAGCTCAACGGTCTTAAGCCGCCGGCATCAAGCGGCTCCCTGCAACCCTGCGCCTTCCGGTGCGGGGTCACCATTCCAGCACCTTGGGACCCCAACGTCCATCGGCTCTTCGAACTATATGGCCTGTCCATAGCCACTTCAGCTTTGCGACTCGCTGAGCTATATCAGTGACTTTCGTTCGTCTACGGATCTCCTCGTTTCTGATTCGCAGAGAAACTCCAAGCATAGCTCGCTCCATCGCCCGCTGAGTGTTTTTGAGTCTTCTAATAATGCCCATAGTCAGCGACCAAGTATTTAATATTATAGACTAATAATTAATGATCATAATTTTAGTATTATTTAGCGCGGTTTCTCTGGCGTAGATATGTTCCGCATTTCTAGTTTGGAAATCTGGATAACAAAATATAATGTTACACTCTGAAAATGTAGATTTCCGTGAATTATTAAAATCGATCTAGTTCTTTTGACGCATATTCATAAACTAGCTGACGCCGCGCGGTTTCACCCGCGTGGTTCTCGTTCCCGTAGGAATACGGTGATAAGATATAGCCTATAGCCTTTCTCGATAAATGGGCTATCTAACACTGAAAGAATTTTCCAAATCGGACTAGTAGTTTCTGAGATTAGCGCGTTCAATCAAACAAACTCTTCAGCTTTATCTACGGCTTTGGCCGTGGCTAGTTACCACCCTACCGGCAAAGACGTCTACCGCCAAGCGATCTAGCGTTCCGATACGATCCGTGTAGAAACCGAAAGCAGTGTAAATTTTTATCCTACTCCTAACAAATTAGCCCGATTCCATCTTAGATTGCATCATCACTTCCATCAGGTGAGATTGTAGTCAAGTGGTAACTTGTTGAGAAAAAAAACAAACAAAAAATCAAATTTTTATGATATTAGTTAAGATATTTTTTTAATTGTCGGTAATGCGTGTTAACTAAAAAAAAAAACAAAAAACATCCACGTTCAATTGCGAACCTTCTCCTTTTTTTTTGAAGTCGGTTAAAAACTACTATAGTATGCAGTATAAATAATAAACAAAAACAGATTTCACCGTTGAATGCATTGCGGGTTTTTTACTTATAAATAATCTTTTAATAGTGAAAATACGTAATGCACTATGATTGAAGCTGAGCGCGGCTTTCGCTGTGTTGAGCTTGAATTAATTATCATAAAAGTTATTAAAAATATAGTAGTGAACAGACTTTAATTACTGAAAAATCATAATTTAATTAAATAAGTATCCTACTTAAAAATAATGATGTTATTTAATACTAAATAGACTTCGGGATAACGAGTAGGAATATGGAATATAAAAACGTAACACAGTAAACTCTAGTAACTCATTTCATGTTCTGTACCTACTTTTTTGTAACATACTAGCAGACGCCGCGCGGTTTTATCCGCGTCGTTCCCGTTCCCGTGTGAATACGGGGATATAATATAGTCTATAGCACTCGGGGATAGTGTAGCTTCCCAACAGTGAAATAATAAAATTGGTTCAGTAGTTTTAGAGGATTTTTCTATACCGAAATGCACATTGCATTGCATTAAAAAGCCTTAAAACCAGTGTATTAACCATTTTTTATTAAAATACTAGTAAACTCACCGTGGTTTCACCCGCTTAGTTTCCAATACCGAGAGAATACGAAAATAAAATATAGCCTATGTTACTAACTGATAATGTTACTTTCTCCTAGTAAAGAAAAAATGTAAATAGATTCAGTAGTTTCGGAGCTTATTTGTAACAAACAAGCTTAAACATTAGTTAAGATTTAACTTTTGATTATTTAATCCATTTTAATTTTCTTGTATTTCAATTTTGTTTATTTGTTATTTTAGCCATCTCGAACTGATGAGAGTAACCAGCCAAAACTCAAAGGTATAATCAGTCGCGTCAAGCTTGGCACTCAGGATAGTTCAGAGAAGCAGGTCACGTTCCAGGACAGCGATCACTTGGTAGAATCATCCGTTAAATCTAAGAGAGTGAAGTTTGCTGAGGACACTATATTTAAACCAGAGCCTGGAATTAAACGAGGTATTAATACTACAACACAAATGCAAAGTAGGGTTGTGTAACCATCGGTAGTTTTACTAAAAAAAAAACAGTCAGTCAGTCTGTAAAAAAAAAAATTTAACACTATTGATCTAAAGATTTAATTTTCGTCAGAACTTGTATCTCAGAATTACTGTCTCCAAGATTAATTTTGGATATTTGTTTTTATATAATTTACCCTTTTGTTTATTATTATTTTTCATTTTGATTGTTTTATTTATTATTTTTTTAAATACAGTTTTTAAGAAACCGCGTCGAATGCTAACTCCGGGACGGCAGCGACCAAAAATATCCCACAACCCTCGCTTCCAAGCACTGATCAACCGCTTTGAATGCCAAAGGCTATCGTTAACGCAGACTCCTGTCATCAAAAAAGATGAACAGTCCATAGAGAGCACCCCACCGGGACACAGCCTAGCCAGAGCAATAAACTTCAAAGATGACAGCCCAACAGTGGAATCAGAGACACAATCTAAAGAGGCGAATGAATTATTCAAAACTTGCGTCGACTCCCCGGCGCCCATGAACAACGCAATAACATCCCTGACCACAAACATAGCGGGCACTCTCCAAACATGCCTCACCTCAGTCTTACGGTCCACTGATGAGGAAACTGAGATACAATTCAAATTCGTTATCTCAAAAAAGAAAGTGAGTGTGAACAGGATAGCAGATAACGGTAATCTTGAGAATTGCACTGAAATCGAGAGGGGGGAGCAGTCCAATAAGGAGAACATTTGGTCGACCGTTGCTAAGGCTGTCAAAAATGTTTTCTGGGGCAATCAAGATAATCGCTCTAATGAAGGTATGCAGAATAAGTTATATTACACATTTCTTTAGAAGTTATGACTTAGTAGCGGACGCCCGCGACTTCGTCGGCATGGAATTCGGCTTTTTACAAATCCCGCGGGAACCATGGTTTTTTTCGGGATGAAAAGTAGCTTATAAATTAATCCAGGATAAAATCTATTTCCACTCCAAATTTCAGCCAAATCGCTTCAGTAGCTGCAGCGTAAAAGAGGAACAAACATACTTACACACTTGCACATAAACTTTCGCCTTTATAATATTAGTGTGATGTGATAAATGTCCCGGGTTCAATAAGACCGAGTACTATTTAGGTTCTGTGGTTTTTAAGGGAGTTACTTTGCTTAGAAATTGTTAGTTAATTGTTGCTCCACCTGCAATCTGAAAGGTTCAAAATTCAAACTTGTTATACTCGTACATGGTATACCATGAAAGTTTGCTGGTACCAAAATGCAAGCAAAGCAAGAAATAAAAGTTAAAATCTAAATACAAAATGTCGTCAAAATCGCACCTTCATTTGTAAGTTCCAATAAATATGAAACTACTGTCGGCCCTCGACTCGTCCGAGAATATTTTATAAAATTAAATAATACAACCTTACGTATATACTAGCACATTTCACATTTCACATCTAAGACATTTTAGGCTGGCACGCCTTTTCACAATATTTAAGCAATGTAAACTACATAATTAGGTATTTACTTAATTTACACAAGTGACATATGAGAATAATTATTTAATCAAAACACAAAAGGTATTAAAATAGGTTTAGTTATTAAAATAGGCATACATTAAAATAAATTAACTAAATAAATAAGAAAGCACAACCTGAGAAAACACAAAACTGCGTATATAAACTATCTTTTTCAATCACTTGTTGAAAATCGCATTAAAATCCGTTACGTAATTTAAAAGATCCAAGCCTACCAACGCAGAAAATGACTTTGTTTATGCTATGTAAAGATACACGTCATACTTTTCAAAGCCTCCACGCTTAGATCTCATTTTGAATTTCTGAATTTAAAGCCAGTGGGTGACCTGGCAGCGGACAAGCAAATGTTTTGCTAAAGCGACACCTGCTCGGAATCGCATTAGAATGTTGATGCGCCGCTGCAAGAAGGCTCAACTATATTCAGTTAGGGATTTGTGGCCCGATACCCGCCGCGGCTGTGATATTTTGTTGCCAGATTTACTTACATTTTAAAGTAAAACGAGATAACTTTTAAAATGAGATCATGGGCTCTCATCTCAATAGTCTCTGAGATTTTATTTACAGAACATTTTTATTTATTTGGATGTTTAAAAATTTGGAAATTTACAGAATTTTCAGTCTTATGGACTCTAGCAGTTCCCCTTGCAGTTTCACCCGTATAGTTCCCGTGATCGTGGGATCACGGCGATAAAAAAAATAAAAATATAGCCGAATTATTACCCTCGATTAATGATTTAATTTTTTAAAGATTTAAACATTAGTTCAGTAATATTGAGAGAAAAATAAACAAAAAATCAATGCCATACCTCTTTATTTATTATTAGTTTAGGTAATGCAATTGATAAAAAATAATGTTTAAAAGTAAATATCTGTGTATATCTAAGGTGCTATATTCGAGACTCATGAGCTAAGTTCGGTAAAACATATCCATATATATTTATTTTTCTGCTTAATAAACAAAACTGATTTTTGTAACTATGCCGTCTCCTACATATTTGAGATACCACCTCGTAAAATTTTAAACTACTACCTATTTCAATAATAATTTTTGAATCCAGATTATAAAATGATATCAATAATAAAACTGGAAGCTGGGTGAACATCCATGGCACAGCGGTAAAGTAGCGATAAGAAACATAACCTTTACATCTATTTGTATGTATAAATCCTTCTTAATGAAGACTGTGTAATGACGGGCAGAGTTTTTCACCGAAAAGATCTTGTACAAACAGACCTTGAAAATCAAACAACTCGCGTAAAATGTATAAAATTCTTTCATCATGTCGATCAAAATTTTCACAGCTTGTTGCTTTCAAAGTAACGATCTGCTTTAGCTTAAAGCTCGCATTCATCGTTTGGCCACTTTGCCTCCAAATAAAAGCCTTAAAGCCGAGGTGAAAATAAAGTTGCCGCTGAAGATAGGAAAATGCAATATAGCCTTTGCAAGAATTCCTGTTTCACCTCATATGATCTTGTTGACTGTAGTTATATTTAAGGAGGTGTTTCATATGACTGTAAGGCTTTTTAACTCTAATTAATTGCAAATTATTATAGCATAATCTGTGGGTAAATAATAAAAGACGTCCTTCGCGACTTCTTCCGCTCTTAGACGTCCTAAATCCGGCCTTGTCGTAAAATCCGTTATAAGCGGACGGAGTGTGCTAACTATAAACATACCTCACTACCAAATTTCAACTTTGTACGTCCAGCGGATTTCGAGATATGTTTAGCTTTTAAAGATTAAGACATACTTAAAATTGTTTATTTTGTAATAACAAACAACTGTAGAGTAGATATTAAAGAGTAACGCGTGCTTAGTTTGTTTATTCTTTGCGTATAAAGACAATAAATAATGCTATAATAATTATTTATACTGGATTTCTAAATTCGTATAATTACTTTAATAATTTCAAGTTTACATAGATTTAATAAACTAACATTAAAATACACTATGCTAAAAACGGTTAATTAATATTTTCTGATAACTTCTTCTTTGTCATTAATAGTTACTTTATTTTTCAAAGTATCTTGTTTTAACCCAAGTGTTTTAACCCAAGTGAGGCTTTTTATCGTTTAAATATTTTTTCTTTAATATTTTTTAAACGCCCCCTCATTAATGTCTACACGCTCTTAGCTCCGAAAGCAGAATTTTTATATTTTTCCGCCTGTAAGCCAGATTACACGAATATTAATTTTTGCTTCTGGCGTAAATCCAATAACGGACTCGTACCTACATTTAATTTATCGTTTTGTTCTCAGAGGGTAGGTAGGAGGCCAAAGTTTAATATTGAAGTCAAATTACCTACTCGTAAAATTGTTTTAGATTTCACACCAAAAAATACGTTTTGAATTTCCATTTAGAATGTCAGATGTTTGAAAATCGTTATTGCTGTTGATTCTTTTTATTTAATTAAGTTTTTCTATATGCCAAACATTTTTTGCCTTGTTATTACAAATAATTGTGTAGTAATAATACCATAAACAATTGATTATATTAAATGAAAGAACTAAATAAATTATTTAACTTTCTCATCACCCATTGAACGCTGTTTTATATCAGCTTAAAGAAAAATTTAATAACATCAAAAATTTAGGCATAATATTATGGAACTTAAAACAAAAACTTAGCATATTTTAACGACTTAACAGTCGACTGTAAGGATGGGCCTCACTCCATATAAAAATACATACAAACACACAAAGTTTTAATATAAAAAATCAACTAAAACTCCTACACCCTAATAGGGTGATTAGAACTACGAGCTAAACTCCAATAAAATTCCCTTTTTGTCACGAAGCAATACTAAAAGCTCTCAACAACTCTAAACAAGCTCGTTCCGACAAAAAAACAAACGAATCGCATAACTTCGGCACGTCCTCGATTTCCCAAAAACTATATCGTCTAAAAGTCGCGTAATAAGCGCATCATACTGTAAAAATTGACTTTAAATCTTTGTACAAAAGGTTGGTAATCGCTTGACAAAGTTTAATCATAAAGCTAGTGAGTAGGGACAGAGAAAACTTGTCTGACCTCTTTAGTCTTTTGACTTCTGCTGCAGTGAATTGTGACAATCAAACCTTTACGGCTATAACTGTACGTGATTGTCCTTAACTGGTGACCTTTCTATAATGAAAAGGAAATTCAAGAACGATAGAACTTTGAACTCAAGCTAACTATGAAAAGAAGCAATAACTCATATTTTATCGATGTGAGCTTTTATGGCCCCGTAAGGATATTTGAAATTTTCAGGGGGGTAGTTACAATTCTAAAGAATTGAAAAGAGTATTAAAATTAAGAGGAAGTAGGTAGGCTGTTTAAAATAGCTAATAAACTCTTGAAAACAGAGTTTAAACCGGAAAATAGTGTTTGATATAATTAACTTATTTAGATGTCGATCCTTGTATATTCTTTGATGTAGATTTAAATTATTTGTTTTTATTAATATATTGTATTGAGTACTTAGAACTACATTTATTTGTACATCGGGTAACTTTTTTTTTATGGAAACAGGCTCGCGTTTGACCATGATCTAACCTGATGGTCAGTGTAGATACAGTCTAAGATGGGACACGCTTGTCTAGAAGGTGCATATTTACTCTTGTTTTGAAGATACACAAGTTGTCAGATTCAGGAAACACAGACTTGGGAAGGGTATTCCAAACCCTAGCCAAGCGTATGACTTTTTTAACTTTACCTACATAGTTGGATTTTTGGAGCAACAAAAAGTTACATAAATAATATGTCTTTTACCCTATAGTGAAAAATCGTTTTTCAGCTACACCTTACAGTTCGATCGCTTCCAACGATACCACCTCATCATCGGCTTCGAAGAGAAAATTCGAGGAGATGTCAGACTCGGAGTTGAGCCCACTCAACCACAAACGCCACAAGTACGAGGGCCGGATCAGAGGAAGACCACCCCTCAACAGGCTCAGGACTTGCAGCGTCTCATGCTTGAGGAGTTCCCATTCCGCTGAACAGCATTCCATGCTGAAAGAGCTGTCTATGTTTCAAGAGGATCAAAATATGAATTGTAGCTTCTAGTACCTACCGAGAACAAAAATTTTATTGATTTTTTAAAAGATTAGATTTGTCTATAGTCAAGTAGGCCATATTGATTTTTCATGAAAAATTATTGTATAAGAAAAAAAAACACATATAAATAATTTAAATATTTTTTCACGATAAACTTTCAAAAAGTGATCGTGCACACAAAGGGATGAATAATTTTCCACGATTATTAATAATGTTTGTTTAGTTAATTTGAACAATCAATAATAATAAATTAATTAGTTTTAATTATTATGATGTTTAAAAAAGTAATTAGGTAAATTATTATTATCAGACAAGCAAGAATATGATATTTTTTATTTTCTTTGAGATTTGTAATTTAATTGATTTAATTTAATTAATATAAAATAAAAGTTATGAAATTGTATTTTTGGTATTCTTATTGTTTCTAAAACCGTAAAGTTGAATACGCAAAATATCTGTACGACTTCATTTGTGATGTGGGCTTACCTTTATTACAACCGAAGGGTTCTGGGTTGGTTTATATAATACATAAACTGGTTGTCTGAGTGTATTTATACATTATATAAGTATTTATATGTAGTATATGAAGGAGATGTCCCAAAATTGCCCCAGACCCAATAATGTAAATGTACATAGTCACATTACATTTTAAATTACATAATACCTACATATTTATGCATAAAATCCAAACAATATATGGAGAGTGGGCCCATTTATATGATAGATCAGCCATCTTAGGATTCATAACACAAGCTATGTTTACTTTGTGGCTGGATAATTATGTGAGTATTGTTTGAGTAGGTATATTTATTTATTATATAATCACCATCATTATCGGTCTATTGTGTATAGGGCTAGCAGGGTTATTATGTAACTCGGTGTACCACTCAAGTAATCAGTCACTACATCGTTATTTTCGTGTTTGCAATTATTTAACATGTACTGCACAATTTTACATTAAGGGGACCTCTCGGGAACCACGATTTTTTCGGGATAGCTTATGTGTTAATCCAGGTCATAATATATCTTAATAACAAATTTCAGCTAATTCGGTCCAGTAATCGAGAGCGTGAAAGAGTAACAAACATTCATATCATCAAAATCACTAGCTTTCGTAAATCTCGGGAAACCATTAATTTTTTCGAGATAAAAAGTCTATGTGTTAATCCAGAATAAAATCTATTTCCATTCCAAATTTTAGCAAAATCACTTCAGTAGTAGCGGTGTTAATGAGTAACAAACATCTAAACAAACATACATCCAAACATCCATACAAACTTTTGCGTTTATAATATTAGTAGGATTATGTGAGATGGCAGTCAAAAACTAACTAGACAAATAAAAGCCGTTCTGGTAATAGAACACGAGACTTCATTAGCGAGATTGTAGCAAATACGCGCCAGAGAATTTCAAAAAGTTGTACAAAGAATTCACATCGCGTAAACTCACGATAAGTAGTTTTCGCCGTAAAACATTGAGCAGAGGGTAGTTTCGACCTTTTTGTGCGGCGCTCGCTGCGGCGTATGACAGAGTGTGTTTTATGTTTATGCATGTACGTGATTCTCTTTGTTGGCAACTTTTGTGAGCGAAACTTTGATATTTAACTTGGGAGCTTCTAACAAATGGCATCATCGTTGTCGTCAACTTTGTATTTATCTATGGTGCTTGTACACGTCGCGAGTTACATGCGCATGCGATGTTCTCATACGCCGTGATAGCCCAGATATGATCTTTGACTTCGATTCCGGATGGTGTGGGTTTGAATCGCACCTCCAACTTTTCCGTTGAGTGCATTTTAAGAAGTTAAACATCCCGTGTCACAAAACGGTGAAGGAAAAATCGAACTTTCGTGAGGAAACAAACTCTGCGTATGTGAAGTCTGCCAATCCGTATTGAACGCTTTTCAGTTGTGTGCATTTTAAGAAAATAAATATCCCGTGTCACATAACGGTAAAAGAAAACCGAACTTTCGTGGAGAAACAAACTCTCTCGCCAATGGGACGGCGTAGTGCACTATTTAGCCTAACCCCTCTCATTCAGGGAGGAGTCTCGAGCTCAGCAGTGAGCTGGAAATATGGGTTGATAATGTTGATGATGTACTCATTAGTCTGACTTTGGAGTAGTTTTCTATACATATTTTTTTGCTTGTTATATTCCAACGGAGTGGAATAAGTCGTGTCGAGTGCATATTTAAGCATTACATGTGCTTAGACACGATGAAAGTAACTTGTTCAAGAATAAAAACAAATTCTTGTTTCAAAAATGATAGGATTTAATCATACCCATAAAGATCTCCACAAGCCAAGCCAATTTGGGTATATAATAACATAAATAACATGAATAGTTTAAAAAACTAAAAACCACGCTTGATACCCATATCACGAGGAAGCATTTCAAATAGCCTATCCGCCATCTCGGACGTCCGCCATATTGGATTTAAGTCACGTGACTATTTTTTTTGCATTCCTGATAGCAAACTCTTTCATTTGATACTCATATCATAGGAGTCGATTTCAAACAGCCAGTCCGCTATCTTGGTGAGGCCGCCATATTGGATTTGTAATGACGTTTCTTAGCTAGTCATTTATTCTTAGTCAGAACTCAAAGCGTGTGCAAAATTTCATCCTAATCGAAGATCGGGAAGTGGGTCAAATTAAGATTCCAAGATTTTCTTACATAAATAGTTAGTTAGTTACAAGTGACGCTAATATAAGCGTGTTAATAAATAATCAGTGATCAAGATTAATACCAAGAAAAACCAATAGGTACGTACAGGTATTAAATAAAATAGTTAAACCCCCCATCACCTCCATTAACGTGAGTGTTAAACTTTCCGCCATTTTATTTTCCCCCGGGAAAGTTTCGCAGCAATTCCGAACACAATATTGGCACTTAAAGAAATTTATGACTTGTTTTAAATTTTCTTTTACTACTCACTCACTCTCCGGTAGCGTTTAATCAAGGTAGAAGACAACAGCCTGCGGATACAAATTTCACCAAGTTTTCTCTTCATAAATTATATTGATCGGTAAATCTTAACTAATATTATAAAAGAGTAAGATTTGATTTTTTGTATGTTTGTTAAGATCGAACACAAAGGAGAATGGCGAGATTGCATGTACTTTGGGACTAGCAGATAAAAGTAACGTACATAATGGAAACCTATTAATAGTAGTTTATCGTGACTAAAGTAAGAAAAAAGCAAATGGTAAGCAGTCTTGAAAAGCAGGGAGAACAAAGATATTATACTTTAAAAAAGTAAGTACCCTATCTATACCATGTCCAGATTGAATTGCGCTATTTGGTAAATAAACAAACCCTTTTGTCGATGCCAAACTTTCATAATAGTTTTCAGAACCATCAAACTATTAAAACACGCACAAACACTTTGTTCTTTACAATCCACCTATGGAGAATCATACAAACGTAACATTTTTTTTAATTTACACAGGGTTTAATCAAATTTTTTAGAAATAAACGAAATTAAACACGAAATTATGCACACAGATTACATTTAAATGTTAATTTGACGTTTCGTCTCTCTAAGGTTGTGCCAAGTAAAATTGTCACCACAGATTAAAAATGAACGATTTACCGATTGTAAATATCGAATGTATTCCGTTCAGTATCGATATCGTAATTGAGTAATTTGAATAAAGTATTTTTTTCATAGCGCTGTTTAGTTAGTTACGTACTTATATGTTAAAAAAAGATAATGCGTTAACAAGTACTGCCTAAATTTTTTAGTACTCTTTTAATTTATAACAAACAGATACAAGTGAAAAAAATGTTATTTGATAGGTATTAATTAATATGCAACAGAAAGAGGTAGATAGTTAATATCGCGCGTATTTTACTGTGTGATTAGTGTTGCCAACTTAGAAGTGAGTTTTTAAGTAAAGTGATTTTTTTACAATTGATATAAAATTCGATTAGTATAAGTTAATTCTCGATATAGTTCATCAACGGCCCATCCCTAGGATGACGTCACAACTAATGTCAGTGATGAATACGGCCATATTTGTTTACAAGATTTTGCAATTCTAAAAAAACGAAGTTTATACATAAATGTGAAACAACGCCGCTGACATACAACTGCGTGATTGCTTGATAAATACGACAAGGCGTTTCGGTTGTAGGCAACAAGTAGAACAATTTTACTAAACAAGTATAGAATGCAAAGTAGAAGAATACAAGATCCCAAGATCCCAAGATCTGGTCTGGTGTTAGCAATTTGGCTGGGGGCTTCGGCCATGGCTAGTTACCACCGTACCGGCCAAGCGATTTAGTTCCAGTTCATTGTCGTGTAGAAACTGAAAAGGGTTGTCGATTTTCATCTTCCTCCTAACACGTTAGCTCGCTTCCATCTTATACTCCATCATCACTTACCATCAGGTGAGATTGTAGTCAAGCTAACTTGTAAAGAATAAAAAAAATTAAGCCGAGCCAATTTGAAAATTATAAATTTCTAAACTAGCCTGAGCTGGGTTTCGAACTCAGGACCTCTAGCACTACCAACTGTGCCAACGAGGTAATAGTTCTCGTACCTGTGGGAATACGAGGATAAAATATAGCCCACTACACTCACAAACATTGCCTTCATTAGGTTAAACAATTTTCAAAATCGGGTTAGTAGATCCAGAGATTACCCCTACAGCCTAACAAACTTTTAAGTTATTATAATAATTTAGTACTCAGGACAGTAGGTATTATAGAATAGTAAGGATTTTCCCATATTTTCTTAATTCTCTGCGTGTGTGAAGTCTGCCAATCCGCATTGGGTCAGCGTGGTGGACTATAAGCCTAACCCCTATCATTCTGAGAGGAGACTCAAGCTCAGCAGTGATTCGAATATAGGTTGATAATGATGAAGGATTTTCCACGTGACCAACATTGCGGACATCTGCTAGCTTGTACCTACTCGTATTAGAAAACTCATTACTACACGCCTTAATTTGAAGTTGAAGTGACCGGAATCACGCGCCACATTGACTTTCCACAGATCTCACGAATAGACCTGAGCCCGCGTTAAATAAATAGGAGATATTAAAAATCTAGCCTCACATTCAAAAATGAACCATACGAACTGAGTGCTTGAGTCGGTTTTGGAATAGCGTGATGTATTTTCATTCATTATATAGGAAGAGTTCATAATAATATCTTGGTATCGTTAGGTTAGAGATCAAAGAGTAAATAGAGACATATTTTTCGCATAAAAGACCTTTTTAGTTATTCCTGGTAATGGATTATTATAGAGCATTATTTTTAAATTGGTTCCGGCATCATTTTTGGCTTGTGGGAGGCTTCGGCCGTGGCTAGTTACCACCCTACCGGCAAAGATTTAGCATTCCGATACGATATCGTGTCGAAACTGAAAAGAGAGTGGATTTTCATCCTCCTCCTAACCACTTAGCCCGCTTCCATCTCAAGATTGCATCATCACTTACCATCGGGTGTGATTGTAGTCAAGGGCTAACCTGTAAAAAAAAAAAAAACAAAAAAAAAACTCAGTTGTTGTTCTTCATTGAATCTCAATTAACACCAACCTACGTCCACTTGTAGTCTATAGCTTGGCAAATTCGTTTTTAACACTCCCGATGGTCCGCGCGGGCCGGGAGGGGTGTAGCTACTCAGGGTGACGTTGTCGCATGGGTTCGTCGGCTTTTCACGGATGATAGCTAAATAAATAAATCATTATCTAATATATAAAATTCTCGTGTCGCGGTGTTCGACATTGAACTCCTCCGAAACGGCTCGACCGATTTTGATGAAATTTTTTGTGCATATTCAGTAGGTCTGAGAATCGGCCAACATCTATTTTTCAAACCCCTAAATGTTAAGGGTAGTCCACCCCTAAATTTTTTTTTTTATTTTTTAGGCAAAATTTTTTGTTTTTATTTTTTTATGACACAGCATACAAAAATACATACAACCCTAAATTTTCACCCCTCTACGATCAACCCTTATATTTTATTTGTTAATTAAAAACTATACATACAAATGATTTGTAACTAAAACGTAGTCAATTTGAGCTTTATTGTTATTGTATAAAGTTCATATTAATAATAATTAGAAAACGGGGTAGGGGTAGGGTAGGGTAGGGGTAGGGTAGGGGTAGGGGTAGGGTAGGGGTAGGGTAGGGGTAGGGTAGGGGTAGGGTAGGGGTAGGGTAGGGGTAGGGTAGGGTAGGGTAGGGTAGGTGTAGGGTAGGGGTAGGGTAGGGGTAGGGGTAGGGTAGGGGTAGGGTAGGGGTAGGGTAGGGGTAGGGTAGGGGTAGGGTAGGGGTAGGGTAGGGGTAGGGTAGCGGTAGTTGAAAGTTTACATCGAGTTTCACGCGGACGAAGTCGCGGGCATCCGCTAGTATCATTATATAATCGAAAGTTTAATATTACATAGCCTGATCCAGGACTCGAACCTTGTGATGCAAATCCACAAATGCTAAACACTGGAATAACAACGATTAACGATCGAAATCAAGTTAAGAAAAAAAAATACAAAGAGGGGCTCTAGTTCAATAATTACTGAACTTGAAACGAACTGAAATACCAACTCCGCCTTTTGAGAATCGGCTGAAGTATGGTAATGAAAGTCAATTTCAAGATTATTTCGAGTTTGTACAACAGAATTGGCACCGATTCAAGATTAAAGTAAATCCAAATAACGTTTATGATTTGGAATTTGACAAGCCCAATCAAAACTCAAGCACCTTGTCAGAGTTAACAATGTCCTAAAATAAGCAGCGTTGAATGCTGCTAATTTAAATTTATTAACACTCGAGTTTACGGCAAACATTTGAAGGATAATAGCTCTTAAATCATTATCTTTAGAGATCCTATTTACGTGAATAATAAAGTAGATTAATGTTGTTATAAAGCTTTATATACACATTTAGCTGATTTTCAATTCAAGTTTACGTCCCAATCTACAAGTAGGTTGTCCTCATGACATATTTTATAGCACGCTTGAGCTTGAGGTGATTAGTGTTGCCTATCCCATACTTTTTAACGATTGTTTTGTAATAAATCATCGACGTCATAATCACAGTCAGGCGATTGACGTCCATAGCAAGACATAAGCTTCTTATAAAGTTCCAGACACCACGTGTTGAGCCGCCAGCATCCAGTGGCTGCCTGATTGATATCGTTGGTCCACTTAGTGGGGATCGCCCAACATTTCGCTTTACGATATGAGGTCTCCATTCCAGCACCTTGATTATACTGGCAATCCCAACGTCTATTCGATCCATATACAAGATTTGTCGCCAAAGACATAGGAATAGCACTGTGGCTTTATGCTCCAAATTTCTCTATTAGTCGCTGGTGTATTCATTCGGTGGCCAAACCACAGTGTGCGTTTGTTGAAGACTCCGGGAGTTATAGGAGCTCTCTCCCCTATTTTGGACATGCTTCAAATAATTATGGCTAATACATAGAGTAAAGAATGATCTAGAGTGAGTCTTTTCAAGCAGCGTGGTAAAGCCGGTGAAACCCATAAACAAAGTCACGCATCTCCATGACATCCGCTTTCAACTTTTTTCATAATTTCTATATTCTGATTCTGAAAAAAAAGAAATAATAAAATAACACCTGCATCAATTACCGTCTCAGACCAATTATTGTATAGGACCTGCCTCGCTAGACGTTACTTTTCTGTCAAAGTATATGATCAACGATCTAATGTGATTATAGAAACTGTCTCTATAGTGTCGATGTTAAATAGTTGTAATCGTGTTCGTCGGTTAAAGAGCTCCGTAAAAATATCTTTTTGTGTAATTGAATTGTGTAAAAAACGGGAAAAAACTTCTAGTTTAGTATAAGATTTATACCAAATCTAAGCTCGTTTTCTTCAGAAAATGACAGACAATTTTGTTCGTGACTATGAGTGGATACAGGTCCTTCTATAATTGGTCTGAGATTACCGTACCTAAGTAAATTAATATAATAATCAATAATTACCAATAAAAAAAAACTCTATTTTATTTATTTAGTTTTTGTAAACAGTTTTTAAAATATTTAAAAACACGAGACGCCATTTTTTTGAATAACATTGAAAGTTACGCTTCGTGTCGTACTGATTCGAGAATGTAGGTAGGTATTCGTTTTTGGATTTTGTATTTGGAGCGGAAACAACACCGTCATGAGCGCTCTATCTGTTTAATCTGTGGGCTAATAGTGTTACTAAAACAACAGTCGGAAGTGCGTGAAGTTTTACAACTAGAGAATCAAGAAAGACATCAATAAAACAAAATTAAGTATTCACATTCAGGATTGGGGCGTTTAATTAAAATTGTGCCAGCGTAATGGGATGGAGTGACAGGGTAATTAATTATGTAATTGCTTTTTGTTGAAGGGGAGAGTACAGCGCTAGCTTGTCGCTAACAAAAATGATTTGACGAGATTTATAATTGAGTTTTAGCAACGACGAAATCTGAGCACAACCTTGGTAGTCACCATGTTACATACAAAATGAAACACTGCTAGCTTTAAAAGCTCTGAGTCCCTCAGCGGGCGTTATAAGCCATGCTTCGAAAACAAAATGCTTGAAAATCTGAAGAAAAGGACAAGGTTTGAAAAAGTTGTACATTGAAAATGTGTATCATAGTGACAATGAGATTATAAATCGAAAAACCGATTACATTTAAATATCAAGACGTTGGAATACTTAACTTGCAGAATTATGCAGTGTTCTCAAACTCCTCAAAAAGTTAGACTGACAACATGAAATATAATGCAGGGAATTGCCAATTAGATAAAGGCAGCCTGTAGACATGTAGCACGTCGATTAACTTTCTACAAACGCTAACGCTTTGAAAACTAAAAAATGTATAAGAATAATCGGTTACCTAATCACTTGACCTGTCGATAGCTAATATCATTCCCATATATTTTTTTATTTTCAAAGCGTTTGCGATTGTAGAAAGAGAATTATCGTGCCACATGGCTACAGATACTGATATCTTTAAATAACCCTTAAAAGTCTATGTTCAGCAGTGAACGTCTATGTCCATACGGTTGATGTGATTATCATGATATCATGAAAGCCCTGAGCCGTGATAACCCAGTGGATATGACCTCTGCCTCCGATTTCGGAGGGTGTGGGTTCGAATCCGGTCCGGGGCATGCACCTACAACTTTTCAGTTGTGTGCATTTTAAGAAATTAAATATCACGTGTCTCAATCGGTGACGGAAAACATCGTGAGGAAACCTGCATACCAGAGAATTTCTTAATTCTCTGCGTGTGTGAAGTCTGCCAATCCGCATTGGGCCAGCGTGGTGGACTAATGGCCTAACCCTTCTCATTCTGAGAGGAGACTCGAGCTCAGCAGTGAGCCGTATATGGGTTGATAACGACGATGAAAGCCTAGTATATTATAGTCTGGCAAGTTTGTTCATGACACTCCCATTGCGCAGTCTTTCCCTCGTATCATCGGTCTCCCATGTTATGCGGGCGACGGGCGGAAATACTGCGCTGGTGTGAAATCGTGCGGGGAAGTGCGGTGCATCAGTCGTGGGTTTTTCATTCATCGCTACACGCCTCCGGCCTGCGCGGATCATCGGGAGTGTTACGAACGAAGTTGCCAAGCTGTAACTTTTTGTGATCAAGCTCTCACACTATTGCAACACTGTCTTATTTATGCTACCAAAGAGTATTGCTGTGTTTGAGTCTCAAAAGCATAGTTAGTTTGTGTAATTACTTAAGGCTTACACCTCGTCTCAAGATATACGGAATTTGCATGATATGTTCTTTCTATGTCAAGTTTAGGTATGTTTTTGCTGGTTGCCTATAGCATGCAATAGCAAAAGTGAGTCTTTCTCTTTGCCACTTACCACTTTGAAATAAGTATTAGGTAGATATTTGAATTTGGAATTTAGTTCAATACTTTATTAATGTCAACAAAGACTTGCCGTAGCTCAAAGGACCAGATTATTTACGCCAAGCTTTGGTATACTCGATTAACACGAAATTCCAAATTGCGACAACTTTGTCGGCAAATTAAAGTTTCTAAACTCAAGCATAACCTCCAAACTTGTGTCATATCAACAGACTGGTATATTGGAAACTCTGTTTGCACACAATTTATTGGTACGGTCGTATTAGAACTTGCCTCACGACTGGATAGTGTAAATAGTTTGTAATTACAATAATTATATGAGCTGGAGTTTTGAGCTTTCATGTGAACTTTATTTGTACTTTATCATCAAACAATATATATTTCATTATTTAAGTAATGTTTTTTTTATTAATATTGGAATAGGTACCTACTCCATGATTCTTTTATAACAATGACATTAATTAGTTGCATTTGAAACTCCTACTTAATATATTTAAACTAGCGGACTTGGTCAAGGTTCGCTTTGATATCTCCCCATTGGCTAGAAGAATTACGCAAGCAACCAATAAGCTATCGGCGACAAACATAACCTTAGCCGCTTGTTATAAAATTTTGAAGAAATTTGTATGATCAGATTCTGCAATGTAGTGTCGCTGTTATAAAGAAATATAGATAGGTTGATGAAGTAAAAGGCGTGGTCAATATTCTTCTTCGTCTTCGGATTTCGTCCGCGTGAAAATTGATCTAAGCTTTTAACCCCTATTTCACCCTCTTTTAATTATATTTTAGAGTGTTTTTCATATCTTAATTAGTCCACTTATCTTTTAAATAAATAGAACTCAAAACGTGAATTATTAAATATTGAAAAAAAAACTTCAACCTCTTTTTAACCCTTTAGGGGTAGAATTTTTAAAAATTTTGAATGACATTATTTTTAGTAGGTAGTACACAATATACTTACCAATTTTTACAAATGTAACTTGAAAATGAAGAACTTCCCATACAAACTTTCAACCCCTATTTTTCCCCTTGTGATTTTGTTTTCACAACGAAAATTATCCTTTAAACTTCTCCGTATTATGGTCTAAAATCATGCTTAGTTTCATTTGCATTATTCAATAGTTTCAGCGCGATGCCCAGTCAACAAAAAACATTGACAGACTGACAAAAAGTGAAAAAAAATATTTTCGGCTTCAATATCGATTATAATATATTGATATAATGTTAATTGGAAACATTTTCAAAATATCTTCAATGTACATAATTGGACCCGTTACAGTTTTGATAGATAGATTTATACCTATACCTAGTCAATACTTTTCAAAATAATAATGTATAGTACGCTAAGCCGTCCAAATCTCGTGCTCTAAAACGTAGGAATCAAGTATAATCCACATCAGCTAGACTTTCAGCAATAAAAACGAATTCCCATATCGATTATAAAAATATAGAATCATGACCTGCCTTTTCGTTGTCACATACAATTTTCATACCGTTTGACACTTAGACACACGCTAAAGTCAACCATAATCAAAAGTAATAGAGTTCTAAATTGATATCGTGTAGCGTAACCCGATACGGGTGGTTATTCTGACCACGTACATAATCGCGCGTGACAGTATTATTTCAAATTCAGAGGGTAAAAAGCTTGGCAGTATTAAAAAGAATAGGGCACTGTAATAGAAGCCGCGCACGCAGTCACTGTACTTTATTGCTATTGATAGTCGGCAGGGGCTGCGATGTGCCCTGGGGGTTGATGTATTAATAATTCAGGTGTAGTAAGCGGCCTGTAAGGGGGGGGGGGGGTGTAAGGGGGAGGCTAGTACCAGTCAGTCTCCCCAACTGCCAACCTCACCTGCTCGTGGTGCACCCTGCAGATGGACCGACGAGGCTCTGGCGACCGACGAATGGCGGTATATCCATTCCCACAGGCTAGATTACGAAATGCCTCAGGCCGGTGTCGGGCAGCAGCGACACCGGCGCGAGTAATCTAGCACTGCGCTGACCAACCCGCATGCCCAGCGTGGTCAGTACTGGGCAAAACTTTGTATGGACGGCAAAAACAAAACACAGCCCCTAGTCCCCGGCAGCCCCGCTATTCCTGGCTCTGGCAGCGGTTATGGTGACGGCGGGGCAAGGGGTGTTAAGAATCTCCGGCAGAGATTCCGCTGCCAACCCCGACGACTAGACCTGGCAACATACAACGCACGCACTTTGAGGTCCGACGAAAAGGTCATCGAGCTGGAAGAAGTTATGAGCAAGTTGCACTGGGATATCATAGGATTGTCTGAAGTCCGAAGAGAGGGGGAGGGCTCGATAATCCTTGAATCCGGCAACATGCTCTACTACCGGGAGGGCGACCAACAGTCCCAGGGTGGTGTCGGATTTATCGTTCACAAGTCCCTCGTGAACAATGTTGTAAAAGTCGAGAGTGTGTCGAGCAGGGTAGCGTTCCTGGTCCTCCGAATTACCAAACGGTATTCGTTGAAGGTTATACAGGTTTACGCACCGACCTCGACACATCCCGACGAGGAGGTAGAGGTATTGTATGAGGATATTTCTAAAGCCATACATGCCTCAAACTCTTATTACAATGTTGTGATGGGGGATTTTAACGCAAAGCTGGGCGAACGTAGCGGTTCAGAGTTGAAAGTGGGACGATTTGGATATGGGCAACGGAACGATAGGGGCCAAATGTTGGCTGACTTCATGGAGAAGGAGGGCCTCTTTATGATGAACTCCTTCTTCAAGAAGCCACCACACAGGAAATGGACCTGGATGAGCCCCGATGGTTCCACGAAAAACGAGATCGACTTCATCTTGTCTACCAGACGGCAAATATTCAACGATGTTTCTGTGATCCATAGGGTGAAAACCGGTAGCGATCACCGAATGGTTAGAGGCACGTTGAATATCAACATTCAGCTGGAACGGTATCGACTGGTGAAGTCTACGCTCCGACCTACTCGTGCCCATATTCAAAACCCCGAGTCCTTTCAACTAGAACTGCAGAACCGCTTTGATTGCCTAGCAAATTGCGAAACTGTGGACGATCTGAACAACAGGTTCGTGGAAACTGTCCATTCCGTTGGGTCTAAGTTCTATAAGACCCACCGTGCGAAAAGAACCAAAAAGTTCTCGGACCAAACACTTAAACTCATGGAAGAGAGGCAAGAAATGAGATTACAGTCTTCAGCAGATGCGTCAAAATACCGACAAATCAGTAGACAGATCTCTAAGTCGCAAACCAGCGACTTGCGAAATTTCAATACCGAGCGTATTAAAAATGCGATTGAAAATAATCGAGGCTCGAAAGTTTTCGCCAGAGATCTGTCTATTGGACAGAGGCAGCTGACGCGTTTGAAGACCGAACACGGTAATCTAATTTCTTCCAAGCCCGAGTTATTAAGTGAGGTCGAGAAGTTCTATGGACAGCTATACACGACTACTCAGCAGCCTGTTGCCAATTTGGCTAAAGACCCCAGAGCCAAGTTGACCCGACACTATACCGAAGATATCCCGGACGTCAGCCTATACGAGATTAGTGTGGCTCTCAAACACCTGAAGAACAATAAGGCGCCAGGTGAGGACGGAATCACAGCAGAACTCCTGAAAGCGGGTGGAAAACCGATACTTAAAGTCCTTCAGCGATTGTTCAATTCCGTCATTCACGAGGGCACGACGCCTGAGGCGTGGCATAGGAGCGTGGTGGTTCTGTTCTTCAAAAAAGGTGACAACACCTTGCTGAAGAATTACAGACCCATCTCGCTGCTAAGCCATGTTTACAAATTGTTCTCGAGAGTCATTACGAATCGTCTCGCTAATAGGTTTGACGACTTCCAGCCTCCCGAACAAGCCGGTTTCCGAAAAGGCTTTAGTACCATAGACCACATCCATACGCTGCGGCAGGTTATACAGAAGACTCACGAGTATAACCAGCCACTTTGCTTAGCGTTTGTGGACTATGAGAAAGCCTTCGATTCGGTGGAAACCTGGGCTGTGCTAAGGTCATTGCAGAGATGCCGAATTGATTACAGGTATATCCAAGCGTTGAAGTGCTTGTACGAAAACGCCACTATGTCAGTCCGTATTCAGGATCAGACTACGAGGCCAATCCAGTTGCAGCGAGGAGTGCGTCAGGGAGATGTGATCTCTCCGAAGCTATTTACCGCCGCACTGGAAGACGTCTTTAAGCTTCTGGACTGGAGCGGACTTGGCATCAACATCAATGGCGAGTACATCACTCAACTGCGGTTCGCGGATGATGTAGTCATCATGGCACAGACTCTGGATGACCTTAGTACCATGCTCAATGACCTCAGCAGCGTTTCTCAACAGGTGGGCCTGAAAATGAACATGGGCAAAACAAAAATAATGTGTAATGCTCATGTATCGCTCCACCCAGTTATAGTTGAGAACGCTGCACTCGAAATTGTAGACGAATACATATACCTAGGACATATGATCCAGTTAGGTAGGTCCAATTTCGAGAAAGAGGTGAACCGTCGAATCCAACTCGGCTGGGCTGCATTCGGGAAGCTTCGCGACATCTTTTCGTCCGAAATTCCTCAGTGCCTGAAGACAAAAGTCTTCGAACAGTGCGTGTTGCCAGTGATGACCTATGGTTCCGAGACTTGGTCGCTAACTATGGGCCTCATAAGAAGGCTTAGAGTCACACAGCGGGCGATGGAACGAGCTATGTTAGGAGTATCTCTGCGTGATCGAATCAGAAATGAGGAGATCCGCAGAAGAACCAAAGTCACCGACATAGCTCAACGAGTTGCGAAGCTGAAGTGGCAATGGGCGGGGCACATAGTTCGAAGAGCCGATGGACGTTGGGGTCCCAAAGTGCTGGAATGGCGACCTCGCACTAGTAAGCGCAGTGTTGGCCGACCCCCCACCAGGTGGACTGACGACATCAAGCGAGTCGCAGGGATTCGCTGGATGCAGGCGGCTCAGTATCGTGATGTTTGGAAGTCCCTACAAAAGGCCTATGTCCTGCAGTGGACGTCCATCGGCTGATATGATGATGATGATGATGAAGCGGCCTGTACGCTGAACCAAGACGTGATCGTCCAGTATATGTGACCTCAACCTTCGATTCGGAAGGCGTTAGTTCGAATCCGGTCCGGGGTATGCACCTCCAACTTTTCAGTTATGTGCATTTTATGAAATTAAACATCACGACGTGTCTCAAATTCTGAAGGAATAACATCGTGAGAAAATATACCTGAATTTTTTTTTAATTCTCTACTTGTGTGAAGTCTACCAACTCGCATTGGGCCAGCGTGGTGGACTATTTGCCCTAACTCCTCTTATTCTGAGAGAAGGCTCCAGCTCAACAGTGAGACGAACATGGGTTGTTATTAATGATGATGATGAAGCTGAACTAAGCGTAGTAACACATTTCCAGGTGTTACCGATGTACAACGTTAGTAAGAGGAGCCACTAGTATTGAGTAACCATAGCAACGCGTTGTTAATATATTTTCTGTGGCAACGCGTTAACGTCATTACAATCGCGTACCAATATTTTCAATTATTTGACATATTCAATGCACAAGTATGTACTGAGCGACTATGGAGCCCGCGTGTAACACTTTTGATTATAATTGTACCTGCGCAAACAACGTTCATTTTAGTTCAACTTACTCGCCGGGGTTTTTACAACCAATAGGTACAGTAATTTCAGTCAGAGTCTTAGTTGAGAAGTTTCGTTTAGCTGTTGGATCAAGGGATGCAGAAGGTATTTCATAAACGTAGTTAAAAATTGAAAAGAAAAAAAATAATTATCACACTAATATTATAAAGGCGGAAGTGTGTAAGTATGTTTGTTCATCTTTTACGCTGCGGCTACTAAAGCGATTTTGCTGAAATTTGGAATGGAAATAGATTTTACTCTGGATTAACACATAAGCAATTTTTAATCCCGGAAAAATCCATGGTTCCTGCGGGATTTGTGAAAAACTGATTCCCACGCGGACGAAGTCGCAGGCGTCCGCTAGTTGTAAAGTAAAATATGACATTTTAATTTTATCAATATTGCTCATTTTATTAAGAAATCACAAAATTCCCAAGATGCTCTAACATCATCTTTAAAATCTTCGAGGCATTTGTTAGCTCTAAAATACCTTTCAATCTCTACTTTTAAATTAATTGAAAAAAAGAAAATAATTAAAAATACTTATTATAATTCCGTAAACTTGCTTCTTGTGCAATGAAATATTTTTGGTAACTCTAAAATATCAAACCTTTTTTAGTACAAACAAACATAATAACTTATACACAACCCTTCGACGGTCAGGTAATAAGATGACTATTCAAAATGTTTTACCCCTCAGCTATAGACTAAGTCTATGGCTTGATATCGAGTTGGAATGGGGAAAAAGGGAAATCATTCCAAACGGACAAAGCTCGGGACAATTTCAGCTGTAAACGTTGTCCAAACAAAATAACGTATCACTGCAAACATTAGTGTTGCCTTCGTAACGTTTACACCTCACGATTTGTGTTGATTTCGTTTGGAAGCCATTGGATCTTCCAACTTCACACAGGAAGTAAAACTTAATGAAATCGTAATGTTGTTGTCAATTGTAAACTATAATACCTACTTGTATGCATATTTTTTAAAGAGCAACTTTTGAGTAACTTGCCGGTTCTTCTCAGCAGAACCTGCCTTCCGAACCGGTGGTAGAATCTTTATAAATAGTCAACTGGCGTTTCAAAAGTGCTTGTAAACTGAGACTACTTGAAATAAATCAATTTTGAATTTTAAACGTCCTACTGCCGTATCGCCCCCTGTCCAACAGCCTGAGTTTATATAGGCAGATAACTACGCCGGCAAACAATCCCTTCGGAGTCAAATATAGCAATACTTCTAACGGCGGAGATGAGTATGGTGGTAGTACATCCCCGGACG
Organism: Bicyclus anynana; assembly: GCF_947172395.1. Taxonomy (NCBI): domain Eukaryota; kingdom Metazoa; phylum Arthropoda; class Insecta; order Lepidoptera; family Nymphalidae; genus Bicyclus; species Bicyclus anynana. Next base: position 15,541,084 of record NC_069098.1, read on the forward strand.
ATCTATGTCTCGGGAAGATAAAAGAAAGATAAATCGAAAAAATAGAAATAAGTCCTAGTTCTCTCTTGTTATAATATCTACATTTGTATTTGTTTATGTACCTATACGAATAAACTCAAAAACTACTACGAACGATTTAAAAATTCTTTAAAAATCTTCCAAATTTGAAATTGAATATATTAGGATTCTATCAAAATGATTTCTTTGCCACTAAATAAAAGAAAGAAATTTTTATAATATATAAATGGATTTATTATTAAATTTCCATTAAAAATACGATAGTGAATACATAGAATATGAAAAAGTAATTTGAAAATTAATATTATGCATTAACTAATTAAGTTCCATCTTACTGATTCACAAAAGAGCACACGCCTCATAATATTATGCACGAGACTCAATGTTTGCACAAACGAGATTACTATAATGTAGTCGATGTATGTTCATCATATAAAAATCGTATTACTTAATATATTTTTATTACATTATACTAGCTAATACCGCGCGGTTTCACCCGCGTAGTTCCCGTTCCCGTAGGAATACGGGGATAATATATAGCCTATATCCTTCTTAGATAAATGGGCTATCTAACACTGAAATATTTTTTCAAATCGGACCAGTAGTTCCTGAGATTAGCGCGTTCAATCAAACAAACAAACAAACTCTTCAGCTTTATAATATTAGTATAGTATAGATGAAAGCGAACGGTTTAGTTACGAAATATCGCAAACCGATAAAGATAAAAAAGCAAAAAAGATAAAGTTTGCCATGGAGGTAGTTGACAGTTAGTAGACATCCGCTAAAAACAGATTTTGCGACAGGGCCGGTTTAAAGAGGTTTATGGGCGGAAGAAGTTGCAGGCGTCCGCTGGTATTAAATATACACATTATCACCCTAAGCTAAGAAGGGAGGCCTGACCCTGTATTGTGCAGATAAACAAGACTGATTATGATAACATAGATATCTCAAAAGACTCATTTATTTACACTCTGAATAACTCGAGCACGATATTGTGATTGACGTTTAATTTCCACATTATGTGGATGTGATAATTTAAGGGAAATCAAAATAAACTTCTTTATTATTTCCCGCCCGCTGAATTGGAAAATTGAAACAAAATTTTGTTTACACAGAGCTGATGTTTGCTCGATCAGAGACCCCACGCGTTGGCTGAATTCGTTTTACGTACGCGCGCAAACAACTTTGTCTGTATTATATGTATTTCATTCTGTTTCTATACTAGATGATGCTGGGTACATAGTCTTTTGTTATCTAGTACGGGTAGTATTAACATTTATAATATTATATTACTAGCCCCCCCCCCCCCCCCCTATTTCACCGCCTTTTTATTTTATTTTTGCAATAAAAAGTATCCTATTACCTTCTCCGTATTATGGTCTCAAACCGTGCCAAGTTTCATTTGAATTCATTTAGTAGTTTCAGCGTGATGCCTCTCTCTCTCTCAAATTGCAAATGTATAGAATTCGACCAGTTTTATTATAAGAATATATATAGATAGATAGATATAGATAAGTATAGATTATTGAAAAAGGAGTTAGGTATGTGTATAAAGTTGTTTTACCAGTGATAGTAAAAATCAGCCCTCATTCACAAGGGAGGTTTTTAAAAAAGCGTTCAAACATAATATGAAGTTAAATGACCAAGATTCCAACGCCCAAAATTTAAAATGCAACACTGCTCGACAAAAATCGCCGTATTTTAAAAACATTGTCGTGTGAACTTATACTTGGGAATGCATTTGTTTTATTTGAACGCTTTTGTAATGTCCGTTAAAAAAACTCTCGTGCGAATGAGGACTTAGCGTCTCGTTGTTTTGTAGTCTTTGATTTTATTCTACGTCATACAAAAATACAAATCTATCCTCTTTATAATATTAATTATAAAGATTTTATCTCTTTTATCTTATCTTTCCTCTTTATAATATTTGACGACCTCCGTGGCGCAGTAGTATGCGCGGTGGATTTACAAGACGGAGGTACTGGGTTCGATCCCCAGTTGGGCCCATTGAGGTTTTCTTAATTGGTCCAGGTCTGGCTGGTGGGGGGCTTCGGCCGTAGCTAGTTACCACCCTACCGACAAAAACGTACCGCCAAGCGATTTAGCGTTCCGGTACAATGTCGTGTAGAAACCGAAAGGAGTGTGGATTTCATCCTACTCCTAACAAATTAGCCCGCTTCCATCTTAGATTGCATCATCACTTACCATCAGGTGAGATTGTAGTCATGGGATAACTTGTAAAGAATAAAAAAAAATGTAGAAGACGAAATGTCGTATCGTATCCGTATCCAACATATGAAAGAAAACCTACCTTTAGTAAGAAAGCAATAAAATGCGGGACACACAAAAGATGGCGGACAATGGCCACCGTAATGGTTGTCCGGGAGCGCGCCGGAAGTTGCGGATGTCAGGTGTCACCGGACAGCTACACGAGTAGCTATTAGTCCACGCCGAAACTGTTTCGTTTTTATACTTTTCCATGAGAAAATACTTTCAAATTACGTCATTTTTTTCTGAATCCCTACGAACAACGACTGGATTAATACGAGCGGATAAGGGGAGTTAAAACTGGTTTTAAATGAGATCCTTAAACCCTACACCCACACAGAAGGTCGTTAACACAAGGTCGTTACAAGTCCAGGGCTTCACTCGAGTTTTCCACACGATGAACCCGGCACCCACACTGCGAATCCTCGCAATCGAATCTTCGCAAAATAAGCGTAATTACAGCCCAGTTAAAATTAAGAAAGAATGACCAAACATGGTAAGGCTGCCTGTCCACCAAAGCGGAACGAGGGAGAGTAGCGGAGAAACGGACTAATGTGGAGCGGAGCGAGGTTGCGGAACGGAGTTGCAGACTGTTAAATAAATAAATGTTAAATTAATTTATTTAACCCCGCTCTGTTTTCTAGCTCCGTTTACTGGTTTTTATTTTTTTTAACTAGCTCGCAAGTCCCTGTACACTTAAGATTTGCACGACTTATCCTTTATACAATCCTTTATATTGCAACATTTTTCTATAAGCTTGCGAATTCTCCCGGAAAACATTAGTATCATTGAAATAAAATACGAAATACTATAATAATCTTACTCGAATTACGTTCGCAATATGAAATGTGATCGAGAAAATTTCGAACAAAAGAATATTCCCAATTGTAAGAAGTTGATGGAATTAGGTACTTAAATCGGGTTGATTTATTTGATCAAGGTATTCGGAGGTCCTATTGGATTTCAATTTGTGTTTATGATATTGTAAATGAGACTTTATCGTGATGATTTAGAGTGTAAACTTGTTCGCAGGTAAACGGATCGTGGGGCCTACCGGCGTTCATTTGCGACGTGTACATCGCAATGGATGTGGCGTCTTCCACTTCGAGCATATTCAATCTAGTTGCTATTTCTGTTGATAGGTGAGTTGGATCTCTATTTTTCTTTGATTCTCTCCGTTTTCTACTCTACACTAATGTATGATGTATGTTGTAGTTAGGTCGAAGCTATTTTTAACCGCACTTTTAAAACAAGGGTACTATCTTTTCGACTCGTATGTATGTAACATTGTCAGAGTCAATTTTGTTTATCTAAATATACATAACTCAAAAGTGAGTGACTGACTCACTGACTGACATAGTGATCTATCAACGCACAACTCAAACCACTAGACGGATCGGGCTGAAATTTGGCATGCAGGTAGATGTTTTGACATACACATCCGTTAAAAAGGATTTTGATCAATTCTACCCTCCAAGGGATAAAATAGGAGATGACAGTTTGTATGAAACTGAAATTTGAAATGAAAATAGATTTTACTCTGGGTTGACACATAGGCTACTTTTCATCCCAGAAAAATCTATGGTTCCCGTGGGATTTGTAAAACACTGAATTCCACGCGGACGAAGTCGCGGGCGCCCGCTAGTAATATTATGTTAATATATCCCAGCTTCTAATCATGTTTTTCAAATTTCATAAAATATGTTTATTATGTCTGTATGTTACTTACGTTTGAGGCAGCCAAGGGGTAAACTTCAAATGATATTTTAAATAATACATTTTTTTTAAACCAGTTACAATGCAGACCAAGGCGCGTTTCAAACGCTCGTAACTTTAATTTTATGTTTTCGACTATAACTACCACTTTTAAATTAAATTATGTCATAACTTGACGTTTCAAAAGTGCTTGTAAACTAAGCCTAAAGTCTTAGGCTAAGTCCACAAAGCGGAGCGAGGCAGCGGAGCCGAGAAACGGAGAAATATTGACCAATAGAACTGCACAAAATCTCCGCTCCGCTTAAGTGGACAGGGACTTGCGAGCTAGTTAAAAAATCATATAAAACAGTTGTTATTTTGTTGTTGTTATATTGTTGTTATTCAGGTACATAGCGGTGACACAGCCCATCAAGTACGCGAAGCACAAGAACAACCGGCGCGTGTGGTTCACCATCGTGCTGGTGTGGTTGGTGTCCGCTGCCATCGGCGCGCCCATCGTGCTCGGCCTCAACGACGCGGCGGACAGGAACTACAGCGAGTGCTTGTTCAACAACCAGAACTACGTGCTGTACTCCTCGCTCGGCTCCTTCTACATCCCCTGCATCATGATGATGTTCCTCTATTATAATATTTTTAAGGTCAGATTTCATAACATCCTCATTCATAACGTCCTCGTTAACATAGTATAGTTAGCCCATGTGGTTTCGGATCACGGTCCTGGGTTCGAATTTGGTTTGGGCTTTTTTTTTGCTGTGTTAGTTAAAATTCTTCAAGGCTTTACGTGCTCTCCGAGACACGGGGGTGTTCCAGCCACAACGACTTCCTAATTTTTGAATTGAACTGAAATTTGAATTCAATAACGTACTTAATTTTATTTATTTTTAAGAAATTAATTATCACGTGTCTCTAACGGTGAAGGAAAAACATCGTGAGGAAACCAGCGAATTTTTTTGATTCTCTGCGTGTGTGAACTCTGCCAATCCGCATTGGGCCAGCGTGGTGGACTAACCCCTCTCATTCTGAGAGGAAACTCGAGCTCAGCAGTGAGCCTAAAATAAGTTGATAATGATGATGAATTTTATTTTCAAGTAGAATACACATAGTATAGAAACAATGAGGAGGTGTTCTCACTGGAGAATACACGAAGTTTTCCTATGACACTTCTCCTTTTAATTTTTTTTTTATAGAGAGGAAAAACAGGAATGCCTTATTAAGCCCAGTAAACAATGTCAGTAGGACTACAGTTAATCGAGTCTTCGATACAATATTAATTTTAAATTGTCCATGTCAGGCGTTAAGAAACCGTGCCAAGAAGCAGCGAGCAGCGAAGAAACCACCGGTGTCGGACACGTTGACAGGCGCCACCGCCGCCGTGGTCATAGAGAACGTGGCGCAGACCCGCCAGCTGGAGACGGCGCTGGACGACCGGCCCACCAACACCGGCTCCGGCAGCAATGAAGACGACCACGAGGATAGGTAACATACAACTGTAACAAGCATACTTACAATAGTTTACCAAACTGGCAATAGATGGCGCTAAAGATACGTTAACCCGCGCGATTGTTTGTTCTTCCTAAATTATATAAGACCTCGCCTTGTTAATGTGTAAGGTATTCATAGCCAGTCTATCGGTACTAAGACATCAGCCTTGAAGGCGCTTTGGCTCTCAGCCGAACACCATCGAACTGCTTGTGCCACCCTCGTAGGACTCATTATTGTAACTCTTAACATCTCTGTATCGTTCTTTCTTCTTTCGACAATAAAACTATATCCCAGTACGCCATGGTTTCCATCGACCTGCAACCCGTCAAAACCTCCTGTTTTTATTAATCTTTGCTGGACTCAATGAGCCAGGCAATTAAAGTAGAGGGGATTCAGCTCCCACCAGCTTTGTTCCTTTGCGGGTTTGAGGCCTTAGGGCAATATTTAACGATCATTAACTAAGAATAATGACCGGCCTACTATTCTCTCCATGAACAGAGTTCTAATTTTTTTGAACATCAAGCTGACAGAGAATAGCTACCCTCATTTTTAATATCAGTACGTAAGCTTATTTATTAGGAGAGCGTTTTGTGACAGAATTCGTCTAGAAGAATTCTACCATTAAAATAAATTTTGTAGCCAAGAATTAAAACTTACGCCTCAGGTTGATAAACAAATCTGCATGTCATGCACATCGCGACAAACACACGATCAGTTTTATCGGATGTCAAGCCGTTAGCGCTGCAGGCGCGTATCGGATGGTGGGTGGCTAGCATCATACGACACAGCCCTGCCGCTGTAGTCAAGTGGCACGTCGATTCTCCTTCTACGATCGCCATCGCTTCGAAAATTAGAAAAATGTATGGGAATGTATTTTGATCACGTGACTTGTTGATAGCAAATGTCATTCCCATACATTTTTCTAGTTTTCGAAGCGATGGCGATCGTAGAAGGAGAATCGACGTACGACTTGTCTACAGGGGCTGACATGCTCTGTGAAGTACTTATTCCTGTTTTTATAGGCCATGCTTTTCCTTAGACTATCAGCTGGATCATTTGCATACTGTTAATTATTACAGCAAAAATAAAGCCTGTGTACTCATACATATCTTAGTATTTTGATTTAAAATCTTCTAATTTGTGATAAATTTATTGAAATGTTGCTTCAGTAACGCATTTTAATTAAAGGTAGTAAGTTACGAACTACCGACTTCTAATGCCAATTCAAAAAAAAATAAAAATAATTTCAATTTAATTACAAAGATGTCAGAATATCATTAACTATGTTTGAATATTTCATACGTAGTACATAATTTATTTACTTTTAATGTGTAAACGTACTGCCAGTAATGAATGATATGATATTCATTGTTTTATGTTTATTTTGTGAAAATTTACTAGTTAATACAACTAGCAGCGTGTGACGTCCGGACAGATTATAACAACATTTATTCGTATCAGTTTAATGTATACGACGTTTTTGGGCTGATTGCATAATATTGGTAATTAATTTAATTTCACGATTGTTTAAACAACTTGATTATAGCATTAATAATTAGGTATTTAAAATTGATGATAATTATTGAAACAATATTCACGCACATAATATTGTTTTTCATCTATAACTACTAATAATTTAAAAAGGTAATGTTTGTGGTATTGTAGGGGGTAATCTTTGGATCTATTGAAAATTCCTATACCACTAAAAACCACGTTATTTGTGAGTGTTGTAGGCTATATTTAATCCCTGTGTCCTCTGAGAACAGGAACTACGTGGGTGAAACCACGGGGCGTCGGCATTTACAAATTCAAATACAAAGATTTGATGGAAAACTAAATGAAGCATTAAGTGCAAATCCAAGGACATAGGGCAGAGCATTGTAGTTCATATTTTTATGGTAATAATCTATGGTACCATGGATAACTGACTAACTGACATAATCAACAATCAGCCGAAAGAACTGAAAAGATTTTTCGAAATTGAGGCGAAAATGTGGGACGGTGGGGTTGTATAAAGGTATCTATAAAATAAGCAGGAATGCGGCTTTCTACGTAGAAAAAATGCATAATTGTATCTAGAAACATTAGAAACTCAATTAGTTAATTGTTAAAATTTCTGCAAGTTATTGTTGTTATTCTTTCTTTTTACAATTACTTAGTAGGTACTACGGCTATGAGAGTTGCAACGCAAAGAATCGCACACTAAGCTTGACTTAATATACTTTACTGGATTTAGTTGACCAAACATGCAAATAATTGTGTTATGATATCCCCAAGACTGTGATGGACCTGCCAATGCATAGCTTTAAGCAATGTGTTAAAAAATTTTTGATTAGTCGAGGTTACGACACTATCGATGAGTTCCTTAATGATAAAGTTGCTTGGAGGCCGTTGGATCAGCTTCCACCTTCACACAGGAAGTAAAACTATAAGAAATTGTAATGTTGTCATCAATTGTAAATATAATATTATTGTGTGATTTTTTTTAAAGAAGCAACTGTTGAGTTTCTTGCCGGTTTCTTCTCAGCAGAATCTGCCTTCCGAACCGGTGGTAGAATCTTTACAAATAGTCAATGTGTAAAAAATACGCAATGGCGAAGTGTCTTTAGTTCCTGTAGAAATTATGTTCTCTAAACTTTAAACCTAAACCAAAATGTTAAATGAAATACACACAACCAGCTTAGTGTTCATTTACACGAGCGAGCTGCTACCGACGACGGCAGTCAGTGACGTCTCGGCGGCAGGCGACGGCGTCGCCCACTGCAGTCAGAGACGTCTCGGCGGCAGCCAACGGGAGTCGACTCCAGTGGCCGACCGCTGCCGACCGCCTGCCGCGGAGACGTCCCTGACTGTAGTCGAGTGCCGATGGCTGCCGCCGAGACGCCGCTGACTGCAGTGGGCGACGCCGTCGCCTGCCGCCGAGACGTCGCCTTTACCGACGACCGCAGTCGTCTGAAAAGTTGCCGCTCGTGTAAATGAACCCTTAGCCGTATATACTTAAGTGTTATAATGAGATTTCACAGAAGTTGATGGAATAAATAAATTGATTGCAGGTGAGATGTATTGCTTGATTTGTTGACAGTTTTGACAAGCGCTCGGTGGATCTGGAGGCGGACGCTGACGAGTGCCACGTCATCCCAAATGACAAATCAACTGAATTTATGCTGACGTCCGTTTTAGATGACAAGATCAAGTAAGTAATACATCTTTAATCAGAGCACTAAGTAACCGTTAGTAGTACATAGTACATAGACTCCGCGCCACGAAAGAAGTCCTGCGGCTAAAACCTGAACTAAATTTGACAGCGCCTTACGCAAATTGACGATAAGAGCGCCATTACGAAATGACAATGAGCGCCATTAAGACAATATCGCCGCGACATTAAGAGTCTATGCAATAAATCAATTTTATCATCAATCAATTTATCAAGATTTTAGAAATAAAACCTAATTGATCAAAAATAATGATTTTCTTTTATATGGACAACATCTTCGTATAAATTTAATTATTACAAACATTGAATTCTACAAAGTAGTATGTAGTTAAGAAAAACTGATGAAATTTTTCACAAACAAGCAATATTTTTTCAGACCACCGAAGAAAAACGTGAAATCCCAGTCAGTGCCAGACCCTAATGGCAACAATGACTCTGGTTACGCGCCATCGAACCTTGAAGACACAATCAGAGAGCACATCTCCCCCCCTGGCTCCCCGGTAGTGAGGGATGCTACTGTTCTGAAGAATATGTCTTGTGAATCTAGATGGAAGAAGAATGGGAAGAGGGTTGATTCTGATTCAAGGTAAAGCCATTGTATATGACTTAAAATAGACTAGATCACTTTAGCTGTCAAATTTTATGTGGAATTAAAAACCCCAAAGCCGCTTAAATGAATAATAAACTAAGCAACTTTTGACGGCTTCCGTGGCGCAGTGTTCCTCGGTTCGATATCCGGCTGGGCCAGTTTAGGTTTACTTAATTGGTTCAGGTCTGGCTGGTGCGGAGCTTCGGCTGTGGCTAATTAGCACCCTACCGGCAAAAACGTACCGCCAAGCGATTTAGCGTTTCGGTGCGATGTCGTGTAGAAACCGAAAAGGGTGTGGATGTTTTTCTCCTCCTAACAAGTTAGCCCGCTTCCATCTTAGAATGCATCAAGAATCACCATCAGTGGAAATTGTAGTCAAAGACATGTAATAAATAATAAAAAAGATATATTTAACTCACATACGATCTTGAAAATAATGTGTACAAACTAGTAGAGAATATTTTTTACACGCTCGCTTTTATTTTGAACAATAATTAACACATAACTTCCACGTATATGTGCATTTATTGCCCTCACATTAAGAGGAGATATAATTAATTTGTATTTAATTAATAATTCATTACAAACTAGTTAGTTAATACCAATTAGCATTCATGATACTCAATCTAACAGATTATAGAATATATGAGTATAACATACATAATAATCTCTTAATTGAATTGGTTACAGAAATGCTTCAATCGCTTTCCGATCAGATGACGACCTTCGGTCCAGTCACTTCGACATCCGCGATGGATCAACGTGTAAAAAAGAAAGAAAAGCGAGCGCTGCTACTGCAAGATTCACTATATACAAAGCCAATAAAGCTAGTAAAAAGAAAAGAGAAAAATCATCAGCCAAAAAAGAAAGAAAAGCTACTAAAACATTGGCTATTGTTTTAGGTAAGGTAGTAAGGAAACTAATTTTTCATTTTTATAATTTCAATTCTCGCGACATCAATGAAGCTAATAATGCAGCAAACACGAACTATTCTGAATATCCTTTGACCAATAATTGGAAAGTTGAATTAGAAAACTAACAAATGAAAAAAAAAAATTAATAACTAGTTTTTGCAGTCATTAAGTTTTTTAAGATTTAACATTACAATAACAAATATTTCATATAATAATAAGCTAGAAGCTTTTCGGATCTATACATTAAAATAACGTTGAATCAGCCATTTTACGCATCTTCACAAACTTTTATATTTATTAACCAGCAGACGCTCGCGACTACGTCTGCGAAAAATCCAGTTTTTCGCAGATCCCGCGGAAACCACGGATTTTTCCGGGATATAAACTTATGTTTATACAGAGTAAAATCTATTTTCATACCAAATTTCAGCCAAACCGCTTCAGTAGCCGCAGCAAAAAGGAGGAACAAACATACACTTACATACAAACTTTCACTTTTATAATACTAGTGTGAAGTCAATAAATGAAGTATTATGGCGTTATTTAAAAATATACGAGTCATATAATAAGAAGGATATTTATATCAGCATTTTTCTCACTACTTGCCAAAAAGTTTCCAAATGTGTAAAGTTTTTTGGAAGTAATTCTCAAACTTGTCAAAAACGGTTTGCGTTCTGTTCACGATTCTTGTTAAAAAGTTAGTTGTTAGGGACTTGTCAAAAAATACTGGAACAAGCGACAAGATAGGTGGAATTTTGTTATTCAACTCCAATAACATAACAAAGTTTACGCCTACGTCGAATTCGTGACCGTCCACCTAACGAAGGTGAAGTAGAAATCTCTATAATTTAATCGGCACCGTTACTTATGTAACATACCAAAATAATTTCTAGTGTTATTATCATCTTGTTTTTCATTATCTGTACTAGCATTTGTACATTTAAAAAATTGTTCTTGTAATTTTTAAAAATAATAACGTTAAAAACAAAGTCGTTTAGGTATTTTTATTTAAACTATAAAATATGTTTCTCATAACATTGTAATAACAATACAATACATTGTAATAACAATACAATAGAAAAACAGCAGAATTCACGTGCTTATTGTTTGGGTACACCTAACTAATTTCAGTTTTGCATGAACAAGCACTAATCTAAGAACTCGATATAGGCTCAAAATCGTGTTATTTAGAAGTTAGGCCTAAATACAGCAGTGGACATCATTCGGGTGACAATAAAAATATGACATGATAGTCGTTTTTTATTTGAGTTATATACTGCTAATCGTTAAAGACGAGCTCAATGGACGTGAGCTCTGCCTTGGATTCGGAAATCGTTGGTGCGAATCCATTCCGGGGCATTCAATCCCAACTTTTCCTTTATGTGCATTTTAATAAATTATATATCACGTGTCTCGAACGGTGAAGGAAAAACATCGTCAAGAAACCTGCATACTTGAGAATTTTCTTAATTTAGTCTGAAGTGAAATCTGCCAATCCACATTGGGCCAGTGGTGAACTACTAGACTAAACCTTACTACACTTGTGCTCAACAGTAAGCCAAAAATGAGTTGTTAATGATACTAAATTGTCATTTCTTTTCTCACAGGTGTTTTCCTCTTCTGCTGGACCCCGTTCTTCACCTGCAACGTCCTTGACGCCATCTGCGGCAAGTTCGGCCTCCAGTTCACCCCCGGGGTGACGGTGTTCATCCTCAACACCTGGCTGGGCTACATCAACTCCTTCCTCAACCCCGTCATATACACCATCTTTAACCCTGAGTTCAGAAAGGCGTTCCGCAAAATACTCAAGTGTAGTACCTAGCCCGCGGATTATATGGTCGTACTCGCACAGTAGATCTCAAATTTCGTTGTATTAGTGTATGTCGTTAATTATATTTTATAGATTTGAAATGGTAATGTCAATGAAAAAGTACCTCGCAAGGCCATTTTTGAACTGTTAGTTGTATGTTGAGTTTTGAACTGTTAGTATTTGATACGAACAAAACGCTTTCAATGTCATCGTACAACGTTGAAAAACCGACAGGAAATTAAAGGAAATTCATAGAAGATGACCGCAAATTATTGTTTTTACACAAATCACATCCTGACTGAAGAAGAAATTATGAAAGAAAACGATTGATTTGAATTTTTGTGTTTTGTTTTGAGTGTGTTCGTTGATAATTAATTTCGTCATTTTATACAAATTTGTCATAAAAATGTAGAATGAAGTTATATAAAACAAATCATTACAAGATAAAATAAATTGATTCTAATATGCAAAATATGAGTCTAAGGTCCAGGCCGCATAAGCAATTAGCCACATTTCCGCGTTAAAAATGACATTGTAAAATATTTTTTTCATTAGTTAAAAAAAAATTCATAATGCAAACTAAAATATGATTTTTTTTTTTATTATTCTTTACAAGTTAGCCCTTGACTACAACTCACCTGATGGTAAGTGATGATGCAGTCTAAGATGGAAGCGGGCTAACTTGTTAGGAGGAGGATGAAAATCCACACCCCTTTCGGTTTCTACACGGCATCGTACCGGAACGCTAAATCGCTTGGCGGTATGTCTTTGCCGGTAGGGTGGTAACTAGCCACGGCCAAAGCCTCCCACCAGCCAGACCTGGACAAATTAAGAAAATCTCAATCTGCCCAGCCGGGGATCGAACCTAGGACTTCCGTTTTGTGAATCCACCGCGCAAACCACTGCGCCACGGAGGCCGTCAAAATTTATTTTATTCAACAAATAAAAACTTTGAGTATGTTTAACTTGTAACACTAACTTTAAAACTGTTGCCTACTACAACAGTTTTTAACTACCTAGTAAGTTCACAACGTAGGCTTCGAATTTATTGAAAAGTTTTGTTTGTTAAAAGTGGGTAATTAATTAATTAATCAGAGTAACTGAATGAAAATTGGCATGCATATAAAAATAGGAATGTTTATAAACAACGAAAACTTTTTGTAATACTCCTATGTAAGTTTGTAATGAGATCTACTAAACGGCCACATAATTGTAAAACGGTTGAACTTTACAATGTATCACTTAATTTGATGTGATAAAATTATCAAAATGTAAATTTTAAAATAATTTGTAGAATGTTAGCATATCAACTGTAAACTAAAAAAGAAGTATTAATATTCGTATTGTAATTTGTAAAATAAAATTTGCTCATGTGAAATAATATTCTAGTCACTGATCAGTATTTAATAGGTATTGTGTTAAATTTATAATTGTAATTTGTAACTATCATAATTATAAAAATAATGACTAAAATAATTTAAAATGCCAAAGTACTCATACGATGTAAATGAGATATTATTTAGCTTTAGTTATTTTAAGGTTGTGATATTTTTTTTACTTTTACACATTTTGACTTCTTATTAATAATTAACTTCTTTATGCAAGTAGAAATAATTCAATATTCCATTACTTAAAATGATATAGTTGTTACATAATTAAAAAAATATGTAAAGACTATAATATATCTATCGCAAAAAACCTAGATACACATCATTTACCAAATTAGGTATTGAAGACATTTGTGGTACTCGATTTAAGAGATTAAGTAAAAGATTAAATGGGTTCCACAGTATTTTATTTATAGTACTTGCGTTTTAACCGCAAGTTACAAAAAAAAACTGAATTAATTTAAGTATTTTAATAATTTAAATCACAAAGACGCAACAGATTTATAATCAAAAAAAAGTAAAAAAAAAACTAAGGCCGTTGTAGGACTTTTAGAATGTAAACAATCGTGAGTATTTATTTATGTAAACGAATTAGATACGACCGTAATTACATGAGTTGTGTAACTATGCAACGCAACGCGGCATAGACCAAACATTGCATGAATAAGCTCCTAACTAAGGGCTAAAAAAATGTAAAACCCTGTTTATATCATATAATTCTGCCGTATTTATGCCTATTCGGGTATTACTCCAAACATTATCATTATTGATCTTTGCTAATTATATTTATAGTTATGTTATTAGCATATAAATAATGTTAGTAGAGTTTCTTGTAAAGTTTATAGTCTCGTTTCGAGATTCTAAGATTCAGCAATAGTATTATAATATGTTTTTACAATAAACCCACTGCTGAAATGGTACATCTACCTTATTTGATACTTAGATTTCAATTTGGTGGGTATCGCGACACAATTATACACAGTTTGCAACTTTAACTTGAGTATTGTATTATGATTTAACTACACTAACTAACTACACATTTGTTAGTCAATAAAATGTTTTTTTATTAAATGAATTATTTGTAATTTCAATTGAATATTTTCAAAGATGATATTGCAAATGACATTTAACTTCTAGAACTCATGCTCGAAAGTTCAACATAATATTTTTAGTAAGTAAATTATTGTTTTTCAAACATGGCTGACAGAATTTTGTGTTATTTAGTTTCAATTGTGCCATACAATTGTTTTGCAAATAAACAAATATCAAAAATCAAAATCAAAAATCATTTATTTCAAGTAGGCTCAGTTTACAAGTCTTTTGACACGTCAGTTGACTATTTGTAAAGATTCTACCACCGGTTCGGAAGGCAGGTTCTGCTGAGAAGATACCGGCAAGAAACTCAACAGTTGTTCTTTTGAAAAAGTCATACAGTATTATAATTTACAATTGATAACAATTACTGTTTACATTTCTTATAGTTTTACTTCATGTGTGAAGGTGGAAGCTGATCCAACGGGCTCCAGGCATCTTTATCATTAAGGAACTCATCAATGTTGTAGTACCCTCGACTAAGTAAATGTTTTTAACACATTGCTTAATGATATGCATTGGCAGGTCCATCACAGTCTTGGGGATCTTATTATAGAAGAGTACACCCAAACCTACAAAAGATTTTTTTACTCTTTGGAGACGATATGCAGAAATAACTAACTTATGCCCGTGTCTAGTAAGTCAAATTAATATTTTGTCTTACATATACTATACTGTTAGGTATATATATATTGACAGGCTATTGTTAGTATACATATTTCTTTAAACTTTTGACGAAGGGACTCGCGTGATTTTAATTGATATATTGCTCGAATTGCTCTTTTTTGAAGTACAAATATAGATTGTATATCGGCAGCCTTGCCCCACAATAAAATACCGTAAGACATTACGCTGTGAAAGTACGCAAAATAAACAAGCCTAGCTGTATCAACATCAGTAAACTGTCTTATTTTTCTCACGGCAAATGCCGCTGAGCTAAGTTTACCAGACAGTTTTTCTATATGAGCACCCCACTGAAGTTTACAATCCAAGGTCACTCCCAGAAAAACTGTGGAACTCTCCATTTCCAGTGTTTCACCATCGATCATTATAGACTCATTTTATAACATTTGGCAATGAAAACTCAATACATTTAGTTTTTTTCTCATTCAAAAGTAGATTATTTGCAGTGAACCAATGCGATATATACATTCCTTATATTATATTAACTTACATAAATAGTAGCTACATAAATTATTGTGAATATAATGCATTATATAAAATGTAACAAAATATTTTGAAATAAAATTGCATGCACGACGTGATTTGAAATGGTAGTATGTAAATTGTATAATCATATCGGAAATATTACTTTATCATTATTGTTTTAATAAAAGGAAAGAAAAAATATATTTAATTACTTAAATATATTTGAAGACTTTCGAATTTATAATTTTATGTTTTATCTTTACTAATATTATAAAGAAGTAATGTTTGTGAGGCTGTAGGGGATCTTTGGATCCTAAATGATCTCTAAATTTGAATTCTCTGATTCTGAATCTCTGATTTTGAAATTTTTCTTACCAATAAAGCCACAACATTGTTTTGAGTGTCATAGGTTATTATCGCGTATATCATCATATCTCCATGGAAACGGGAATTACAGGAGTTTTAATAATCAAGTTTTATTTAGTTCTTAACAAAATAATACATACAATCAATTTTTTACTTAACAACAAGTAATATAAGTTTCTTACATAATTCATGGAACTTTCTTAGCTAATTGTGAAAAATAAACTAAATTACCTATGTTAATATGAATAGCTTCATTTATTTTAAAAACACTGTTTGATAAAGACGGTCATAATATTAATTTTGTTATCTATTGATACAAAAATTATTATTTTATACTTATAGATTGATTTAGGAAATTTAATATTATTAATATTAAACAAAGTTCTGTTTCATGACAGGTTTAATAAATACATAAGTAATTGTTATTCATAGTTAGCAAACCCACTTAAAAATAATCGTAGATATGATCAATAGCTTTAATTTGATTATTATAAGTATAAAATATTAATGTAAAAATCAGAATAATATACTTATTATATCTCACTTCCAGTACTATAAACAAACAAGTAGAATACATTAAATTTAAAATGTTATCAAAACAGGGTTCCTGTGCAGAATCCAATATACTCTCTTTAAAAATTATATTATTATATTATAGTAAAATTATATTAAATATACATGTAAGTGTAAATTATATCAGTATTAAATTGTAATGTTTACAAAACTTTTACAAAAAATTAAAGTAGAGAGTTTCTTCGCTCTAGACATAGATAATGTTCTTAATTATAATATAATATTTGTAATATGTGCAATAACGTTAAAAACAAGGCAATATTTTGTTATATTTTAAATGTTTATGATTTATATTGTTCTGTTGAAACGTGCACTAAGTCCATTTAATGTGAATTGTAATAAGGATTTGTGTAAATATAATAATAAATATTAAATTACAATAAATAAATGTATACTTTAATTTTGTTACTTGTTTTATATATTTTTTTGGTTAAATGTACTCGTATTCTATAGAAAAGTGCATAATAAGTTAAATATTTTAAGACTATGTATTTAAAATATAGCAAGTAGATTGAATGCCAAAATGTTGTTTAAAATCTGTCTGTATATCGCTTTGTATAAAGTTCTTAAAGTTTGTAAGCGGCTGTATTCAGGAATAACAAAAATGTAAAAGTAGTATTTTAACTTTCTATGCGACAATGTGATGATGAGTTGAAATATATATTATTCTGTTTTTATTACAAATCTATTATTTACCTAAAAAAACCGACCTCTAAAATTCCAGGATTCGTTCTTTATAGACCCGCTACGCTGCTCTAATAGTATTTATTTAGTATTTAGTGGGTTTAGGAAGATGATTGATTTTGTCACGATCACTATCAAATGTTAATAATGGTTATGACTGGGACCGAACCTTTATGTGTTCTGCGAGGAAATGGAACACCACAAAGTTACCAACTCAAGACAGAAAGTTTTGACTGAGTATTTCTTGTTCGATAGAAAACATCTATCTAGCTCTATCCAATATTTGTACCTAGGACCTTGCGATCAGAGGTAGCATAGGGTAACAACTGCACTAACGAGGTAGAAATCTATTAATAGAAAAGACAAGATCCATATAATAATATGTCCTTAAATCCTATACGAGTACCAGAGCTTTTCCTTTTCAATTTAACGCCTTACATGAATGTTGATAGTAAAAATAATAGATTTCTTGAAATATGCAAAACAAAATAAATTAAATAAATTTATATATTTCGTTTTACATATTTCAAGAAATATGTATATGGCCAACCTTGATAGTGCGGTGCACTAATTTCGACAATTTGAATTTTTTTATCCAGTAGATTAGTACCTACAAAAGAAAGAATTCTTGAAAATCACACCTCTACAAATATGTAAGTACTTGAGGGTAGTTCCAATATGAGGCAGGATCTCGTACTATAGTATAAATAGAAGCAATTGACGAGTTTACAGACAGTATCGCAGATCTCCCCGAGGCGGAGACGACGACCAAGTTTAATTACTTGAATCCACAGACGTTAGCGAATTAATCGCGCGAACAAATTCACCTATCAATCGTGTAGTCTAGGAGACGTTCGTTGCTTTATGAGTACAAAGGACTACTAGAGAATAGTTATTACGATCTTTAATAACGATAAAGATTAATTGCTTAATGAAATTGCATTGTTTTGCTCGAAATTAAGTCTCAGACAGATATCGTTATTATTATCACTTAGATATTAATGATGTCGCTCTTCTATTAGTATTTTCTATCTCGGTTCTTTGTTCCATCTGTTAATTCGTCGGTCTGTTTGTTCACCGCAAAAAGTGATCCAAATTATAGGCTACAATACTGAGCGCACACATGCACAATTTTGTCTTTAATTCCATTATATATTTATGTATATATAGTTTTTACACCTGAACACACAACTCCACTTTGTAGGCGATATTTAGGTATCATTTGTTTGTAAAGTAACGTTTGTTGTTGACCACAACTAACATTGAGTTGTGTATAAATTTCCTCTTTGGAGCGCCTAATTTTTCATGCGCTAGTACCTAACACAAGCATTTAATATCATTGGTCAAGATTCAAAAACCAATGGTCTCAATTTTAAATTGTTCAGTTTTTAAAAAATAATTCTTCTCTTGATTTCTCTTGACTTGTTTTACCAAAATTTAGTCGTAAAGAGTTCAAATTTCAACTAGCAAACAAAATAGCATAATATATTTACTCCAATTATTTTTTTTTTCTCTATAATTCCATAATCTGGATTAGTAGGGTATTCACTAATTTGAGGCGCAATAAAAGCGCTTGGAGGCCATTGGATCAGCTTCCACCTTCTCACAGGAAATAAAACTATAAGAAATGTAAACAGTAATTGTTATCAATTGTAAATTATAATACTGTATGACTTTTTCAAAAGAGCAACTGTTGAGTTTCTTGCCGGTATCTTCTCAGCAGAACCTGCCTTCCGAACCGGTGGTAGAATCTTTACAAATAGTCAACTGACGTGTCAAAAGTGCTTGTAAACTGAGCCTACTTGAAATAAATGATTTTTGATTTTGATTTTGATTTTGATTTTGAGGGTAGGTATGAAAAAATTTCCTTACCGCTCGAATGCAAGTGATCGGCCGGACATTGAGACTCGTTAGTAGATACTAGCAGAGCATTCGGTGAAAAATACCGACCGAATTGAGAACCTCCTCCTTTTTGAAGTCGGTTAAAAAACCGGAGACCATGCGGTGCTACACGTAGGCAATAATAATTTTATACTATAGATCTGTTACGTCTCTACAAAATCACCGCAAAAAAGTGATCCGAATAATAAGAATCCGAATAAATTAATTTTTAAAGAAGATTACTTAAGTTTTACTAATTTCAAATATTTTGTAATGTCGTCAACCTGTTCGTCACCGTGATTCATTTAATTTTTTTTACACATAATATATTATGCACTATATTTTTCCATTGTACTGTAACTGTACTATAGTTGGCTTAAATATAAATTTAATCTAACTTGGGCGAAATATTTTCCGCCTAATTCCAATGGGGCTTGTTTTGTGGTAGTAAACTAGTCATAGTATTATAAAAATCACAAACACAAATCAGGCAGTAGCAAAAATCGAGTAAGTTACTTACAACATTTTTGTTAATAACGAAGATAGAAACTAGCACCGGTTCTTAGTAAATTCTTCTTTTGCTCAAAGAAAGTTCTTAATTGAATGTACAAAGTATCTTGAGAGGCTTACGAGTTCTTGCGAGACTAATGAATCAAACGACTGATTCATTTGTGATAGTTTCTGATATTTGAGTTAAGTTCTACTAGACCAGGCGCTGTGAGGATGTAAGTGTGCATAAGTCAATGATCACATTGTGTTTACAGTTTTGAAAAGCATGCTGATTACGATTCTGCATTTTGCAAGGAGGTTTGTTGGTCCATTCTTTTGTTATACCCTACCCTCTTTGTTATATCACGAAGGCGCCAAGGTTTAAATTTTATAGTTGCACTCCGTCATTACCCATGGCATGGGCCGACAATCTTTCCAGTTCAATAAAACGTGGAAGGTCCGGTCATTACAGCTCTTATTCTATTGTACATTACTGTAGCGACCGGCAAGAGAGGCATTGATGAACGAACGTAACGCACACATACGTAAGTCTGCGTGTGATTCTGAATTTCACGTGCTTTCGTTAATTTTTCGTGTAATACCAATGACAAAGTTGACGAACAACTAATAACAATAGTTTTTTATGCGCCAAAGTATTTTTTTTCACTCGACAGCTTGCTTTGTGCAAGCCAATTCGAAATTTAAATTAAACCTTTGATAAGTTACCTCTTTGGTCGCCATGTTGCGGAGTAGAAGATCGTTCCATTTTTAAATTACAAATATGATTTTACATAGTAATTTATTTGGTCGCTACACACGACAGTTATAGATTGTCATACAAATATTTCCTGCAACGATTTATCTCGAAGGAGATTGTTAAAATAATACTCAAATTTCTTAGCACGATTGAGAAAAAACCGTCTCCAAAAAAAGTCAACACGAGTGCATTCGTATCTCCATGCGTTGGTGTAAAGTAATGGTTCAGTCACTTGTAAAGCCGAGTCCGTCGCTATTATAACTTGAAGTGTCCTTACAATGGCTTTGTCGAGCACAAGTGCTCGAGATGATCGCATGTGACAATGTGTCATTACGTGTGGCTCTACGTGACCGGTGACACTTATAACGATCCATCACGTAATGGACCATCTTAAAGATGACTACACATCTATCAAGTCGCTGAAAATACACAGTCCACCACGTTGGTCCAATGCGGATTGGCAGACTTTACACACGCAAAGAATTAAGAAATTTTTCTGATATGCAGGTTTCCTTACGATGTTTTCCTTCAACGTTTGAACTGAAAGTTGGAAGTGCATGCCCCGGACCGGATTCGAACCCACACTCCTCCGGATTCGGAGGCAGAGGTCATATCCACTGGGCTATCACGGCATTAACAGTGCCTTTAACAGCTTATGTAATTATTAATGCATAACGCCACGGGCTTAATCAACACCGAAATCGATAATTATGAAGATGATAACGTAATTGGACAGGTTTAATGAAAAAAAAATATGTGCGTCTCGGTGTCTAACTAATAATATTAATTAATTGAATTTAATTAAATATTGAAGAATAAAAAGCCCATATTGTCGAAGAGGAGAAGAACATTTTGACAGCAACAAAACAAAAACTTTTATAATAGTCTGTGGTCGTAAAATCAGTCCGAAGTTCGCTCTGTCAAGTGCAAGTGTCAAACGTGACAACGTTAGCTGTGACGCGTTACGTTACAAAGCGATTTACCCTCCCTTATTAGAAGTTATTACTTAGTCAACAGTTCCATCAATGGAATAACCAAAATAACCCTTGTGATGGTAAATGGAAACCCATCGCCAACAACGGTGCATAAAAAGAAAATCGTACATAAAATATCTGCGGTCTTTGCATGCCATGTGAAGTGACAGGGCATGCAACGAAGCATTGCTGTATTATATGTACGATTTTCTTTTTATTTATTCTTTACAGGTTAGCCCTCAGCTACAATCTCACCTGATGGAAAGTGATGATGCAATCTAAGATGGAAGCGGGCATAATAGGAGAAGGATGTAAATCCACACTTTCGGTTTTTACACGACATCGTACAGTAACGCTAAATCGCTCGGCGGTAAGTCTTCGTCGGCAACTGGCCACGGCCGAAGTCTAATGCCATCCAGAACAGGACCAATTAAGAAAACCTCAATCGTCCCAATCGGGGATCGAACCCAGGACCTCCGTCTTGTACATCGCGCATACCACTGCGCCACTCGCTAACGCTTCGAAAACTAGAAAAAACTATGGGAATGACATTTTCTATCGACAGTTCACGTGATCAAGATCTGTCATGGCTGAACACAGGGGCTGAAGTGCCTTACCTGAGCTCTGTCATAAATAGCTGTTATTTTACTAATGTGTTTCTTACTAGGCTCGATGTATGTGCGGTCAGCATAAGCTGAAGCGAGCTGAATGGCAGTAATAGCAGACTGATCAAGCTGGAGTTGAACCGATAACTGCAAAGTGTCACAAAGCTTTCAACGCGCGGGTGCTTTCATACTTTTGCGCCATTTTGTGGTGCAAGTGAAAGGAGTTTTACATAGTTTTAATCATAAATTAGATACCTACTATTAAAAGGAAAAGACCCTAGTGTTTGTATTTCTTTTTTAATATTTCATTTTAGCGTTTTATATTTATAGAAATTCATGTAAATATAAAACGATATAATTTGAGAATTATTTTTGTTAAGTAATGAATTGTTATTAACTTTAAATAGGATATCTCTTTATAACAGTAGGTACCCATGAAATTACCCAAACATTTTCGTTAGAGGAACCTTATGTTTAAAATTTAATCAGGTTAATACGCTTCACAAATATTACTTATAAAAATTTATTTATTTAAAGTAAACAATACTAACAAAATTAAAATGTTTTCGCATTTAATAAATTATACATACAAACAGAGAAACCTTAAAATGTGCGCGAGTGAGATTATAAGGGTTCCGTTTTTGGACTACGTACGTTCGGAACCCTAAAAAACGCTTGTCATACCTATAGTACCTCAGATAGGTAAGGAAATGCTGAAGACTAAGCTATTGATTATTATTCTGGCTACTTGATCTGCATATATAATCTCAATAGAAAATTGGAAAACAATAATATTCCTGAAGGACTCCCCAGAATGATGGCATACTTGTACCTCCGTACATTATCATATCTAACGTGTATCTTCCATAAACCAATCCATTTAAACTTGAAAGGAACGCAAAGTATTGTGGGAAATAGTAGTCTCGATTACGCTACGCTAGGTGGCGTGACTCGTTTCCGTAAAGAATATGGAGTTAGAGAGGTGTAGCTATCGGGCGGGAACGACTGGTGATATAAGGCGCTCTCCGTACGGTCGGCTTCAGTATGCTCGTGGCGTTCGAGCCGTCCTTGTTGTGTAATCCTTCTTGGTATAGGGGGGGAGAGTAATTTGAGCAGTGAATGGTGAGTGTTAGCTGGTCGAAAAGGACCCCTTAAATCTGCACCCGGAGTCACAAGCCCCCAGGACTGCTCAAGATATTCTCTTTCAAGTTATTTAAGTTGTCCTGCCAAATACTGAGATTCGTAACCCTTGTTCTACATTTGTGTACTTATTTTTGTAATCCACTTCTGAGTCTGCTAAAAATAGCCATTTTATTTAACTTTAAACTCTTCAGTCTACATCTTAAGCCAGACATGAACGCACATAATGGATAATAGACGAGTTGTCTCGAAGCCCGAAGTCGATTGGAGGGGTATTGTCAGAGAAGAATCGCTCGGCCGAGCCAGATCCGCGGACTTTAGATCATTTCATTATAAAATGTGCTACTCAGAGCTATTGGGTCTTTTCAAATCGTAAAATATTATTTTCGAAGGCATATAGTAAATATATATATTAGGAATAGGAGGTAAAGATGTATAATTCAGCGATGTACAAGTGGCACTTGGTTGCTGAGTAAAGTAGTGAACTGATTTAAACTTTTCTGTTTTGTGAGCGTTAATAAGCTAATATAATTGTGTACACCTATCGAACGTTTCTGCTTACTGTTTTACTTTACTTTTCTTTTTGTAATGTATTTCTTTTTGTAATGTAGTCCTATTTATTGTAATTTTTGTAATTAGTCCTAGTCCAACGGAAAACATTAAAAAATCCTACCTACCCCAGGCAATCTTATGGTTTTTTGTATCTATTTTTGTTTAATTTATTTATTTATTTACCGTCTTTTACTATCTAGGAGAATTCTAATAACATTCCTTAGTTGAAAGATACAAAATGTATCTACATATTGATATTGAAAATTAAATATCTATCACATTTTTTAATATTTCGTCATAAATTAAAATTATTTTATCATAATAGATTAAATACCTAATAGGTATTTTACAAATTTTACATGTACTTAATGTTTCTGTAGGTATCCACAATACCTACAGTAACATTTTCTGTAGTTAAACATTGTCAGGCAAAATACTGGAATGTCTGATAATTAAGTAAAACAATTACTTCGTAATAACACAAAATATTAACCACATTAAAATGCGTAGGTAGGCTTATCTTTACGAGTAACAGTAGAGTAACAATCGAGTGTTTGTCGTTCAATTTTTTGTCGTTTAATTTTTCAAACAAAATTGACGAAATATTGAGATGGAGCGTTTTTAATGCAACGTCAGCAGATTGGTTTTAAAAAGTCAAAAACTTCAATAAGTTTTTCTAAATTCTGCTATTTCTGCTTGTCTGCTCACACTAATGTCCAGAACTACTAAACGAATTGTCTTTCATAAGCAGGTAAACCGAACCTGAAGGCGACGCCAGGGTTTACTTTGCTAATATTTTTTTAACGAAAGGTAAAGTTATTATAATAATATAGAGGTGATTCGTAGTCCTTCTAACTTAAATCGCGGAAACGAACCTCATGAAGTTGCATGAAATAACCACTATGTCAACGAAGCAATTACTCTTTTCAATACATTGACTAACATAATATGGTTTTCCACTTACTATCAAGAGTGCCACCTTGTTTCATCAGCTGTCATATTCGAATTTGTTGTGGGATGTTCTCGGACTAAGGCGCATTTGAATTTTGGAACCCTCGTTACTTTAATTTTAAGTTTTCGACTTTAATTATCACCATTGCATATGCTTTTTTAGAATTGAAACTATCGTGAGTGTTATTCATATTAATTGATTATGAAACACGGCTTAAACTCACGTGATATTAGGTCGGAGTATGCCCGACTAGTTTCGAACCCTTATGGGGCCCTTAGTTATGAGCTGGTTCTTGCATCGCGGCACGATCCAAACATTACATATACGTTAATAACTCATGACATATACGTTTCAAAAGTGCTTGTTTACTAAGCCGTAATAAAATAGGTAAATTAACTTTGACTTTCATAGTAAACAATAACAGACAAAGTCAAGGGCGTTCGTGAGTACCTTCATTATATAATTGAGGTTATCATACCTCAATATTGTAGAGTTCATTATAATATAATTGTTAATAAGCGATAACAGTTTGATACCTACTGTTGTTTGTAATACAAGCCAGATGTTTCGCTGAGACGGTCATGGATTGTGTCACGTTTAAAGTTAACGGAGAGGAACATTCAGGTAACATATTATATTAATTGTAATAATAATAATTAGTATAACAACAAATAGTATTCAATTTTAATATGTATAGGAAATGTATGAAGAAGTCGGAAAAATAATGGTATGATATTATTTATTTATCTATATAACTTTTTGATATAACTATCGCGGAATTTGGAACCATTTTTGATTTGGAAGATTTTTGAAGATAAGAATTTTTTCATTACGTTCCTTCAATTTTCAGATCAAACGCCGTACATACTTTTTTTCTTGTCGGTGAGAAAAAAAATACCCCCGGACTTCTCCCTCCATTGCCATCTAGTATTAAAAATCATTAATAACTTTTATCCTTTTCAAAAGTTGGGAGCGATGTTAGCTCCACTACAACCTTGCTGGAGTACCTCCGCACGAGGCTGGAGCTGCGCGGCACCAAGTACATGTGTCTGGAGGGAGGCTGCGGCGCCTGCATCGTCAGCGTTGTCAAGTGCCCGGGTTCAAATATGGAAGCTGTTAATTCAGTAAGAATAACCAATACATATAATAATAATCAACACAGAATTATATTAAAATTTAAAAACATTCATCCTAATTTTTAAATGATAAAAAACTTGGTATTGTATTATTCGACTGTGTGCTTAGTTTTAAATAAGTTTGTAAAATGGTGGTAAACAAAAAAAATAAACCTTGGCTGAGTTTGTTGTGGGCTCTTAGTTTTCGAATGATTATTATCACTATTATCTTAAGTTTAATATTATTACCTAACGTTTCGAAAGAGCTTGTAAATTAGGCCTATTTGAAATGAATTTTGACTTTGACTTTGACTTTGTCGGCTATCGAGGATTTGTTATTTATCATAGTGTCACATACATTCCCCCTATCCTGCTGAAGAGTCAATGACATGCGCCATTAAAATAATGATTACTAACAATAACAGTAGCTGTAAATTCCTTTCCTTGAAACAGTGCCTGGTATCAGTGACGTCATGCCAGGGTTGGGAAGTCAGCACCATAGAGCATGTCGGCAACCGCCTGAAGGGCTACCACCCGCTGCAGACCACCCTCGCAGGGAGCAACGGCTCGCAGTGCGGCTACTGCAGCCCGGGGTGGGTCATGTCTATGTACAGGTCAGTAGGTATATAAATACGTATTATTGTTATAATTACTATACTGAGCCCTAGAAGAACCAAAGTCACCGACATAGTTCAACGAGTTGCGAAGCTGAAGTGGCAATGGGCGGGGCACATAGTTCGAAGTGCCGATGGACGTTGGGGTCCGAAAGTGCTGGAATGGCGACCCCGCACTAGTAAGCGCAGTGTTGGCCGACCCCCCACCAGGTGGACTGACGAC
Source organism: Bicyclus anynana (assembly GCF_947172395.1). Lineage (NCBI taxonomy): Eukaryota > Metazoa > Arthropoda > Insecta > Lepidoptera > Nymphalidae > Bicyclus > Bicyclus anynana. The sequence goes on from NC_069098.1 coordinate 15,567,649, forward strand.
ATCAAGCGAGTCGTAGGGTTTAGCTGGATGCAGACGGCTCAGTATCGTGATGTTTGGAAGTCCCTACAAAAGGCCTATGTCCTGCAGTGGACGTCCATCGGCTGATATGATGATGATGATGATGATACTGAGCCGTGATAGCTCAGTGGATATGACCGCGGCCTTCGATTCCAGAGGGTGTGGGTTCGAATCCGGTTTGGGTCATGCATATCCAACTTTTCAGTTGTGTGCATTTTAAGTAATTAATATAATATAATATCACGTGTCTCAAACGGTGTACGAATAACATTGTGAGGAAACCTGAATACCAAAGAATTTTCTTAATTCTCTGCGTGTGTGAAGTCTGCCAATCCGCATTTTGCCAGCGTGGTGGACTATCGTCAAAACCCCTCTCGAGGGGTTTTGTCGATAGAGAGACTCGAGCTCATCTGTGAACAATTTTGATGTGTAATTATTTTATCACGTCAAGAGAGATACTTCGCAATTGAAAATTGTAGACTCACCATCTCTTGAGGAGGCTCCGGTTACCAGTGGCTCATTCGTAGAGGATTTTCTGTCAGATCTGGATATTGTGGTTAAATCTATTATTTCCTATTCTTAAAGAACTTCTACAATATAATGCCCGATTTTAATCAATAGTCCTGATTTAACAGTCTTTTAGATAGTAAGCCGACGATGCTGGAAGTAGAGAGATCACTTTCCAGTAACATCTGCCGATGTACTGGATACAGACCTATACTGGAGGCATTCAGAAAGTTTGCCAGTGATTGTCCAGATGAAGCCAAATTGGCAGACATCGAGGATTTGCAGTTATGTACAAAAACTAAAGAAACTTGCTCAAAAGAATGCGATGACCGTGAATGGTGTTTATTATCAAAAGATGCGTTAGAAGATATTGTAAGAATAAAATTAAAAGATGGCAGACAATGGTTTGGAGTGTGTACAGTAGCGGATATATTCAATGTTCTACGTACAGAAGGGAGGGATTCTTACATGTTAGTTGCTGGAAATACTGGAAAAGGTATGTTAAATTGTTATTTTATCGTAGCATTATAGATTATCGGTAAAACTCAATGTGTGACTTCTTTTAATTTTCTAAAATAATCAATCATAACTATTTACATTATCTAAAACTAACTACATTAACTATTTAAATAAAAAAATAAAATGAAAGTAAAAATAAAATGAAAGTAAATATAAAATTATAACTAAAGACTTCGGCGTCGTAGAATTCATCCGAATCGATGTTCATTGGTGCCCAGAAGACAGTCAGTATTGCCACGTTGTATGGCAATACTAATTATAGTAAGTAAATGTAGTAACTTATTATGCACTAGCGGACACTTAAATTCAAAATTCCACAGGTACTGTGGACCGTGAATTTTTCCGGGACTTATTTACTCAAGTATTATTCCAGGAAATTAAGTATTTCCATTCGAAATTTCAGCCAAATCGGTTCATTATGGCGGCGTAAAGAAGTACACACACCAAATTTCGCGTATATAATATTAGTGTGATAATGTAATGAGAATGTTGGATTGAGATCTTATATTATTTGACACCTTTGATGAAACTGTTAGGTACAAACAGTAGCTTCTCTATCTACGCAATAACATCTAAACACCATAAAATACATCAATAATATTGATGATAAAATAACGCTTTTTCAAAATTAAACTCATAAAGAAAGAAAAAAAGAAAGAAAGATTTTTATTTGGCAAAACAACAAAAAAGGAAATCATGAAACATAAATACAAATAGAAAAATATTAAATATTACTATCAAATTAAACTAATTAGGTACATTTTATGTTTTCACAGGAGTAATACCTATACTTGAGTATCCTAGAATTTTGATTGACGTCAGTCGAGTATCTGAACTTAAAGGATACTTGGTAGATCAAAATTTAGTTGTCGGAGCTGGAACAACCCTGACAAAGTTTAGGGAAATTTTGGAAGAAGCTTCACATTCTGGGAGTTTTGCATACCTTAGTGTTTTGAACGACCATCTTGACTTGGTTGCTCATGTTGCTGTTAGAAATGTAAGTGTATAGTTTTATTTTCACTAAGAATGATGAAACTATCAAATATATAGATAAGATCATACAGTGTCATGATGAGAATGATGTAGAGGGCGTGACATTCCTGAGCAGCATTATTTCTCGAGCATTTTGAAACAACATAGTCAGTAATTGAATCCAGGATTCAAACCTGTCCTCCTGCCCCACCATTAAATTGAAAAAAAAAAACGCCCTTAACTTGCAGTTTACACTGCGCCTTATGTTAATAAGGTTTACTCAGTTACAATAACTACCAGATATTAATGATAATGACCAAAAGTGACGACTTAATTCCGTTCCGCCCATTTACTCTTCTTCTGCCTTCGGGCCCCATCAGGCGATGCTTCTGCGCTCGCCCAAACCCCCCAATGACACCGCTGAGGCCCCATAAGGAGCCTACGGTACTTACACTATCAGTAAAAAAAACGGCGATGTAATAACACCAACTTCCTAACTCCGGAGAACAAATTATTGGAAAAAGGTGCTCAATATATCCAATATTACTTTTTATGTATCATATTGTGTTACTTATGTTGCTTTATTTAAGTTCATTTTATTTTTTGTTAACTAAGTTTACTTACTGGATTTGTGATTTTTATTTTATGGTGTAATAAAGTGTTTTTATTATTATTTTTATTAACGTTTCAACCCAGGACTTCGACTGGTCCGAAACATCATAGAGTAAACACTAGACCAACTAAATATTTTGTGTATTGTGGGTCGCGATCATCATTACTTGGTCGATCGTCGATCGGTAGTCATTTAGGTATAGGTTAGGTGTAGGTTTTACTTATATAATGTAATAGATCGATTGCAGATCTTAGTTATAATTTATGAATTCAGATCGATCTCCGATCGCGATTCATTATTTAGTTATAGTTAGTTATAATATATTTTTGTAATAATTATTATATTGCAAAATTTCTTATTAAATAAGTATAAAATCATATGCATACGCATTCTTCAACCCCCTAGCTGCCCCAAAACGTAAGTCGTTAAATCAAATGGTTCATTGCTACATTTAACCAAACAAGCAACACTAACGAACCACGCTCACGTCACCCGGTCCAACAGATGGACAAGACAAGTACTTTTAAAACGTTAAGCTGAAGAAGATACGCCAAGATTATAATATAATATTACAAAATCACATTGACACATAATTTTAATATTTTTTGTTAATATTTCAGTTAGGTACGATAGCAGGGAATCTGATGCTAAAACATCAAAACAACAAGTTCGCTTCAGATATTTTTGTACTTTTTCAAGCAATTGGTGCTAAAATTACTCTAGGTAATTAGTAATTTAATATTATTTCGATAAATATAGGTTAATGGAAAAATTTACATTTAGAATGAGCCCAAATAGTTGAAAACCATAATAATACAACAGAATAATCTATACTAATATTTTAAAGAGGTAAATTTTGTTGTATTGTAGGGGGTAAACTCTGGATCTACTGAACCGATTTTATTATATAAATACCTTTTTAACCCTAGAAAGCAACGTTATTTGTGAGAGTTAAAGGCTTTTATTTTGTGACCGTATTCTCTCCTTGAGATGGGTTGTTCTTACAGGAGATCCATTTGCACTAACTCCACTAACTATCAGGTTGGCTCTGTTCTTACTATAAAAAATAACGTTACTAAATAGCCTCATTCGCACGAGAGTTAAAAAAGTGACATGACAAAACCCAGGATTGGCGCTTTTTCGTTCTTAATTTAATTCATGGGCTATTTCCAACGCCCAAAATTGAAAATGCAACAACGCTCGAAAAAAAACGTCGAGTTTTAAATACGCTGTCGTGTGAACATAAACTTGGGATTGTGTTGTATTTGTTCGCTTTTTTAACGTCCTAATGAGGCCTAAAGCATCGTTGTGCATAAATAAGCTCGTGATTGAGAACTTCGAATAGATCAGAAGAAAGCCGGACCAACTCCAACAAATCTACGTCTTTCTTTTTTATATAACGGAAACCACTCACGATAGTTTAAACTTTCAAACATAGTTTAGGAAATCACCCGACGTGCTATTTCCCGTATAATCTCCATTATCCGAGAATTTTCTCATATTGTATTTTTTTTATTTTCCAGCGCTTGCACCTGGTGTAACAAAAGTTGTTACTCTAAAGAATTTTCTCGTTGAAAATATGATAGGAAAATTAATATTAAACATCGTACTCCCACCGCTCAGCCGAAACAATAGATTAGTAACGTACAAGGTTTGTTGTTCTTTGGTTTATTTTAATTCCAAAGTAATAGAAAATGAGCGCCAAGTTTAATAACATGTGTTTTTATACTAATTAAATTATATGTAAATATTTAATTATATGTACTGTATTTTCAATATTTCTGTCGCAATTAACTCTATAATTTTATCTACCTATTGTCTTATTTATTATAAGCTGCTACAATTTCTGTTTATCACCGATAGATTTATCGGTTACATAATTTTACTAGCCAATGAGGTAAAGTCAAAACGAAGATTGACCGGTTCCGCTGGTTATTTTAGCGTTAAGCTTTGTAAAATAGTTTTCGTTGCAATTAATGTTTTGGCATTATTGTGACTTCCAAATAAATAGTACTTAGTAGTAAAAAAAAATCGAAGGTATCTTTTCGGCTGCTATATTATTTGTATAATTATAATTTTTCTTTACCTAACTTTACACTTTCAAGGTTATGAATACATAATATTAAGAATGGCGTCATGATTATAATATAATCAGTGTTTTCACCATTATTAGAATATTTACAGCTTGCCATTTCCAAAAAAATCTGTATGTATTTTTATTGAATTTTTTTTATATTTTCAGATAGCAGCACGATCTCGAAACGCTCCCGCAATAGTTAACGCTGTATTTATCTTTAGATATAAATCAGACAACCTGGCACGAAGCTGTAGAATCGTATATGGTGGCTTATCTCCAAACTTTAGTCGTGCCAGAAACACTGAGAAAAGTCTTATTGGAAAGAATCTCTTTCAGAATGCTGTCCTGCAAGAGGCTTTACGTGTTTTATCAAAAGAACTTATAGTGACAGAAAATCCACCAGAACCTTCGGCGCGATATAGAAAACAGTTAGCTATTGGTTTGTTTTATAAGGTAGGACCCTTTTATTTTTGTAGTGTTTACATTAATTTATCTTTTAAGTTAAATTCATACGTTCTTTTAGAAAGTTCATTTTCTTGATCAAAGAAAATATAAGAAGTATTGTAACTGAACTTGAATCGGTTAAAACTGCGAGATTCTTTAAGTTATATATGTCACCGTTAGATTGTAAAATACGTTAGTTTATTCTTCCGATAGTTTAAAATATACCGATAAATAACACATTAAATTTTAATTAGTATGTTCAGTTCACAATATATCGACATATTACAATATCACGAGTGAGATTATATAGTAACGCATTTTACAATTTAAGGGTAACATATAGATATTTTAATTTCAGGCTCTATTATCTTTATGTCCAAAAAACATTATACATCCACGTTACATGTCTGGTGCTGGTAAAATACACGACTCTCGACCAATATCTAAAGGCACTCAAGTTTTTGAAACAAACCAAGACCTATGGCCTCTTAATCAGCCAATACAAAAAATAGAGGCACTGGTAAGTAAAGGATGTATCTATGTGTGGTGGTATGTTCTCGTATGTATAGGTATAACTATAGGCATAAATTAAAATAAGAACAATTTTCAACTATTACTAATGAAATTGAAAACTTCCTTTAACAAATAACCAAAGAAAATTATTTAAATAAATATAAACGATGGAATTATGAGGAATTTTCAAAAAAAATCCAAGAAAAGTTTTAAAGAATTAAATAGTTTTACTACAACTAGAACTAGTACCTACTAATAACTAATGCTAATGTATCCCGGAAAACTTAGTAAATTCATAGTAAATGTAAAACTAATAACAGATTGTAAATATAGATCCAGTGTGCAGGCGAGTCCGAATATGCAGAAGATGTGCCTTCGATGCCAAGAGAAGTTTTTGCTGTTTTTGTGCTCAGTGATGTCGCTTTAGGGACCATAGAGAACATAGACGCTAGCGAAGCTTTAGTGAGTATAAGTTCTACACTACTCAAAACCAAATATTTATACTTAGAACCACTTTAAAGTCAAAACTATCAAGAATCAGATGTTCTAGATCGGGAAAAGTAAGTTTATGCACAAAAAGCAGACCTTACCTAGTTGGATAACTAAGCGGAAAAATAAACCAAATATTTATACATTGTATTATTACTAGAATTTAAGTACTTAATATATTACTACTTTTTCAGAAACAACCTGGAGTAGTAGCGTTTTATAGTGCCAAAGATATTCCTGGTGTTAATGCATTTACGTCTGATCTTTTGCCATTCATTATAAAAAGTGAAGAATTACTTTGTAGCGGCGATGTTTTATATTTCAACCAACCAATAGGAATTATTGTAGCAGAAACAAACTATATGGCAAATAGAGCAGCAACGATGGTAAAAGTAAAATACTGCAATGTGAGGAAGCCAGAAATTGATGTAAAGTTAAATAAAAATAACCCCAATAAAACTAAATTATATCGTGCGATCCAAGCAACCAAGGTTGGCAATAATGTAATTAAAGTCATTAAAGGCAATCACACAGTATACGGACAGAATTACTTCTGTTTGGAGACTTTGAATTGTACTTGTAAGCCAACTGAGGATGGATTGATACTACAACCTTCGTCACACTATGTTAACTGTGATCATTTGTTAACATCACGGTGTCTTAATATCGAGGAAAGTAGGTGGGTTCGAAATTTTAATTCAATCTTTGATAAGTTACTTCTTTGGTCGCCATGTTCCATTTTGAAATTACACGACAAATATGATTTTACATAGAAATTTATTTGGCCGCTAAACACGACAGATATGGATTTTCATACAACTATTGCCGGCCGTAGCTCGACCAGTACAGCAAGTTTGATTTATCTCGAAGAAGGTTGTCAAAATAATGCTCAAATTTCCAAGCATGTTTGAGAAAAATTACTTTTTAGTGATTTAAATAAGCTAGATCGTTATTTATTGGGATAATTGGTACTAATTCAGAATGAAGAAAAGAAAATTAATATATTACTATGTTTCATTCATTAATTTATCTTGCAGGATTGAAGTAAAATCACACAGACTCGGAGGAAGTTTTGGATTAAAACAAAGTAGACAAAGCCAGATAAGTGTCGCCTGTAGTCTTGTCGCTTACAAGTTAAATAGGCCTTGTAGGTTCATTACGCCACTACGAACTCAAACTCGCGCTATAGGAAAAAGAATGCCAGCTTCCACCGATTTTGAAGTGAGTAACTAACAAAAGTTTAAAATAGCAATTTTCGATTCATAGATACAGATAATACTGTATCTATCGAAGAACAACTTCTTTTATAAAAGATAACTCCTAATTCAGTCTATTTATAATTCAGCTCAAGTACCAATTATTGTATTTTGCTATTGTATTGCTAAACAACTCTGTTACTTTAATATATATTATATAACATTTTCAGGTTGGAGTGAATGCTGAAGGCGTTATTCAATTCATAAATTATGATATTTACAATGATAACGGATGCGATGTGGCTGAACTTATTATAGAAGTGATTTTAGTAAATTACTTTAATTGCTACAATAAAGAAGAATGGAATTTCAAATGCTATACTGTTATCACTGACACTGCCTCAAATTCGTGGTTTCGATCGCCTGGTAATGATTTATATATTTATACATCTAACTCTGATTTATTACATATTACTCGTATTTATCGAATACGTTAAAATTTATTAATAAATATAAACTTATAGCTACAATATAAAATGATCCTATGTCGAGTATGTTTTTCCAATCCTGCAAAGATTGTTGTAGATATTTGTACTTTGTATAAACGAATAGAAAGTACACAAGCATAAAATAGTAATCATCAGTAGTAAAATTAATCAGTAATTATATTTTACAGGAATTGTTGAAACGGTATCGGCTACAGAAATGATTATTGAAAGAATAGCATATGAACTTGACCTAGATCCAATCGACGTACGTTTAAAAAACTTAGACAAAAAGAACCATAACGATCTTGCAGAAATGTTCAATACTCTAAAAGTTAACTCTGACTATGAAAAAAGAAGATATGCTGTTGATAAATTTAATATGGAAAATAGATGGAGGAAACGTGGCTTAAGATTTACTTTCATGAAATGGTCTGCAGCACTTCGTTTTGTGATGAATGTTATAATGTCAGTTTATATAGATGGAACAGTTGCAATCACTCATGGCGGAGTTGAAGTGGGTCAAGGCATCAACACAAAAGCTGCTCAAATCTGTGCATATTTCCTAAACATACCAATTAACAAAATCCATATAAAACCGTATAGTACTACAACACATCCAAATAACTCTGCAACTTCAGCTAGTTTTACATCTCAAAATGTTGGTATAGGAGTTCAAAGATGTTGTGAAGAGCTATTAAAAAGATTAGAACCTGTAAAAGCACAAATGAAAAACCCTTTATGGGAGCAACTTATAGGAGAAGCTTTTAAATTAGGCGTCAACTTGCAAACGAATTCATTTGTAGGATTTAATGATACAAATACAGAAAATACAATATATGGGGTGACTTTGGCTGAGGTCGAAATAGATATTTTAACGGGTCAGTGGGAGATTCTGCGAGTCGATTTAATGGAGGACGTGGGGCGTAGTGTTAGTCCTTCTATTGATATTGGCCAAGTAAGTAAGCTTTAGAATTCTTCTTTCGATCCTAACTTGGCATCAAAGTAGCTCAATCATTCTATAGAGCATTTCCTTGAATCCAATGATAATATAAATTCCTAAGTTAAATATTATTTGCAATTTAACATGGCAATTATGAACCTATATTGCACGTAGCTCATTCGAAGGAAAAAAAACAATAAATTGCAAACTAACTAACTATTTTAGGTTGAAGGTGCTTTTATAATGGGAGTAGGATATTGGACGACAGAAGAGCTGGTATACGACCAATGTACTGGAGAACTGCTAACAGATCGAACCTCAAACTATTACGTTCCGCAGGGCACAGATATACCACAAGATTTTCGAATTTATTTCAGACAGAAATCGTATAGCAGTGACAAGGTTTTGGGATCAAAAGGTATTCTTTTATATTTTTATTAGCCTATTTTAAAGGTCTACTGCAAAACCAGGCCTTCCGAACTTTTTCGAATTGATTAGAACTTTTGATCAAGACAAATTTCATTTCTAGCGGTAGGTGAGCCACCAACCTGTATGGGTGTGGCGGTACCGATAGCGATGAGAGAAGCAATCGCTTCAGCCAGATCAGATGGAGGAATTCCCACCACTAAGTGGTTTCAGATCGGTAACAATTTTTTTTTACAAAATTTATTTAATTTCTCCTTTTAGTGTCTCTCGTGAGCGAAAGATAATGTAAAAATTTAATCTATGCTGTGAAAAATCCTAGATCTTTTGATTTAAGTATAGCATTCTCTATAAATTAGGAGATGTTATTTGTTTTACCTAAAAGTTTTTCTTTTTACTACTATTTACGTCCTATCCTTTATTCACTATAGTTTTTCTTTCAGATGGACCATACACCGTTGAAAAATTATGCTTAGCGTGTGAGACCAACATTGAAGACATGAAATATTTTTGATTTCAATACATAATGGAATATTCTAGATATTATAGTGACGATAGGAATACTCAGTATATAATTATACATAATGATGTAACTGTCTGTGATGTCTGTACAAAATAACCGTGTTTTTCATGTGCTATTAAAACATAATCAAACTAATTCAAAATAATCTTGTCTGTCTTTCAAATCCTATTACCATTACGTTTATCATTGTATTTTGGTTTTTGCGATCATGTAATGTTGTTTTTAATTTTAGCATTAAGTATAGTTAAAATTAATTTGACGAATTTTAGATGCATTGTCTATTGTAACGTGATATATTTGAGGAATAATTGTTGTTTTTTCTGCTATATATGTGTCAGCGGAGCGGACTAAATACTACTTCTGATAACAGAGAAGCCGTAGTCCCCATCCCTGCTCGTGTTGGCTCCCAGCAAGTAACTAACAATGCAATGGCCGGACTATACAGATAACTCACCCACTGAAGTTCCGAAACACTATCACTATTCTTACATTGCACCATTATTATTTAACAAATGGCAGACGACTATCAATTCCGAGAACTTGATTACACTGAACTGCTCAACCAACAGGCTACAGAGTGGCAGAGCGCCTCCACTGCGTAACTGCGCGTACCGCCTACGCGCCATTTTAACGCAATACGAGAGTCGAGAGTCACGTGATCACCCTTTCACAGTCTTATTCATTTAAACAGTAAATAATTAAATCAAAATTACATGAAAACCTGATTCTAATATTATCACAATAATTAACGTAGATTTAGCTAACCGATTAAATAACTCACTCGCCGACATATGATTTATTCTTAACTAGCGGACGCCCGCTACTTCGTAAGCGTGCAATTCCACGGACACCGTGTATTTTCCGGTATAACAATCGAGTAACATACTCGCTATATATTGCTCAATAGCCCCTTTTAGTGAAAGTTCCATTAAAATCGGTATTGCCGTTCCAAAAATAGACAGACAGACAGAAGCATTAAAGCAGAGTGGTGGATCTACGCTACATAATACACATCCCCTCTATTATAAAAAAGGGGGCCTGGCTGTATGTATGACCCATGTGTATGACGTATGTATGGCCCTGGCCCTACTGGCCATACTGGCCCTGAGTATTAATTCTTATAAAACATCTGAGAAATAAAATATGTGATTGCTTTCATTATTTAAAAAAATGTTAAATGTATTTAAATATAAAATAAAATATCCAACACATTTTCTAAATCTTCATCATAAATTAAAGTAATTTTATAGGTATCAATAATGCAGTTACATTTAAACAGTGTCAGACAAAATACTGGAAAGTCTGATATATTTAATTAAAATAATTACATTTTTATCTTTAATACTATCATCATATAAATGTCCAAGTAGGTAGGTATGTCTATACGACGTATAAAATTTAATGTTTGTTGTTATATAAAATGACTAAATGTCATTTTAAATTAAGGTAAGTGGAACGCTAATTATGGATAGACAAAACATCTTTGAACGTAGAATATTAAAATAAATTGACTTACTTTAGTATCTAGAACTATTGAACGAATTTTCAAATATATTTCTTAAGGTTTGAATCCGGTCCGGGGCATGCACCTCCAACTTTAAGTTATGTGCATTTTAAGAAATTAAATATCACGTGTCTCAAACGGAGAAAAAAAAAAAAAAAAAACCCGACTGCCTAACCTGCATGGCTATTCTCTGACGATTCTCTTGCGAGTTATAAAAATATCGTTGCAAAATGCCTAGCTACTCATCTACTCGTAGTCATCCGCATCACGTTATGTAGAGCGATTAATAAATAACGTTTTTTTTAATATGGACATGATATACCATTTTGAAATCCTCTTGATGAGCCCTTGAATTTGGAACCCATATTACGATATTCGAAAAAAATATATATTTTTCAACTCAAGTGTATAGCGTCTCACAGTCGTCATGTTGGATTTCTTTAACTTTACCCATCTAAGAACACATGGGTTATTAAGAAAAATCTAACAATATCCTAAATAACGTAAATCCGTTCAGCGGTTTGGAAGATATGAGGTAATAAAGAATATTACATACATACTTAAAAGATACGCGCGAAAAACATAACCCTTGCAGTCGGACAATAAAAATATTGTGAGTAAATTTTATTAATTCTCTGCGTGTGTGATGTCTGGCAATCAAGATTGAGCCAGCGTGGTGGATTAAAGCTTATCCCCTCTCATTCTGAGAGGATACTCGAGCTCAGTAGTGAGCCGAATATGGGTTGATGATGATGATAATGATGATTTCTTAAGCAGATAAGCCGAACCTGCAAGAATAAGATACTGGAGTGTAACTCGACCAACATGCCACCTCTGGATTAAAGTTAAAGAATAATTCATAGCCCTCCTCAGGACTCAAAACCCAAACCCAAAACTTCATGAAGTCGTATGAACTATCAATCAGAGAGTTGCTCTATTATTGCCGATGGGTAGAACTTTAGTGAATAAATACGAAATTTACCATCAAGCTATAGTTAGTGATTCTTAAGTCACGTGATTTCGTAGGTATTTAGGTACTATAAATTTATTGCTAACAATTCACACTGATCACTATTTCTATTATATTACCAGTATAATATTCGCCATTGTGATGTTCGTTAACAATGGGCTGACGGAATACGAAAAATGCAGTTTTTATTGATTTGATGTTAATTGTATTTGGTGGCTAATAGATCAAAGCTCGTGAAATAGGCTAGCAGTTATGCCGTCATATTTAATTAACTATCACGATATAAAAAACAACAACAACAGTCACGGGAGCCTATCAGGTTATATTATGCAATTAAGTTTATCATACCTCAATATGTTTAAATTACAATAAAATGCATAAAAGTTTACCTACGTTGTTTCGCTGCTGCATACTTGCCAGTTGTTCCGCTGAGGCGGTCATGGATTGTGTCACGTTTAAAGTTAATGGAGAGGAATTTACAGGTACGTTATAATTACAATTAGTAATATATCGTCGAGCAGCAGTATTTTACATCAGGTCAAAACTGTATTTTGGCTAGTGGGAGGCTTCGGCCGGTTACTACCCTACCGGCAAAGACGTTTATCCAAGCGATTTAGCGTTCCAGTACAATGTAAAAACCGAAATGGGTGTGGATTTTCACCCTACGCCTAAAGAGTTACTCCGCTTCCATCTTAGATTGCATCATCACTTACCATCGAGTGAATTGCAGTCGATTCGAGCCCTGGATCTCATTGTCCGTAAATATGATAATAATATTGAAAGTATTCTAATATATAATTGAGGATAATGTAAGTGTTTATGTAAGTACGAAGATGTAAGTACCAGTATTAACTTTTGTGTTTTTAACAGTCGGGAGCGATGTTAGCTCCACTACAACCCTGCTGGAGTACCTCCGCACGAGGTTGGAGCTGCGCGGCACCAAGTACATGTGTCTGGAGGGAGGCTGCGGCGCCTGCATCGTCAGCGTTGTCAAATGCCCGGGTTTAAATCCGGAAGCTGTTAATTCAGTGAGAATTGTTAATAATTATAATCTACATAAAATACAAGTTCATAATTTTATATAATTGCTCGTAAAGAATCTCTTATTTCACCAATTTCAATATCGTAATGTATATCATTACGCACACATCACACAGTAAAAAGAAACCTTTATTATTCGTCTAAAAACGGGTATTTTTTTAAATCTTAGCAAAGAGTTTTTATGTCAGAAATGCGCCAAAATAAACCATCAACATAATGATTAGCACAGTAGTAGTAGTAACTTTAACAGTAGCTGTAAATTCCTTTCCTTCAAACAGTGCCTGGTATCAGTGACGTCGTGCCAGGGTTGGGAAGTCACCACCATAGAGCATGTCGGCAACCGCCTGAAGGGCTACCACCCGCTGCAGACCACCCTCGCAGAGAGCAACGGCTCGCAGTGCGGCTACTGCAGCCCGGGGTGGGTCATGTCTATGTACAGGTCAGTACGAGTTCCACTTAGAAATACATATCTAAGCCATGTATTTAGGGTTCCGAACATTCATATAGCAAAACCAAACCCTTAAAGAAAGAAAGAAAGAAAATTTCGTTTATTTCGAAATTATAGTTACGATAGTCCGGCAGTCACAGTAAACATTTATTGTAATTTCAATCTATATCTGGGAAAGAATAGGTCTAATATTTATAAAACAGGCGAGAATTAACCTATGACATTTTATCATTCAATCAAACCTGGACTTGTAATCTTGTAGGACTTGTAATGACAAAGGGTTCGCCAAAGTCAAAGGTACAATCCCTGATTATAATGTGATCCCCTGCTGCTCATAATTCTCGATGATAATTATCGATTTTTAAAAGTAGAAGGAATAATTAAAAAAAATATAAAACTTTCCAATTCCTTCCTTCGGCGCAGTTGTACTTTACTTTATAAGCTACGAGTAGGTTGGGATCAAGTATAGGAATGTATAGTGTATGTTTTAAACTTCAGTGGTATGGTGGTAGACCTAAGCTCTAGCAGGCCCGGGTCTAGGAGGCCTGGCCCTGGGAGACCAGGCCCTGTAGTGGGCGGTTAAAATATGCAGAGTATTATAATGTGAAACGTACGTATAGGATTTTCTGTCCGATCTGGAGTCCGATGTCGCTTAAAACCGTCGGTTTTTGTGGATAATTACAAAATAAACCAATGATTCCCTACTCCTGAAGAACGTCGACTACGTAATTCATTTCCTATGTTTTTGCAGTCTTTTGGACAGTAAACCAACGATGCTGGAAATAGAAAGATCACTTTCCAGTAACATATGTCGGTGTACTGGATACAGACCTATTCTTGAGGCGTTCAGAAGGTTTGCCAGTGATTGTCCAGATGAAGCTAAATTGGCAGACATCGAGGATTTAAATTTATGTAAAAAAACAAAAGAAACATGTTTAAAAGAATGCGATGACCGTGAATGGTGTATAGTATCAAAAGATGCCTTAGAAGATATTGTACGAATAAAATTAAAAGATGGCAGACAATGGTTCGGTGTATTGACAGTAGCAGATATATTCAATGTTCTACGTAAAGAAGGGAGATATTCTTACATGTTGGTTGCTGGTAATACTGGAAGAGGTATATTCAATTGTTATAAACACAAAATAATTTAACTTATATTCTGAAATAGCAGTCGTCTGCAAGTTATTTCACTCATAATCCGCGGGAGGGAAAATCATGGATTTTCCGGGATAGCGTTAAGTTAAGTTCTACGTGATAATCTATATTCTTTCAGCGAAATCCTTTCATTACTTGCAGCGTGAAGGAGTTACAAAGATAAGTACAGACAATTACAGTCACAAGCAATTAATAGACGACTGTATTTAGATATTTAGATACTTTTATTTATCTTTACCAGAAATTGGATCTACAGTACTAGAAACGTCTAAAACATCATAACATCCGCCTAAATCCAGTAATAATTTTGACGATAAAATGAATATTTTGCAAAACTATACTTTTTGCAATGAGGTACATTTTACATTTTTATTACAGGAGTAATACCTATACTTGAGTATCCTAGAATTTTAATTGACGTCAGTCGAGTATCTGAACTTAAAGGATACTTGGTAGATCAAAATTTAGTTGTCGGAGCTGGAACTACCCTGACAAAGCTTAGAGAAATTATGGAGAAAGTTTCACATTCTGAGAATTTTGCATACCTTAGTGTTTTGAACGACCATCTTGAATTGGTCGCTCATATTGCTGTTAGAAATGTAAGTGTACAAGTTTATTCACTTAAGCTGTGGAAACTACATTATTATGATTGCCAATCTGACATTAAGGTTTGGTCAGATAATAGTCAGGACAGCAACCCAACGTAGATACGTATATAACGATCCAGTGAGCAAGCAATCTGATGTTCTAGGTAATGAGTATTTATCTACCCACAATCTTAAGTCTCGGCCTGCCCGAACCATTAAGTTGAAATACATCGCCTATACCTTGCAGGGCACACTCTGCAGTATAATAATCTTATGCAGATTTAGCATACTCAGGATGATAATCTGTTCGATCTGTTGCTATCCAAACCAAAACTGACGACTTAACATGCAGGCAATGGGATTTAACACTACGAATTTCTCAACCTGGGACTGCTTCTGACGATTTCTCGGAAAAAGTTCAAGCCTAACATAATAGCCTGGCCCAGGACTTAAGTTAATCCCAAACGGCATAGGTTAAACACTAGATACTAAATGGTCGAATTGCCGTGTAATAGTAAAACGACCAAGATCTAAAAACTACGTTTTACCCCGCTTCACGTCACCCAGATCAACAGGTGGACACGGCAAAAACATTTAGAACGTTAAGCTGAAAATATAAAATTACGTGAACCTAAATTGTTATCCTCTTAAAATTGTTTTGTTAATATTTCAGTTAGGTACGATAGCCGGGAATCTGATGCTAAAACATCAAAACAATAAGTTTGCTTCGGATATATTTGTACTTTTTCAAGCAATCGGAGCTCAAATTACTCTAGGTAAGAAGTATTTATTGAACCTTTTACATGCATTTGTTGGAATGTGCCCAATAGTTTTGAATCAGATCATTATATAAATATTAATTTCTTACCTCTGCCGCCAGTCAGCATTGCTGTGTTTTGGTCTGCAGAGCATGGGCATCGGTGTTATTATAAGCACACGAGTCTTATGAGTACCACTATGTCTCAGGTTGATGGCACATTATAGGATGTGTTCTGTGCACGCCTCGTTAAAGTTGATTTGTTTAGGCGATGGTTTACCACTAACCATCAGGTAAACCATCTGCTTAGTCCATCAATAAAACTACTTTATACCCGACTATTCCATTGAACCTACAACTTTTTTGCTTATTTCACTAAAACAGAAACGACTCATGATAGTTTAAACTTTAAAACTTTAAAAATATAAAAGAAAATCGCCCGACGTGCAAAACTTTATTTCCCGTATAATCTTTCCGAACCTTTTCCGAGAATTTTCTCATACCTATTGTATATTTTTTTTCAGCGCTTGCACCTGGTGTGACAAAAGTTGTTACTCTAGAGAATTTTCTTGTAGAAAATATGATAGGAAAATTAATATTAAACATCTTAATCCCACCGCTCAGCCGAGAAAATAGATTAGTAACATACAAGGTTTGTTATTTGGTTTATTTTAATTTAGAAGTAATAGAATATGAACGTGCCTAGGCACCGATATCTGTATTATATTATAATCTAACCAGCGGTTTAACTGTTATAATCTAACCTGGCAGCGGTTTAACTGCTTCTAGAATCACTATTAACACAAGCTTATATATATTTTTTATTTTTTTTATATTTTCAGATAGCAGCACGATCTAGAAACGCCACCGCAATAGTTAACGCTGCATTTCTCTTTAGATATGCGTCAGATAACGTAGCACGAAGCTGTAGGATCGTGTATGGCGGCTTATCTCCAAACTTTAGTCGTGCCAGAAATACTGAAAAAAATGTTATTGGAAAGAATCTCTTTCAGAATGCTACTCTGCAAGAATCTTTACATGTTTTATCAAAAGAACTTATAGTGACGGAAAATCCACCAGAACCTTCGGCTCGATATAGAAAACAGTTAGCTATTGGTTTGTTTTATAAGGTAGGACCTTCTTATGTGTGTTATTTTCTAGTGTGTTAATCATTGATTATAAGTTTCCCTATAAATAAGGAGTATCGTAATTGTCACTATAATAAATAATAGAATGCATTTTCTAAATAAAACTCCGAACATGAAACGGTCACGCAATTCTGAACAATGCGATGAAGTAGGTGCGTAAGTAACTAGGAGCCGTTGAATGCTGGTGGCTCAAGATCCGTGGTATTTGATTTTTTTTAAAGGTCTAGCTATGAACCTCTATCGGTTGATAATGATGGCGATGGCCTAGTTATGCATTATATTTTTTTTTCAGGCTTTATTGTCTTTCTGTCCAAAACACATCATACATCCACGCTACACGTCCGGTGCTGGTAAAATACACGACTCTCGACCAATATCCAAAGGCACTCAAGTATTTGAGACAGACCCAGACCTATGGCCACTTAATCAGCCAATACAAAAAGTAGAAGCATTGGTAAGTAAGGAATGTATCTATGTTAGTATATGTATATAGGCATTATTATTAAAAACCTAGTTAACAACACTTGTAAATGATGGTAAGGTGTGGCTATTAAATTAATTCATTATTAAAATGTACTTTTAAGTTTACCAAAATTATTATTTGAACACAATATACATTTATATGGTTACAACAATAAAGTTAAAAAAATAATAAAAATTTTAATAAAAAAAATACAACCGACTTCAAAACCTAAAAAAGTACCCACTAAACTAAAAAGCGAAAAATAACATCATAATATGTTCTACCTGCTGATCAGTATGAAGGCGGTGCTAAGCCGGTGATGTATTAATTCAAGCCATGTGAGCATATCTTATAGATTTAGATTTTGCAGACAGTGTTGTTTCATGTGGTCCTGTCAGAAATGGCTTAAATTAAGACAACACCGGCTAAGCACCGACTTCATACTGATCAGCAGGTAGAACATATTATGATGTTATTTTTCGCTTTTTAGTTTAGTGGGTACTTTTTTAGGTTTTGAAGTCGGTTGTATTTTTTTTATTATTTTTCAATTTTTAGTGTAAAATTTCATCTCAAACGAATACATCAGACACCTAATGACAGTCACAACCCATCTTGGTACAAAATTCTCAGCAATACAAATTAATCAAGCCCAAGCACAAGGTAGCTACCGTAAACCGTCAAGGGGTTCCCTTCATAGACCTTGGTCTTCATCATCAGACCCCTAATAACAGACACAACTCATCTAGGTAGAAAGTTCTCAGCAATACGAATTAATCAAGGCCAAACACAAGGTAGTTACTGTAAACTGTTAAGGAGTTCCCTTAATTGTCCTTGGTCTTCATCACCAAACCCCTAAATGACAGTCACCACCTATCTATGTGGAAAGTTCTCATTAATACAAATTAATCAAGCCCAAACACAAGGTAACTGCTGAAAATCGCCAAGGAGTTCCCTCGTCTGTTTTATGACTCCATCATCAAATCGATTTTAAACCTTCATAATTTTGTATTTCTTAAAGGTACTAAATGGAAAAGTTTACGAACACACTAGACACCCATATAATTTTCGAAAGTTCCCCTCAATTTCTCCAGGATTCCATCATCAGATCTTGTCATGATGGCAATGGGACCAAATGGGGACTATACCGTTTCGAACAAAAAAGAAATTTTTGAAATCGGTCCAGGCGTCTTTGAGTAATCGGTGTACATACATAAAAAAAAAAAAAAAAAATACCGACCGAATTGAGAACCTCCTCCTTTTTGAAGTCGGTTAAAAAAGCATAAAATACATGTGTGAGATCTATGTAAACATTTTGACAACGTAGCTACAACATTTTTTGTTTTATGTATATAATATATCCACTAATCATTTTACAAAATATAACTTGAACAATTATAATAAAGCATGAACGAGTTACCTATATAAAAAAAAAAAAAATAAACCTTTTAACTCTTTATGGGTAGAATTTTTAAAAATATTGAACTATACTATTTTTAGTATTTTCCTAAAAGTTTCTACACACACCAATTTTTACAAACGTAACTTGAAAAAAAAAATGTAAACAGTACAAATATTCAACCCCTTTCTCACCCCCTTCTGTTTTAATTTTGTGACAAAAATTTTCAACTCATTCAGTGGTTTCAGCGTCTGATCAACAAAAAAACAGACAGATAAAATATTTGTATGCTCTCCAATAAAAAGTTTCAAAATATCTTCAATGTACAGAATTTGACTTATTACAGTTTTTAGTACACTTTTATAAAAAAATGCGAATTACAATGATTGGTAATATAGATCCAGTGTGCAGGCGAGTCTGAATATGCAGAAGATGTGCCTTCTATGCCAAGAGAAGTTTTTGCTGCTTTTGTGCTCAGTGATGTCGCTTTAGGAACCATAGAGAACATAGACGCTAGTGAAGCTTTAGTGAGTATTAGTTCTACACTAAAATAAATCAGTAAAACTAAATATTTTACTAAGAGCCACTTGAAAATGAAGAAATCGAATGTTTGTATTCCGGCAAAGTAAGCCTGTTTATACCGGAAAGTTGACCCCACCTAGTTTAATACGTTATAGAAGATGATACTAAATATTTTTATTTAATAAATACTATATTTCACCGAAAATTATTCTCATGTAAGTAAGTAAAACATACTCCGTTTTCAGAAACAATCTGGAGTAGTTGCGTTTTATAGTGCTAAAGATATTCCTGGTATAAACGCATTCACGTCTACTGTTTTGCCATTTATTGCTAAAACTGAAGAATTACTTTGTAGCGGCGATGTTTTATATTTCAACCAACCAATAGGAATTATTGTAGCAGAAACAAACTATATGGCAAATAGAGCAGCAACGATGGTGAAAGTAAAATATCGTAATATAAGGAAGCCAGAAATTGATGTAAAGTTAAATAAAAATTATCCCAATAAATCTAAATTATATCGTGCGATCGATGCCACTGATGTTGGCAATAATGTTATTAAAGTAATCAAGGGCAATCAAACAGTGTATTCACAGAATTACTTCTGCTTGGAGACTTTGAATTGTACATGTAAGCCAACTGAGGATGGATTGATACTACAACCATCGGCACACTATATTAATTGTGATCATTTGTTAACATCACAGTGTCTAAATATCGCAGAAAGTAGGCGAGTTATTAAATATTTCAAGCATTTATTCAGAAATTTAAAATTTTTCTTCATTACTAATGTATATTTTATTCCATATTGCAGGATTGAAATAAAAGCACACGGACTTGGAGGAAGTTTTGGAATAAAATTAAGTAGACAAAGCCAGATAACTATTGCTTGTAGTCTTGTCGCTTATAAGTTAAACAGGCCTTGTAGGTTCATTACGCCACTAAAAACTCAAACTCGCGCAATAGGGAAAAGAATGCCAGCTTCAACAGATTTTGAAGTGAGTAACTAACAAATATTCAAAATAGCTAATTTTGAATTTCATTTGATGTTAAAAATAGGTAATTATTATAATTCGGAAACATTATTTTTATTTGCAAAACATTTTCAGGTTGGAGTGAATGCTGATGGTGTTATTCAATTCATGAATTACGAAATTTATAATGATAACGGATGTATTGTGGGTGAACTTATTATACTAAACTACTTTAATTGCTACAATAAAGAAAAATGGAATTTCAAATGCTATACTGTTATTACTGACACCCCTTCAAATTCATGGTTTCGTTCGCCTGGTAATAGTTTCTAAATTTATATACCGATTTTGCTTACCATAATAATACCATAATAGTATGATCCAATGTCGATTTTGACTATGATTTTCCATCCTGCAAACACCTAACGCTAAGTTAGGTATACTAATATTATATAGAGGTATAGTTTGAAGGGTTGTAAGGAACATCTGGATATACAAAGCCATTTAAGAAAAATAACAATAGAAAACCACATTATTTGTAAATGCCATAGGCTATATTTTATTCCCGTTTTTCTACGGGAAAACTGTGTGGCGCTTTCTAGTTGTATTTTAAATAAATTTATTTTGTTTAAGCGAATGAACAGAAGAGCTTAAAATGTAAACGGTTTGATCAGTATTATCAATATATGTTAAATTTATCAGTCATTACTTTTTACAGGAAATCTTGAAACGTTATCAGCTACAGAAATGATTATGGAGAGAATAGCATATGAACTCAATTTAGATCCTATCGCCGTACGATTAAGAAACTTAGATAAAAAAAACTATAACGATGTTGCAAAAATGTTCGATGCTCTTAAAAATAACTCTGATTATGAAAAAAGAAGATATGCTGTTGATAAATTTAATAAAGCAAACCGATGGAGGAAGCGTGGCTTAAGATTTACTTTCATGAAATGGTCAGCAACAGTTAGTTGTATAATGAACGTTATAATGTCAGTTTATATAGATGGGTCAGTTGCAATTACTCATGGTGGAGTTGAAATGGGTCAAGGAATTAACACAAAAGCGATACAAATATGTGCATATTTACTTAACATACCGATTGCAAAAATCCATACAAAATCATATAAGACTTCAACAAACCCTAATAACTCTTACACTGCAGCTAGTGTAACATCTCAAAGTGTTGGTATAGGGGTTCAAAGATGCTGTGAAGAGTTGTTAAAAAGACTAGAACCTATAAAAGCGCAAATGAAAAACCCTTTATGGGAGCAACTTATAATGGAAGCTTTTAAATTGGGCATCAATCTGCAGACCAATTCATTTGTAGGATTTGATGATACAAATTCAGAACATATTGTATATGGAGTGACCTTGGCTGAGGTAGAAATAGACATTTTAACTGGGCAGTGGGAGATTCTGCGAGTCGATTTAATGGAAGACGTGGGACGTAGTGTTAGTCCTTTTATTGATATTGGCCAAGTAAGTAAGCTTTAGAGTTCTTTATTCGGCCAAAACTTGGCAGTAAAGTAGCACAATCACTCTAATAAACTATAAAATAATAAATTTTCATTTCATTTCATTTCATAAGCAATTTCTTAAACCTAATGGTAACATCATTGTTTATACCTGAGTAAATAATTATTTGCGGTTTAACATAGCAATTATGAGCCTTAAATTGCACATAACTGATTTGATAGAAGAAAACCAATAAATTGCAACTATTGACTATTTTAGGTTGAAGGTGCTTTTATAATGGGAGTAGGATATTGGACGACTGAAGAGCTGGTATACGACCAATGTACGGGAGAACTCCTAACAGATCGATCCTTAAACTATCACGTCCCGCAGGGCACGGATATACCACAAGATTTTCGAATTTATTTGAGAAAGAAATCGTATAACAGTGATTTGGTTTTTGGATCTAAAGGTATTCTAGTACATTATAATCAGTCTATTTTAGCGGTCCATGGCCTATCTGTTTCTGTTTATAAAGAAAAAAATTATTTCTAGTGGTAGGTGAGCCACCAAACTGTATGGGTGTGGCGGTACCGATAGCGATGAGAGAAGCAATCGCTTCAGCCAGATTAGATGGAGGAATTCCCACCACTAAGTGGTTTCAGATCGGTAATAAATCTTTGACAAACTTTTTTTTAACTTATTCTTCTGTTTTTGTGTGTAAGGTCGTCATATCTTGGAAGCTTTAGAAACACTTCACGGTTTCCGTTATATATTATTGTATATCTATGAGCGTAAAGAGCGTATTTAAAGGGCCGATAAGGAAATTACTCAAATCCCGCTAACTTTTTAGCCGTGCCTCTGTTGCAAATTTTATGGACATCAATTGACCCAATGAGATGACCCGCATACTCATTTGTCTGCTAATACAGCGATTTATAAAAAAATAAGCTGGTCTGGTGATGTATTCGCGAGGTGGCCATATTATTAACTCAAAAGATTCTATAGTGACCTATCGATTTCGGGCTCATTTGTCTTTTTTGTTACCAAAACAATTCGTTTTCTCGGTTACAGATTTAAATTACAGTACGGCGATCCCAATAACGCCTAAGATGTCGTTTGATTCACAAAAAGAATATCTCTTATCTATCTATACTACTATTTACATCATATCCTTTAATCATGATAATTCTTGTTTCAGATGGACCATACACCGTTGAAAAAATATGCTTAGCGTGTAAGACGAACATTGAAGATATGAAATATTTTTAACTCGAATCCAAAACTTGGAATTTTCAAGGTTGTAAAGTGGCAAATATACCTAACTAACGGACTCCCGCGACTTCGTCCGCCCTTAGGCCTCCTCCGACTCTATCGCAAAATCCGTTCTTAGCGGATACGTACTAATTATAGACTACCTCCCTGCCAAATTTAATTTTTGTACGTGTTTTAGAGATTTCATGATGAATGACCTTTCGCATTTATATATTAAGATCATATTAATATATAAATTTAGCAAGCACATTTTTATATGTGTATGTTAATTTATATGTGATTCAAAACACGAGCCACTACATTGTTTTTTATTGTTTATTTGTTTACTAACAAAATTTTATAATTATTAATGTAATTTCTTTGACGAAATCAGGTTAGATTGATGATCTTAAAAATAAAAATAATAAAAATACTGTCACTTGATGTAAAATGACGTTATCAAAGTAATTTCGATGAAATAATCATGTTAAATGATCGCAAATTGTCTCATATTTTTAATCCTACTCCAAGATACATAATAGACATGTGACCTGTTGTAAAATAATCACTGGTACTGCAAATGTAAATGGCCAACCTATTATATTTGCAGTATCAGAAGCCCAACAATAATGCGATGCCGGCCTTTGGAAAATTAGCTTAACCGCCTTTGAAGAACTACATTTTAAAACTAATAGAAAGAGCGCGGACCGTAAGTGCTCCACAATTTGTTTAGAAACTTTTACAATGAAACTTGAAGTTACTTCAAAATTATCCATTATGCCATTATAGTCTAGTCCGTGAGTATTAAGATAAATCCAACAAGCTAGAGCACAAAACGCAGCAGCAGTACTACAGCTTACAGAGACAGATTTCCCAGGAGACTCCATTCAGCGTTTCCAATACTCTGAAATTAAAACCTCTCTCTTTTCTTACTAAATATTTTTGTTACTAAAGTATTAGTATTTGTACAGTGGAAATGACAATAATAGTACCTACTCCACTATCTAGGCTGAAATGTTAATTCATAATTCTGACAAGACTGAGACACCATGGTCTTTTTTAAGTTAATGAGATGCAAAAAGTTATATTTTTTTTTCTATAATAATATATTATTACATCTAAATATTCTAAATTCTTATAAGTACTTCCCATTAATGGATGGTTATAAAAAGTAGCACAAAATTTACAATAAATGCAATAATTTCTTCGGTAATATTACCAAACAAAAGAAAATCAATTTAAGAGTTCCTAATAAAATTTAAAATCCTCCAATTTGGTTTCACACGATAAACCAATTTTTTCTACGGTGTAAGGTCCATCTGAAACGACAAAATAAAAATATTACAGTACAGTGGTTGACTTAAAAATTGATAATGTTTGCATGCAAATAAAGATAATATAATTATTATCAAATACAAACATCATCATCATTATCAACCCATATTCGACTCACTGCTGAGCACGAGTCTCCTCTCAGGATGAGAGGGGTTAGGTTAAGTTAAGTCCACCAAATGCGGACAGACTTGTAGGAAATGAAGAAAATTGCCACATATGCAGGTTTTCTGATGATGTTTTTCCTTCTTCCTTTTTGAGACACGTAATATTTCTTAAAATGCACATAACTGAAAAGTTGGAGGTGCATGACCCGGACCGGATTTGAAACTACGGCCTCCAGAGTCAGAGGCAGAGGTCATATCCACTGGACTATCACGGCTCTCAATTACAATAATATAAATTAAAAATTATTTTTTTATTTATTTTACGTTAACATGGTTGGTCTGTAATTCACCAAAATCACGTAATACTAAAATTCATTATTACAAATGTGAAAGAAGTCTATCTGCCTGTATGTTACCTTTACGCGGCTAGACAACTAAGCTAATTTGAGTGAAATAAACTGGACCTTGGAGCAGAACATAAAACCTTGGAGTAGAATATACTAAGTCAATAAAATAAACTTACCTATATTAAACCAACTATTTGTGGCGATACCAGATTCCAACCTCGATGAAGTTATAGCTTCTCGCAATGCAAGTGGTATCACCACTCCCATACATGTTGCTGGTTCGGATATTACTAAAAATGATAAAACAAATAAATAAAATAAATATAACAATACATAAACATAAATTATTAGAAATTTTGAAACACGGAAATTTAATATGTTTTATATAATTATACCTTTTGATCCTAAAATCGCATCATTTGAGTATGATTTCTTTTTGAAATAAATTCTAAAGTCTTGTGGTATGTCTGTTCCTCCTGGCACAAAATAATTCCAAGTTCGATCTGTCTGCAGTTCCCCTGAGCTCCGATCATATACAAGCTCTTCACTTGTTAAATATCCTGTACCCATAATGAATGCACCTTCTATCTGAATTTAAAATTCAACATGTATTGGATCAAATTTAAAATTTAGAAAATACAGATTATTATTCAATAGTAGGAACTTTTGTTCCCCATTATCAAATAGAAAAAAGAATATTTAAATGTATGTGATTTCAATATTAAATTCAATATAACTTACTTGCCCTATAGTGAGTTCAGGGTTAATACTACGACCCACGTCTTCTAATAAATCAACTCTAATAATCTGAAATTGTCCCGTCAAAGTATCTACCTCAACTTCAGCCAGAGTAACTCCGAAAACATCAAAATCATGTATGTCACTACCATCCACATAACCATTTGCCTGTAGGTTTATTCCTTCCTCAAACGCTTTGGCTATCAGTTGCTCCCACGTTGGATTAGTCATTTTTTGTTTTATTGGTTCTAACCTGCTCAGTAATTGTTTGCAACACTTCTCGATACCTATTTGAACATTTTGTGACGTCAAACTTCCAGCTGTGCGAGAGTTGTTTGGGTTTAACATTGACGTAGTTGGTTTGACATGGATTTTATTTAGTGGTATGTTTAAATAATAAGCGCATACTTGTATGGCTTTTGTATTAATTCCTTGTCCCAATTCTATACCACCGTGATTAATAGCCACGGAACCATCACCATGGTATACTGATAATGTTACATTTAAGAAAAATGGAGCTGATACGGACCACTTCATAGTAGTGAATCTTAAGCCTCGTTTCTTCCATCGGTTTTCAACGTTAAATTTGTCAACAGCATTTCTTCTTTCCCTATAATTAGAATCTACTATGAGAGTATTAACCATTTCTACAAGATCACCGTATCGTGTTGTGTCCAAGTTATTCATACGTACTTGCAAAGGATCTAAACCAAGCTCATATGAAATTCGCTCCATCATTTCTTCGGTACTTGTTATAGCTTCTAAAGTACCTTAAAAATAAAATAAAATTATGAGTTATTTAATAATAATATCGATGAATACTTACTTCATCTATTTTTAAATTTGTTATTAGAACGCTCACAATATTGTACGTGTGAATCAAAAATACAACTTAAAAAAATCTTATTATAAATTAAGGATTTTTTTCACATTTCTAGGTTACTACGACGATTATCCTGAATATTATTTGAAGTTATTTCATGTTAGAACGATATTTTTATTTACTTACCTGGGGAACGAAACCACGTGTTCGAATGTGTGTCGGTAATGACATTGAAACATTTATAATCCCACGCATCTCGTTTGTAGCAATTAAAGTATTGATCTAGTGTAAATCGTATGAGAGTTTCATTAACTATGAAGCCATTATCATTATATAAATCGTAATTGAGATATTGAATCACTCCGTTTTCGTTTACTCCGATCTAAAAATCAAAAAGGCATCAAT
Source organism: Bicyclus anynana (assembly GCF_947172395.1). NCBI lineage: Eukaryota > Metazoa > Arthropoda > Insecta > Lepidoptera > Nymphalidae > Bicyclus > Bicyclus anynana. The sequence goes on from NC_069098.1 coordinate 15,594,806, forward strand.
TTTATCCCCGTAATGTAATGGGAAAGAAAACTACGTAAAGTCTTCTTCCTTAATACAGCTGTAATAAGAAAACAATTGCATTTTGTTTACTGCTACTTTTGTGATGAACAAACCTTCGTTATTATATTAATACTGGAAGTTTTACATTCTCGATCGATCAATATTGTGGTGATTTTGGGAGGTAGTAGGTTTCAAGGGACCTAGATTAATTTGCCCAATTTATTCAATTTATATTTTCAAAGGGATTTTATGAGAAATCGTGTCCGCTACCCTTACAGGTATCATTTACTACCGTTCTTTCAGAGCATGAACTGACTAACTTTCAGCTTCTTTAAAATCACGAAGGTATTGATATTATCACAGGCTTTTTATATAAAATGTGTTTTTACATTTACTTCATAATGTCTATTGTTTTTACAAATAATAATAATTTAAGCATTACATTTAGAATGTTATGCTTAAATTATGTACATTGCTTTTTAACTTAAAGAATATAATTATGAAAATGATAACAAGCAATATAAAAACTAATAATCTACATACTTCATAATCACTCGATGAAGGCATTCTCTTGCCTAACACCCGCGTTTGATTTCTCAAGGGTAAAATAAATCTGCATGGACGATTTAATTTGTAGGTAACGAGAGTACATGCTGTCGTCACCATATTCTGTCGCGATATCTTCGAACCAAAACTGCCACCAAGTCGCCGGACTTCAACATCTATTCTGAATTTTTTAAAGTGATTTATGTAAAGTTGTTCATGTTGATAAAGATCTTACCCACAGATATAAGAAAAGCGTTAGCTTTTAGCGATGTCTGTTTTGTGATCTTACCTATATAATTATCCATTAGGATACTAAAGTATTTTTTTCAAGTGAAATTATCTTGATAATTAAAAAAAACCATTAAAGTCACTTCAGAAAACAAAAATGTCAACTCAAAAAAATAACTTGTACATTGTAATTGTCACAAAACGTAAAAAGCGCTAAAGCTAACGCTTGTATATATTGAATCCTTGATAATAATAATGTATTTTTAATCAATTTTAAAAGATTAAAAAAACAGGTTATAAATTACGGTGTCATAAGGTAACTAACATTGTTTTGTTAGGGTCGATCAATAAAATATTAAATAAAAAACAACAAAGTTGAAAACATTCACAAAAAACAACAATGCAAACGCGCATATGGTTTACCTGCTTTCTTCAATGTTAAGGGAACGAGCTATTAGAACCTGATTTGCATCTATGTACTGAGACGTTGGATAAACTTTTAATCCTTCTTCAGTAGGAAAAGATACGCACATCATTGTCTCAAAACAGAAATGATATTGACCATTTATTGTGCGACTGCCTTTAATAATTTTAGAAACATCATTGCCTTTACTGGTAGCTTGTGCGGATCCCACGAATGTAGCCTTCTGTGGATTTCTTTTGTTCACTCTTACGTCAACTTCTGGTTTTCTTACATTAGTATAAGTTACTTTGACTATGAGTGCAGCTCTGTTTGCCAGGTAATGTGACTCAGCAACAATAATTCCTATGGGTTGATTGTAGTATTGCACCTCTCCACTACATAGTATTTCTTCATCTGTTGTAAAATCTGTAACATCGGGCGATGTAAAAGAGTTCAATCCGGGTATATCTTTTGCTGTATAAAATGCCAAAACTCCCATTTGTTGCTAAAAATAATTAACCTCATTTACGAACTAAACAAATAACTAAGTAACATGATATTACAAATAAGAATTATTGTTTTGTGTACCTAACATTAGTTTATGGATATTAAGTTATGATATTCTGACAAATGTATATGTACTTACTAGTGCTTCAGTAGCATCGATACTTGCAATCGTTCCCAAAGCGACAGTACTAAGAACAAACGCAGCAAATACTTCGTTCGGTAATTTTGGTATATCTTCTGCATATTTCGCTTCTCCAGCACACTGTATCTGTAATTTATTATTTTGTTTATTTATCTATAAAACAGTAAGTTGAGTATTTAGTCATAATTATTGTATGAAATAAATATTTTATAATATGAACAGAGACTTTTCGATTTTGTAACCTTGTTGGTACAGCTTTGTAAACAGCTGATAAAAATAAAAAAATATATATCTCCTTAGAACTTAATGAAATGCTATTTCAGCCTTATATAAGCTAATTTGACGAACTTTATAAAAGAAGAGTGAAAAATTAAATCAACGACAACTGAGCCTTTGACTCTGATCTCATCTGATGATAACTGACAGTGCACTCTAAGATGGGAGCGTGTTTCTTTGGAAGAGGTTACGTTTATATTAACAATTTATTGAATAATTCCGCCAAAACATATTGAATATATGGATTAATTCGATGAATATAATCTTACCAGTGCTTCCGACTTAGGCAAGGGTTGATTGAGCGGCCATACAGTTGGATCAGTTGTAAACGACTGTGAAGCTGTCGACACTGGACGAGTTTCTGGTAATTTGACAGCACCAGATCTGTATTGCGACTTTAATATATTTTCTGGGCATAATGATAAAAGTCCCTAAAAAGAAAATAACAAACAAATTAACAACAATTAGCATGATAAAGTCGATCTATTCCGGGAAATCTGTTTCACTTCTGTAGATTTATGATAATTACACGGTATCCATACAAGCGTTTAACAGGTGCGTTGGTGTGTAAAATTGACTGTATGTGCTGTGACAACGCTCTTTTTGTTTACACAGACAAACATACTTGGTCTGTCGTTTATTAAGTCAAATTTACTTCCCGTAGTAAATTATATATACTTAAAATCATTTTATTCTTATTAACGTGCAAAGACAAATATTTACAGTTATTTTATTTAGTTATCAGCTTATTTTAACAATCCACTACTACGGGGTCGAACCTCCCTCCATGAAGATGGAGAAGAGATACGAAAACTATCAACTACGCTCTTCTAAGAAATAGGTTAACGACTTGAGCGATGAAGCAGTTGCATAGAAAACTAGCGGACGCCCGCGATTTCGTCCGCCCTTAGACCTCCATAGTCCGGCTCTGTCACCAATTCCGTTCTTAGTGGACATCTACTAACTATAAACTACCAACCTGCCAAATTTTATCTTTGTACGTCAATCGGTCTGTGAGTTTTTGTGATGAATTACCTTTCATATTTATACATTAAGATAGTCATACCAAAAGCATTTTGATTACCTTGTAGAACAATCCAAGTGCTAATTTTTTTCTAAAACTAACAGAAGGTTCTGGTGACAAATCTGTAACTATGAGTTCGTTAGATAATATTTTCAAAGAGCTCTGCAAAGTGTCGTTGTTGAAAAGTGTTTTTCCAACCAAATATTTCTCAGTTTGTGTGGCTCGGTTGAAATTTGGCGATAACCCATCGAACACTATCCTACAAGTCAATACTCGGTTATCTTTGTTCACTTTGTAGAAGAAACCAGCGTTGACTATTGCATGAGCATTTCTAGAACGCGGCGCTACCTGCAAAATAAAATAAAATACATCACATTGAACAACGCCGGCCTTTGACAGCCTCCGTGGCGCAGAGGTATTCGCGGTGGATATACAAGACGGAGGTCCTAGGTTCGATCCTCAGCTGGACCGATTGAAGTTTCCTTAATTGGTCCAGGTCTGGCTGGTAGGAGGCTTCAGCAGTGCTAGTTACCACCCTACCGACAAAGACGTACCGCCAAGTGATTTAGCGTTCCGGTACGATTCCGTGTAGAAACCGAAAGGGGTGTGAATTTTCATCCTCCTCCTAACAAGTTAGTCCGCTTTCATTTTAGACTTCTTCATCACTTACCATCAGAGAGTGAGATTGTAGTCAAAGGCTAACTTGTAAAGAATAAAAAAAAAGAACAAAGAATGTCGGTCACATTTAACCTGGAAATCTCCATTATTGAATACTACATGAAAACATTGTTCATTTTTGGAGGATTAAATGATTTTGATTTTTGATTTAAATTACATTCTGTTTTAGAAGCAGAATAAATAAAAGATATTATTTTAATTTGATATAGAATAGTTCCACTTTAAAGCTGTTTGAGATCTTGGGTTCTACTGAACCCTTTTAAAGTTTAAAGGTAACTAAAATAATATGACAAGTAGTCAACTGTGACTGTAATTGTGTATTATACTTTAAAATCATTGCAAATTAAGTATATTACACATTATACGTAATTGCTAATGATTAACTTAACTACAATACAGTGATGCATTAACTAAAGCCGATTAAATCATAAAATTTTAGGATCTAAAGACAGTTAATTCCCGTTTTCCGATTCTTTCAGAAACGGCTTTAATTAAAACGTCTCTGGCTTGGCATCGCCTTCAAAATGATCAGAAGGTAGGCACATACGATGTTACTTTTCGCTTTTTAGTTTATTTTTGTGATTTTGAAGTCGATTCAATAAAAAATTACCTTGTATGTAACTAATTTACATGCTTTACAGAGCGGCGGCATAATTACATTCAATATAATTTTCCCTCTCATATCTTCGTTAAGGAAGTTGCTCAATGTGATGGTTTTTTTCAAACCAGCTTGAGATACTGGAACGAGTAAAAATGGAAATTTATTGTAATTTTGATATCGTCTTTACGCACTACTCTTTACGCACAATATATAATTATGATAGTTCAATTGAAACTTATTGTCGAAATTTGCATTAATTAAACATAACAAATGTAAATTAGACAATAAATACATAACACAGCTAACATTTTTAAGCATAAAACTGACATAGTAAATTAGAAAATTAGGTTTTTAACGTTTATTAACATAAACGAAGGCCAGATTCAACACCATAGAAACTAAAAACGATTTCATTAATGAAAACAGGGATGGCCTCCGTGGCGCAGTGGTATGTGCGGTGGATTTACAAGACGGAGGTCCTGGGTTCGATCTCCGGCTGGGCCGATTGAGGTTTTCTTTATTGGTCTAGCTGGTGAGAGGCTTCGACCGTGGTTAGTTACCACCCTACATACCGCCAAGAGATTTAGCGTCCTAGTATGATGTCGTGTAGAAACCGAAAAGGGTGTGGATTTTCATCTTCCTAACATATACGGCCGGCATTAGTCGGCTTGGCGTAGGACTCAAACCCACTCTTTACTCGTAAAACAAACAGCTTACCACGGAGCCACTGAGGCAGTGCATAGCTGATTATTTTCATCCTCCTCCTAACAAGTTAGCCCGCTTCCATCTTAAATTGCATCATCACTTATCATCAGGTGAAATTGTCAAGGGCTAACTTGTAAATAATAATAATAAAAAAAAATACTCAGATTGTCTTTTGAAAAAGTCGCTATGTAATATACCTATGTATAACATACAGACAATTAATGATATAAGCAGATAAAGTGAAAGACAGACATACACAATTTATTTTCGATATTTATTATAAAATGCTTATCTGCTTACTTATAGTTATCAGTGCTCCTATTGATTCGAGAAGAAGAAATATGTCCGATGGAAACTCTCGATGTCCATGTTTTAACATTAAATTTCCCGCTATAGTTCCTAGCTGAAATAATTTTAATCGCAAAAATACAAAAAGGTTAGTTATTGTAACTCTTGTAAACATTTAAAAAAGTACCAAATTAATCTATTTTCGGAATGTTGAGTTGTGTTGTGTAAAACTTTTATAATTTCTTACGGAACGGATAATCTTTACAAAACAGATGATAAGTTAATAAGACAGAGACAGAATAAATAAAATTTTATTATTCTATGAGTTATTAGAACCAAATAACTACTTACATTTCTAACAGCTACATGAGCCACAAAGTCAATATGTTTATCTAGAATTTCAAGATATTCGAAAAATTCTCTATTAGAGACTTCTTTTAATATTTTAATAAACTCCGTGAGGGTGGTTCCAGCTCCAACAATTAAATTCTGATCATGAATGTACCCTTTGAGTTCAGATACATCACTGATGTCGATAAGTGTCCACGGGTAATCAATAATGGGGTATGCTCCTAAAAATAATCTTTATCAAATATATTTTATATAAGATTTCTAGTATATCATAATAGATAAAAGATATAGTAAAAATGTATATATATATATTATATATTTCAAGTTCGACCTCTAAAACCACCAGTTGACAGCTTAATCAAAGTCACTCTGGTTACATTAAATAAGGCCTTCATTAAATTGGTTAAAATTATCATTAATTAGTTTTCACCTTTGGCTGTATTTCCAGCAACAAGCATATAGGAATCAGTTCCTATTGTTCGCAATATTTTTTGTATATCAGCCACTGTTTGCACTCGAATCCATCGTCTTCCGTCTTTCAATTCAATTTCCAGGACAATACTTTCCAAATCATCTTTAGAAACAAAACACCAATCGAAATCTTTGCAATTTCTTGAACACATGTCTTTGGTCCTTTTACACAGTTCTTCAATGTCAGTAATATCTTTCGATTGAGACGCATCACAGGCAAATCTTTTGAACGCTTCTAATATAGGTCTGTAGCCGGTACAGCGGCAGAGGTTACTAGACAGGGATCTCTCTACATCAAGCATTGTTAAGTTGCTTTCACTTTTCAAAAGACTAAAAGGGAATAAAACAGAAATATAATTATGTTTATTGATTTTGTTCAGGGAGACTATTTTTTTAATATTGCTGTCATTTTAATATGGGCAATATTCCTGTTCCTCTCCAGTCGGAAAATACTGTGTTAGGAGTGGGTACGACAATAGTGTAGTGGGCGGGCAACTACCATATCGGAGTCCAGCCTCTTTACCATTGAGCTTGAGGCTTCGATTTTATACGACAACATTTTATAGAACCACTCGATGTGAAGTAGCAAAACTTAGTTTATTGTCAATCTTTAATATACAGGTGATACTTACGAATACATAGACATGACCCATCCTGGCGTGCAGTACCCACATTGTGTGCCGTTGTGTTCAGCGAGGGTAGTCTGAAGGGGATGGTAACCCTGCAGCCGATTCCCAACATTTTCAATGGTTGTAATGTCCCATCCGTGACATGATGTAACTGACACCAAGCACTGCGGAATTAGTTATTTATGCCACTGTCATGTATGAGGGTCATTGTATCACGAGTGCTACAATGACTAATTACGTGCAGTGGCATCCAATACTTGATAAAAGTAACAAAACAATTAACAAAACTTGATAAATAATGTATGATTGGCGTTTGGCCTCCTCAATTTTGTATCGGCGTGGCCTCCTTGATTTTGATCTTATAAGGAAGTTTGAATTTTTGTAGCCAAGCCTTGGAACTATATAAAGATAAAAAAATATAGAACATTGTAGCTCGGTTTACCCGAGTGTAATACCGAATGACCTGAAGCTATGAATAGCTTTGTGATATGTTTTGAAGTTTTACATTAAGTAGAATACGAAATGAGGGTAGAAAAAATTAAAACTAATATTATATTTAGACAAAAGGCACCGGAAAATGTTTCAATGATCGTGCTTCAACTATAACATGTTTGTACTAACTCAGAAACATATCCGTAATGTGTAGTATCATCCCGGAATAACCCATGGTCCCCGCGGGATTTTTGAAAAACTGAATAGCGTCTGCTAGAAAACAATACTTACAGAATTGACAGCCTGTGGGGGTTGTCCTGGGCACTTGACGGCGCTGACGATGCAGGCCCCGCAACCACCTTCCAAACACATAAACTTGGTGCCGCGCAGCTCGAGGTGCCTCCGGAGATACTCCAGCAAGGACGTGGTGGAAGACACGTCAGACCCAACTGTTTAATAATTTATAAAAATATTAGTAAAATGCAAAGTATATAAAAAACTAGCAGTCGCTATACGGTGTCCGTCTTTAAACGTCCTTGATCTGGTCCTAACGCAAAATCCGTAACCTTAAACTACCAACCTGCCATTTCATGTATGTACGTCAAGTGGTTTTCGATATTTTGTTATTAAAATACTTTTCGCTTCTGATATAAACAGTTTTATTAATGCAAACAGTCAGTCTGCCTAGCTAAAATTATATAATATATAGCTAGGAAGGAAGAGCTAGCTAGGAAGAGATTGTAATGACATAGCGAGAATAACGATTTTAAGTCAAAAATTAAATTATTTCAATCATAATAGAAAATGTCAATGTCTTGAAACGACCCTGTCAATCGATTAATTCGTTTAGAAGCTGCGATACAACAGATAAACACACACAACCGAATCAAACCGTCGGGGCTACATAAACTGAAAATCTAATTTTGAAAGTGAAATAAAATCAAAATACGTCTGAATTTGGAAAAAATGTGAAGTTTATACCTGAACAGTCAGTTCCGTTAACTTTGAATTTAACACAAGCCATATTCGCTGACAGTGAAGACGTCTAGCGAAATGTGAGGCAGGTTTTTTATCGCTGTATTTATACTGACTTTACTCGTACATTATCGTGTAGCTGAGGATCAGCTATTGCCGCGCCGCTGGCTTAGGTATCTCACACTAATAACAGAAGGGCGACCGTTTCATACATGAGGCTGTGTAACTACCTCGTTGGTCCAGTGGTTAGGTGTAGCTGTGGGTCACGAAGTCCTGAGTTCAATGTCTAGATCCTCAAAAAATCTATTGAAGTTTAAAATAATGTCGTGTTAGTTACACTATTTATACTCAAACTTAGCCCTTGACTACAATCTATGAAGTCTAAGATGGAAACGGACTAACTTATTAGGAGGAGGATGAAATCCACACCCATTTTCGGTTTCTACACGACATCGTACCGGAACGCTAAATCGCTTGGCGATACGTCTTTGCCTAAACTAGCCACGGCTGAAGCCTCCCACCAGCCAAACCTGGACCAACTAAGAAAATCTCAATCGACCCAGCTGGGAATCGAACCCAGGACCTCCGTCTTGAAAATCTACCACGCATACCACTGCGCCACGGAGGCCGTGAAAAATGGGAGGTATAGGTAAAATAAATCTTATACCACTTCCAAGTAATTCCGCTTCCATCTTAGACTGCATCGGCACTAAACATCTTCCAGCCAAGAGGTTTCTTAGAATTAATTTAAAAAAAAACTTAATCTCTCTAAGCCCACCAACCTGCTTTGGAACAGCTTGGTGGATATAAGCTATATATCTCACTTCATAACTCTAACTATTTTTGACTTATGCTAGTTTATTCATATTTGTACAAAGTAAATATTTAACTATTCCCAATCATAGTTAAATATTTACTACACAGCACAGATGAAACTACGAACTACTAGAACAGTTTAAAGTTCTTATCGTAAAAGAATTTCATTAAAAAAAAACTATTATAACCTTGCTCTAAATATCAATTAAACCGTTAATCAAAATGATGTTTTTTGAAACTACTCGTATAACGCAAGTGTTTTGTCAAGTAAATTATTTATAGAACCAGACGGTTTTTATTGGTGAATTTTATCAATCGTATTTCTTTTTTTATTTTTTTTTTGTGAAATGATTGGTCACTAGCGTTAATATGTCAGAATTCTCGGACCAAGGCGCGTTTGGAACCCTCGTAACTTTAGTTTTAAGTTTTCGACTATTATTACCACCATTAAATTATTATGACATAATCTTGACCTTTCCAAAGTGCTTGTAAACTAAGCCTAATTGAAATAAATGAATTTTGACTTTTTTTTGACTATTTTTTTCAAATAGTATACCAATAGCACTGAGAGCGGGGGCACACGATGCGTTGCGGCGACAGTGCGGCGCCGCAGCGGTGTCGGTGAGTCGTCTTACATAGAAATATCTGTGACATCTCACACGATGCGCTCCGGCGCCGCATCGGACTTGCAACCACCGAGACGAGGCGGGAGGGGTGAATGCGTTGCGACGTCGGAGCGGTACCGCTCAGTTATTTATGCGTCACAACTTCACAAGGATTAATAGACTGTCCAACGCTGCTACGGCGCCGCTGCAACATAACAACGTTGCGGCGCCGCACCGCTCGTGTGCCCCCGGTCTGAACCGAACCGAATGTTTTATACCGATATAACACCGTTATAGCACCGAACCGATGGTTAAAAGAGAGCGGTTATCTATACTAATATTATAAAGCTGAAGAGTTTGTTTGTTTGATTGAACGTGCTAATCTCAGGAACTACTGGTCCGATTTGAAAAATTCTTTCGTTATTAGATAGCGCATTTATCGAGGATGGCTATAGGCTATATATTATCCCTGTATTTCTACGGGAACGAGATCCACGCGGATGAAGCCGCGCGGCGTCAGCTAGTACTCGTATATTTCCGGTTCGGTCACTAGTGGTCGACTATGAATTTTTCTCTTCATTACTACGTTCTAAGTATTACCTACTTTATCTCAACAAAATCAGTGCGTGTATAAATGCGACGAATGTACGATAAGAATATACAACTTACCAATTACAATCTCCAAATGAACTACTCACGCAGGTTAGTAAACATCAGTTGGAGTCAAGGTGAAGTTTTACTGTAGAACGACCCTGTGATAGCATACGCATATATTTTACTTTAGATTTACAGAAAAGATAAATATTTTATTGTTAGATTATAAAAAGCATTTATTACATTTACTTAAAAATACATTTCATTCGATTTAAACAATTTTCTAGATATATTTCGGAACTACAGAAGATAAGAAATCTTAATATTTACTTTTTTACAGTTTTTACCCATGACTTTTTCAAAAATGTTGATGTTGTCTTTAAGGAAAGTAAAATAAGTCATTATCAACCCATATTCGACTCACTGCTGAACTCCAGTCACTCCAGTCTCCTATTAGAATGACAGGAGTTAGGCCAATAGTCCACCACGCTGGCCCAATGCGGATTGGCACACGCAGAGAATTAAGAAAAATCTCTGGTATTTAGGTTCCTCACGATATTTTTCCATCACCGTTTGAGACACGTGATATTTAATTTCTTAAAATGCGTAGGTACAACTGAAAAGTTTAAGGTGCATGCCTCGGACCGAATTTGAACCCACACCCTCCGGAATCGGAGGCAGAAGCCATATCCACTGGGCTGTCACGGCTCTTCAATAAAAGTAAAATAAGTGACATATAAATAATCTACCCAACACTACCAGCACATTTTGACATTTACCCTACCAATCCAGCGGTTACCCGTCCGTCGTTATTTCCGGCCATTTCCATCAAGCTTTCAGTACAAAGGTAACACCTAATAATACGGTACTTATAGCCGTATCATTAGCAAGCAAGCCGCATTTACTGTCACAATGGAACCACCCATTTCCATTCTTTTAAAGCTATTTCGAAGTATTTTTCTTACTCGCAAAGTGCTAACAATTCCGGCACTCGATATAAAACCACTTTTATACGAGAGTCCCCCACTCCGGTACTCTAATATCCGTATTTTTACAATTTTACGGCCATGTACGGTGTTCATCGAGTATTTCTATCTAAAACACTTACAATTTATTGGATCTGAAAGGAAATGTATTGTGAAATGTTCCAGTATTTAGACGTTGTTCTCGAGTTGAAGTTAATGGACAATTATGGCGTATTATACATTTTTATATTATGATACTTTCCTAATCTTTAATCAGTGATTGGAAAATTATCCATTTTGTAATAAAAGTAGGTAAAGAAATAAACGTAAAGTAAGATGCTCATAACACCTTAAATACTATGGTAGTGTCTGTTACCCCGACCACTAGGACAAGTCATAACCAAAAATAGTATAAGCATCAGAACACCATATCATGTCTGGTACAACCTTGAAAAAGGTTCCAGTTTAGCAATGTGTTGCATGTAAAAATGAAACCCCAAACCTCTTTATACTACTGAACTTAAGATCATTTATCTATACTAATATTATAAAGCTGAAGAGTTTGTTTGTTTGTTTTTGCTTGTTTGTTTGTTTGTTTGATTGAACGCGCTAATCTCAGGAACTACCAGTCCGATTTGAAAAATTCTTTCAGTGTTAGATAGCCTATTTATCGAGGAAGGCTATAGACAATATATTTACCCGGTATTCCTACGGGAACGGTAACCACGCGGGTAAAACCGCACGGCGTCAGCTAGTGTTAAATGTAATGGCGCCACAGCCCGTCATTAAATTTGCCTGCGGTCAGACTAGAAGTGCCCTTAACCTGAACGTAAGAGAGTTAGCATTACAATTTCAATACAATTATATACCAATCTATATTAATTTTATTATAATAAACCAACTTGTATTACCTATTTCAGGGAAAAACTTTTCAGACTCTCAGTTCCGTTGCCAAAATTGACTGGACACAACACGAACAGAGAACAGGAGGGTTGGGCCTCTTTAGCCTCTAGTGAAGCTCTTACTTGCATGTTCTGACAGAGTCCACCCCAAGGGCTGGTAGAACATAGAGGGATGGAACAACCTACAGGGTTGTTCCTACAAGGTCGTTATGATCCACAGAAGAAGAAACAGTGACCGATGAGGTTCGTGGTCGAAGGGAGATCAGAACTAAGGGCCCCAAAGTTGGTATAACCACTGGCTCAGTTAGTAATTTTGTCATTTTCAACTGAGAGGTATCAATTTCCAGCTCAGAAATTTACATTTTCTAAATTGGCTAGTTATCACCCTACAAGAAAATACGTACCAGCGCAGCAAGCAATTTAGCGTTCCAGAATGATGCCCTCAGAGGCATATATGGTTATATTAAACTTGTGCTAGGTAAAACCCGTCATATTACACTGCATCGACACAGAAAGCAATCAAGGGCTAACAATATTGAGTGACATAAGAAATAAGGTCCGTATTATTTATTTATATCTACTTTATTTGTGCACCACAATAACACATGTGAAAAATAGAGATGATATCAGGATACAAAAGGCGGCCTTATCGTTAAATAGAGAAGATGAGCATGATGTAAAACAAATATAAAATCTGATCGCTCTTAAGAAGAATATTTTTGGCTGGCCGCTTACACTCGTATTTATTTTCCGAATTCCTTTTCTGTGTTCGGAAAATCAATAAAAAATACATTAAATGACGTTTTTTTTTCCAAATGAATCAAATTCCGCGTCTACGTAACGAATACGAGTCCTTGCGATAATACATTACGAATGAAGAAAAACTTACAATACTTTCTTTACAAGACGGTTCGATCCCCGGCTGGGCCGATTTAGGTTTTCTTAATTGGTCTAGGTCTGGCTGGTGGTGGCTGGTTTCTTGTAATTGAAAAAAAAAACGTAAAGTCTGCGGTAGTCTCACAGAATTCCAAATCAAAATTACGCATTAGGAAAACGAGTACGGAAAACGAGCGTATGCAGCCGGCCTTAGTCGGCTTGGCGTAGGACTCAAACCCACTCATTACTCGTAGAACAAGCAGCTAACCACGGAACCAGTGAGGCAGTACATAGCTGATTAAACACACGGCATATGCGAAACATACTCGTATCTGAAGTTGTAACAAGTTGAGAGCAGTGCGCGTCGTCTTGTTCGGCGCAACTTATGTAATTTAAATTCGCTAGTTTCCTGTGTGTGCACACAATATTCTGGTAAAATAAAGCTTGTTTCGTTATACTAAAATTAATTAGCTTCCTCACATAATATAATCGGAAAGAAAATCGAAATCTACTGGAAAGCAGACTCCACGTAATAGGTAGGTCAAAGCTGAACATAATACTAAGTAAGTAAGAACACTAAGAAAAGTAAGTAGTAGCGCCGTCAAAACTTTTTGTACTATAGCTGTTGTACCAGGAGCCATGAAGTTCTCCGGAATAAAAAGCTCCGAATTGGTGTTACAAGTATAGATTCTAGATGGTGCTGGCAACGTTTGGTGTTACAAATGGTATAAGTAAAATCTCAAATTACGAATAAATGTATAGAATTCGACCAGTTTTATCATAAGTATAGATTTATTATAAGTATAGATAAGATATTGATAACGATGAGTCGCGTTCATTTCAGTGTAACTATTCAATTTTAAGTATCGATCTAGTCAGCAACCCTTCATAATATGCATGACAGATACTGTGTAGGTATTCGTACCTTTTAGCAGCAAACGCCTCCGCAAGCCATTAAGAAATTTAGTTGCGGCCGGCGCCGGGTCTCGTTAAATATTATAGTTCGCATTAAAGTTTCACTATCGATTATATTAAATTTCGGTAAGCTCAGATAACTATTATCGACTATATTTTATTCAGACTAAATTGACATAACAAACAACGACAAATGGGTTTAGTAGTAAAATGTTACTTTACAAAATTTACGTAACTTTTCAAAATAAGCAGTAAAAACTATTTTTTTCTTGCTGATTTGATTGAACAAAATGAAACATTTAAGATCAAGTGAAATGAAATAATTATTTATTTATATATTAACGTGAATTATTGATTTTAAACTAACAAATCTAAAACAAGTGAAGGAAAACATCGCGAGGAAACCTGCATACCAGAGATTTTTCTTAATTCTCTGCGTGTGTGTAGTCAGCCAATCCGCATTGGGCCAGCGTGGTGGACCATTGGCTTAACCCGTCTCATACTGAGAGGAAACTCGAGCTCAACAGTGAGCCGAATATGGGTTGATAACGATAACAACAAACTAACAAATCTAGAATTTACTACTTACAACAAAAGAAAAATTATATGAAAGTGTTGTGAAAAAACGTTGAAAGAATAGCTAAAAGGTAACGGAAAACTTAGCTAATCGCAAGAAAAGCTGTGTACTCGTATTGTGTAATAATTACGTCCTTTATTTAAAAGTAAGGACAAAGGATTGTGTGAGACGTTTGTTCTTGTCGACTCAGCTTACTGTTTCATTAGATGAAAGACTTGGAGAAAACTTCCACACTAACGAGAAGAATAATAATGAAAAGGATCATGAAGCCTCATTAGATAAAGCTTTAATAAATCCATGGGTTGAAAGCCTGAAAGGTTCTAGATGTAAAACCTACCCGTCAAGCTACTTTTATGGCCTACAACAAGGCCGTGCCTGCAGGATAAGGGATGTGGATATGATGAACCCCGCTGCTTCAATGCGGTTTAGCAGGCTTAGAGTGATCGTATTAGACTTTTAACCGACTTAAAAAAGGCTAGGCGTATGTTTTTTTTAATGTTTGTTAAAAACAGAAAAATTAAATATTTTTAACCAAAAAAAATTCAAGCGACTTCAAAATCACAAAAATAAACTAAAAAGCGAATAATAACGACGAAGAAAAACCAGTGCTAACGATTTATTTTTATCAAAACTTTCTACATAACCATAGTACACAAAATCTCAACTGAAAGGCCGTTATCAAATAAAAACAACTATGAAATGAAATGAAATAAACTGTCATTTAGAAGGTCATAGCGAAGGTCTTCCCTTGAGGAAAATAACGTTTACTTAGCCTCATAATCGAGTAGGTATAGTCTGAAGCAACGGCTATCGCTAAGGGCCCAAAGGTCAACTCTTAATTGATACTAAAATGTAGCGGGTTGCCCTATCACTAATAACTTTAGCTAAGAACACGAAATCTTGTTACAGGATTAAGAACTTTATTACACGATAGATAAGACCGTTATTTGTAAAACAGGGGTGATATTCGCGAACGATTTTGTGGTAGGAAATTGGTGTAACAAATTGCATACTACTTATTTTGTGCGAGCAATTTTGGCTTATTTTTCCAACATACGGTAGTTTGTTTGTTGTTTTATTTGACACTAGGGGTTACCTGTTACTTTGATTACGTGCAAATTGATTTTAATCCACTTGAATTTTTTTTTGAAAGATCACACTAGCAGTATAAAGGCGAAAGTTTGTATGTACTTTAGTTGCAGACATCCGCTTATTACCATAAAAAAAGTTATTTAGATCGAAAACAACATTTTCAGCTATCCGCTTGACCACCGCTAATTTTCACGATTGCTTTTCTAAAATCATATGCAGAGTTTTCGTTTGAGCTCCTCGTAACACGCTCAAAGTAAATGCGAGGCTCTATGTTAATAACGCTCCTAATGTTCCCTTTGCTAAGGTTTCTTTGATGGTGTACAGTTAGCAAAATAAATAATTAATTATAATTTTAAGCTGAATACCTAATGAGTGTACTCGTATGTATAGGTGTATTTATGTATTTAAAGACAAGTTAGCCCTTCTATCCAAACTCACCTGATGTTAAGGCCTAGTTCGGACTACTTCAGTATTTCAGTCGAGTACGAAAAATTTTAGGATTTACCGCCCAAAAATCGTTCGTACTCGACTAAAATACTAAAGTAGTCCGAATTAGGCCTAAATGACGAGGTAGTCTAAGATGGAAGCGGGTTCATATAGAGCTGGTGTGCAGGTTTTCTCACGATGTATTCCTTCTCCGTTTAAGACACGTGATATTTAATTTCTTAAAATGTACACAACTGAAAAGTTGGAGGTGTATGCCCCAGACCGGATTCGAACCCACACCCTCCGGAATCGGAGGCAGAGGTCATATCCAGTGAGCTATCAAGGCATTAAGTTTAAAAATTTATCTATTTTTGAAATATTTTTAATGAGTTAGCTAGTTCCGGTAAAACGTTTTAAACGTCGAAGAATATACTATCTTTTTATCAACTGTAGGAACATTTTCAGGTCACGTTTTTATCACAAACTTATCAAATAAAATCTTAGTCACGTTTACAATATAAAATATCAAGTACTAACTTCTCAAGTAGATTTATTTACCTTTTCTGTTAAACCTTTATCGAAAGTGACAGAAATAAATATATTTATGAGTATTTATATGTATGTGAAGTGCCTATTTGTTATGCTGACGGTACTGATATATTTATTTAGGAATCTTGTATGAATATTCAAAACTGGACCTTTCCGCAGGCGCTGAGATATGAGGGTAGTTTAAAAGATATTGCATTAAGAATTACAAATTTAAATTATACAAGAGCTTTATCCTTCGGGACGGAACACGCTTAATATTAATCACGATTTCGAATCGTGATATCGAGGAATGGAACAAATCGGATCACATCAGTGATCTTTGTATACTATAGTTCGGTTACGTTCCTACAAAATCACAACAAAAATTGATCCGAATAATAGGCTACAACTCTTAGCGCATACATGCACAACTTTGTCTTTAATTCCATTATATATTTATGTATATATAGTGTAGGAAATAGTTGTCTGAGATGGATATGACGTTAGATAGCGCGACTTGTAAAGAATGGGGAGTTAGAGAGGGGTAGCGATCGGTCAGCGGGAATGACTTGTGATATAAGACGCTCGTCGTTCGGTCCGCTTCAGTATGCTCGTGACGTTGGAGCCGTCTACATTTCTTGTTGTACTTCTTTATGGGTTACTTATATAGGCGGGGAGAGTGACTTGAGTGGAAAAGGGGTGAGATTGTTAACTGTCAAAGGATCTTTTAACCCTACACAAAACGTTCACAAGTGCGTGACTCCACTCAAGGTAATTTTCTGCCATTCTAGGCTCTTGTTTTGGTTGCAGTTTGATTTGTTAGTTTGACAAATATTGTGACCTTTGATCGACATTGGTTTTTTTTTATTTTTGTAATCCACTTCTGAGTCTGCTAATCCACTTCCGAGTTTTTACACTTCCTGAACACAAAACTCTACATTATATTTGTTTAAATAACGTTCGTTGTTGACCACAACTAACATTGAGTTGTGTATAAATTTTCAATTACGCTAGTAACACATCTAACAGTAAAAACTGTTAGATGTGTGATATCATTGGATCACATATATGTTTCTAATGCGGTCCACGTGGTGTTGTTTGATCACTTTCGTTTGCATAACAAAGCCTATTATTATTGCACCAACCGTTTATCTGTTTCAAAAAAAAAATGCATAAAAAATCATTGAGTAGTTTAGAACAAATAGACTGACCGACAACAAACACATTTTTTTTTTTATTCTGCTGCTCTATTATTCGTCACTATTAACATTTTGGTAATTTTATTCAAAGTACTAATATTCGGTATATACCTACTCTTTTTTTCTGTACCTAATTGATCTATAGTTCTATAGTAATATTAGAAAGAGCTAAAGTTTTGTAGTGTTGTAAGTAATCTCTGGATGTACTGAATTGATTTTTTTACCATTAGAAAGCCACGTTATTTATGGGTGTCACAGGCTATTTTTTATCCCCGTATTCTCATGGGAACGGGAACTGCGCGGGTGAAACCGCGGGGCATCGACTAAATTGTCATCAATAATTAATTGATAACGTTCTTTGGACAAGGTAAAATATAACACTAAAATATCACAAGACTTATCAAGCTCAAACTATCTAGACTCCTACAATAACTGGCGAGCAACTAATATTTTCACTTCATTAGCCATATACATCGAGCGAAATACTTAAGAGAAGACAAACTAATTTTGTTCTTAAAAAAAAATTAGTCACTCAAAAAAAATTAATTCTCTTAAAATTGCTCTATATGTAGGTATTTAGAGCAATGGTGGAATAAATTTTTCTAAAAAAATCGAAGTAAACCATATTGTTATATTCTGTAAATAATTATTTATTTATGATGCATTTTTCAAGACGGTATCGCGTTTATTTGGAGAGGTAAACTTAATGTGTACATACTCCTGGTAGGTTATTTCGCGACATTGTACAGGAATGCTAAATTGCTTTACGTAAATGCAAGAAACAGGTAAAAAAATCACATTTCACCAAAATTTATCATGAAAAATAAATGATACATAACGGTAATAACCCGCCACGCTTTATGGTGACGCGTTTAATTTTGTGTTGCATGGATGGGAAATAAGGAACAATATAAAGTACTTATTCGTCCCATAATATTTTGAGCTACTTTTATTAAAACTATGTTAAAATTCAAGCTTTATCAGTAGGTACATAACTTTTTAGGGTTTCGTTTCCAAAGGGTAAAATGGCACTATATTTCTAAAACTTTTCTGTCCGTCTGTCTGTCATCAGGCTGCATCTCATGATGATGATGATTATGAACTGTGATAGCTAGATAGTTGAAATTTGAACGGATGATGTATTGCCAATACTAAAAAATAGAATAAAATGAACATTTAAGGAGGCTCCAATACAACAAACACAAGATATGGATGAAGAATGATACGGAATCCTCCATGTGCGAATCTGGCCAACACTTGGTGTACATTTATAAAACGAGTACGTTTAAAGAATGTAGATTGGCGCACCCATAAATTATTTGCTATTTTATCTTGTCAGGCAAATTTAACCGGTCTAGTATTTTCACAATAAGGAATATTATTATACCTTCTCCCCCGTCAAGGGAAGAGTACTTTTCCATTGCTCTCGTTTTCGTCTCTCACTCGTATTTTTACGATCTTTTTAGTGAAGTTTTTTCTTAATTAAGATAGCTAATGAAGTTCTTACCTGAACTTTCATATCCTAAAGAAAACTTGGTAGTGTAGTTGATTTGCTGCAGTTTGTTTTAATTTAATTTAAAAAAATACTCTGATCCTATTTCGTTTGCATATTTAACTAGATACTCGTACCTTTCTTACATCGTCATTCTGAGTTTATTTGTGTAAAGTCCCTATGTACTTTGTTTCTTTTTTCGATTTACCATTATCACATATTTATAGAGTTTACTATTCTATCTGCTTTTATAAGATTGTACTTTTGAAATGTATAAACTTATGTAAAAACTGTATCACTAGTGAAGCAAATAAAAAAATAAATATGAAAATTTACATTACAATAACTTTTAATCAAAAAAAAATTAATTAAGAATTTAAAACTAAAATAATAGGCCAATAGACTAAATTAAAAATTATCATTTACAAAGTTCTACTTCCTCGAAGGTCTGAAAGCTCCCATTGTGACGTGATCAAAGCGCAAATGGAATCCTTTCAAGTGACTCCTGGCATTATAGTCAGCGGAATTTTTCGTCAGAAGACCCCGATTTGAAAAAAGGTCTTTTGTCTTCATTATTTATAAGTAGGTACTGTATATTATAGGATAAAATACCTTTACTAAAAAAAACCTTACAAGTATAGACAAAATTTAACGGCTTACTAAATTGAAATTCTATGTAACAAATGTCACCCGGTGCCTACCGGTGGATATAATTTCTCATTTGATTTGATGTTTATTTTAATAGGTTGATAATAAAGTCCAAATAGTGAATAGGCCAGCAGGTGGGTACATGCTATTCCAAAGCGTGTAGGGTGGGAATTCATTAACGACTATTATAAGATGTTATTACAAAGACCGGAAACAACTTCCCCATTCCGAGCCGAGAATTTTCAACTGATATTTTTTTAAAAGAAATAAAAATTTAATGAGACCCAAGTATCGAACCCAGTACCTCGTTATCCGAAATACTAACCATTAGACCAAAGAGGCATACGCCCATTATAAAAATCCAGATTAACATCTAAAATTTAACATAGACTCAATTCAAGAAGCTAAGCTAGCTTTGCCTGAAGCCGTGAAAATGCTCAGCGACTGCGGTTCTGATGGCTCGCTACCTCTGTGCAAGTATTACCAGCTATTGGCTCGCCTGAGCTGCTCACGCCTCAGGGAAATCATTCCTCAAGCCACAGAAATGCACGACGGGAATATTGCGACGGATCAGTTCCTCTTACCCCGATATCTGTAAGGCTGGTTAATCATAACCAACTGTTAACTAGCCATGTTATATGCAAGACAACATGAATTCGATTCCCATCAATTGGTCTTATTATCGTACCTACTTCTAAAACTCTTTCCGACTGATACGGAGTAAGGCAATTGGGTAAATTTAAAAAAAAATATGCCAAATATTCTTAATAAAGCTATTTTAACTGTTTCCTTAAAGGCTTTAACAATTTAATTTATTTTAACGTATTAATTTAAAATTAAATGCAATTAACATTTATTTGGCTAATCGTTCATTGATCTTGTCTCTATCTTTGACATTCTTGGCCTGCGCATAAAATAAAATTAATTAGACATCAGCAATTACAATCAGCCTCCACAAATGTATTTACTTATAATAATACTTTTCTCGTGTGTGTTAATAATTGGTCTTAGTAAAAATGCTTTTAAAATAGTTTTACCTATTAACTGTTTAAAAATACCATTGAAGATGATATTCACAACAAAAATAAATAATATGATCAAATTATTTGTAAAACGTAGGCTTAAGATGTAATAGAATGAATTATAGAATTTCATTTAAATCTAAAGTCAATTAACAGCGTTTCTGAAACTGGGAATCCTTCTACCTGACTTTGATCCTACCTAAGATGTTCTAGGAAACCTAAGAACTGTAGTATCTCATCAGATGAGTAGCATGGAGTTATCTGATATATTAATAAGTTTTGACACTCTGTTAAGGATTCCAAAACATCACGCTATTCTATGGAATAATACTAAATTCCACGTCAAAAGTATGTGTGATGTGATATGGCGATCTCGTTTCGTTTACCGATCGTATATAACACGGAAATTTATGGAGCAATTATTGCTTGGAAAAACTTGTATCTGAAAGAATAAGTGAAGAAACGTGTAGGAATTTCAATAAAGTTGAGCAATTGTTTCGGCAATATTGTTTCAAATTGCTCGTAATTGATCAATGTCGTAGGCACGTATTGTTGTATATACATTAGTAATGGTGTAGTGCTACATGCATGTATATGTAAATGAAACTTTCTTCAAACTAAAACTATCGTTAATAATCTCAATATTATAATGATAATGAGGCATTCAAAATGGTTTTATGGCTAAATACCTAAAGATTCGGAGTAAATAATTATTACTTCAAAGCACGACTGCCAAGAGCGTTTGATGCAATTACAATCAAATCATGATTGATGCGCGAATCCTTGGTGGATCCTTGGTGCGTAGGGTGCGGGGCGGCAACAGCATTCTTGCAATGATCACAACAGGTTGGACTGTAAATATGTGAATTACTGCTGTTCCATTTCAAATGGATTGGAGTGGCAGTGGCACATATATTACGAGTACAAATCATTTAATAGAATAAGACCGTACCGACTTTCATCGACTTTCATATAAACGGCGTTTGCAAAACCGGCCCGTCAAATACTAAACGTAGTTTGAACAAGAAGCGTTTTTTTTCCTGTTCACCAGACGCTTTTTGACTCTGGTTTGTAAACCGAGCGATGGAGAACTACGAGTGAACGATTTATGAACAATTTATTTATTATCTATAACAGAATTGTCAACTTGCGAGGAATTCCCCAAATGGCGGGGATTTCATGGGAAATTGCGGTATATTCTTTCCCCAACTTCGGGAGATTTCTTCGATTTGTAGGGATTTAGAAAAATACGTATTGGCAACACCGATTTATTATGCACCATGTCCAATTGACAAATGTTTGTCATTTTGTTATATTTTTTTGTTTGGTAAAAGAAGCTGGCAGCATCCAGAGGCATAAAACCTCAAAGCTAGGAAGTGATTTATTTATGAAAGAAAATTAATTATTTCTGAAATGAAAAATAAACTCTTTTATAATTTTACGGGTCCTTTGCATTTTGGTAGTTGAGAGAGTAATCTTCGCGAAACTTGCGAGCGTTACAGAAACATAACCGGCATTTATGTCTGTCAAAGACGTCTTAACCGGGGTATCCACGCTCGGTTAAGATAAACGCCCGATTTACGTTCTTAACCGGCATATGGGCTGTGGTGAACAGGAAATTTGGACTTAACGGCGTTTAACTTATTTAAACGGTTGATTATGTTTAAACGAATGTCGGTGAACTCGAACCTAAGTCTGCTATAAGTATAGTAGTTTATAAGTTACTAGCACATTAATAATGTATTCTTACTAACATAACTATGAGCCTATTGAAGCTTGAAATAATGTATTATTATTATTATTATACCACCACCATTAAGTTAAATTATGACATAACTTGACGTTTTAAAGTAAGCCTAATTGAAATAAATGAATTTTGATTTTGAATTTTATTAGTAAAAGGTTTATTTCAAACTTCTAAATCACCTGTAAATTGTCTACAATAAAACGCATTAATCTCACTACCGATAAATTCCTTTCTCCAATTTTCTACTATTCTTATTTGACTTCAATTTTAAAAGTCTTATTCTTTAAACGCACAGCCTTACAACGTTGAACCAATGATGTTTGCCTGTGTTAGCTAAAATGTAGGATTATACATATACAACTCTTACTCTGTTCTTGCATCAGTAGCGACCAGAAAAATTTAATGGTAGGTCATTAAAAAAAAATGGCAAAAGAACAATACTTTGCAGGATATGCAAGAAACACGCCCAACGTGCCAACGACATGAGAGAAGCCTCATGTACCTGTAATGAAATCGGTAAACATTCCATTCAGACCACAACACATCAGCAATGCTGCTTAATAGTAGTAGATATTTCTTCGGACAAACTGTAAGACTACAGAACTCACATGTAAAGTAAAATATTAGTGAAGTCATTTTTATCAACCCTTAGAGAAAATAGAAAAGCGAAATCCTATTCATAATATAAGTAACCAATAAAATTGTAAGAATCTTTAAAGGAAGAGACTAGGGCAAACATCTAATTTTAGTGTATTCTGTATGTGCAGAGTCAAGGTCCAAGAGGAGACTCGTGCTCAATAATGAGCCGAATATCGGTTGGTATTGATGACTGTTTACTAATGCCACCATATTCGGAATCAATTCAGTATAATTTTTAATATGACCAATAAACCCATTCCCCTCCAACGTAAAAGACTGTGTTAGGAGTGGGTACAACAATAGTCCAGTGGGTGAGGATTGAACCTCGGTCTCTTAATGATGAGTCTCTTTATCGTTGAGCTATTTGGAGCTTCTAGAAGTATATACCAACGTTGAACGCTAGGGCGAGCACAGAGTTTCACAGAATACGTCAGCGGCACACAATAATTGAAACGCCTCCAAAATTCAAATAAGCCGCACCAGCAAAATGGGTTCTTTATTAAACCCGGATCCTTTTATCAAATTCCTATTGTAAATTCAGTATTTTACAGGACAGGCTCGACTGAATGCCGCCGAGCCTTTGTTGTTTAACAATAATATCGCGCAAGTAAGAGCTCCTCCTACAATTGATTTGAGACGACAACAAAATTTTAAATAGCCCTGAGATTTTTACGTTTAGAGTACGTTCCTACCAACCTCGTTCAACCTCGAAGTTCTAACAATAATTAAAAAATTCACAGGGTCAAAATATCAGCTAGTTTTCTTTTAATAATCCTCAATTTAGGATCTATATACATATAAAGAACTAACAATAACTGTAACTTACATACAAGCTGTGGTATAACCTTTAACTCCATTTCCGTTCCGAGAACAGGTCGACATTTTTGGGTATGTATTTGAAGCAAGCTGAAAAGTTGTCCAGTATCTCTTCTATAATAACCTAATCGTAGTTATCAAACCATGTTCGGCTCACTGCTGAGCGCGAATCTCCTCTCAGAATGCTCAGAATGAGAGGTGTTAGGCTAATAGTCCAACACGCTGGCCGAATGCGGATTGGCAGACTTCACACACGCAGAGAATTGAGTAAATTCTCTGGTATGCAGGTTTCCTCACGATGTTTTTCCTTCACCGAACTGAAGAGTTGGAGGTGCATGCCCCGGACCGGATTCGAACTTAATTCGGAATCGAAGGCAGAGGTCATATCCACTGGGCTATCACGGCTCCTAGTAACCTATTACAGAACTGAAATCCTGGTTGATGGATATTTTTTGAACATTTAAAGAG
This sequence comes from Bicyclus anynana, assembly GCF_947172395.1. Taxonomy (NCBI): domain Eukaryota; kingdom Metazoa; phylum Arthropoda; class Insecta; order Lepidoptera; family Nymphalidae; genus Bicyclus; species Bicyclus anynana. The sequence continues at coordinate 15,619,389 of NC_069098.1, forward strand.
TAAAAAATTGTATACATAGTAGGTAGGAATTGAAGGGATTTTGAATAAAACGATAATAATTCCCTTTTTCACTCTAAACGGACTCAATTACTGGTTGTTTCCGTTCTTGAAGTCTTAAACTTGAAATGGTATTACATTACATTTTGCACAGGTGGTGTGTAAGTCAGAACTTCTTAGAAAGTTCTTTTTACTACTTTATTTTTACTGATGTGATCAGTACAATATAACTGGTGTACAAAAATAAGTATAAAAACTTGTAAAAACGTTTTTACGGGGAAAATGAGAAAATAAGTTTCCCCGCTTCTCCGGTGGGATTAAAAAACTATTACTTCAGTATTACGTAGTGAGTGGGACGAGAAAAATTTAAAATTAACTTTTCAAAATAAAATTAGGTACATAACGGTACGCTGTCCCAGAAGGATTAAAGTTTTACTAATTCAGTGTTTTAATATTTGATACGAGTGTTTTAAATATTTTGCTAAACAAAGTTGAATGCAAGCTGAATGAATACAAGTATCCTAATACAGACACCTTTTTATGAAGTTTGCACGATTTAAGACTACAGTACGAAGAAGGTTATATAATACAATTTACAATATACAATACAATACAACGAAAAATGAGGTGAAATAGGAGTTGAATGTTTGTACGGAAAGTCCTTCATTTTTCAACTTACATTTGTAAAAAATGGTATGTGTAGTACTACCGGAAAAATACTAAAATTTTTTTTTTCAAAATTCTACCCTTATTGGGTTCAAAAGTAAGTTAAAGTGTTTTTCATTTTTATTTTTTCATTAATTATATTTTTAATATAAAACGTTCAGGGTTAGTGAACTAATTTATTATGAAAAAAAAATTCGCGTGAATACGAGGTAATTACAAGGTGGTTAAATCGGGGTTCAAGCTTACATCACATTTCATATAGTCCGTGATAGCCCAGTGGATATGACCTCTGCCTCCGATACCGGAGGGTGTGGGTTCGAATCCGGTCCGGGGCATGCACCTACAACTTTTCAGTTGTGTGCATTTTAAGAAATTAAATATCACGTGTCTCAAACGGTGAAGGAAAACATCGTGAGGAAACCCGTACATCAGAGAATTAAGAAAATTCTCTGCGTGTGTGAAGTCTGCCAATCCGCATTGGGCCAGCGTGGTGGACTATTGGCCTAACCCCACTCACTCGAGCTCAGCAGTGAGCTGAATATGGGTTGTTAATGATGATATTGGTTGGTGTAGTGTGAACCCATTGACCTCTTTGAATAGTAGATCGATGAGTGAACCCCTTACTGGGTGGTCCGATGACATGAAGCGGGTAATAGCGTCCACTGAATGCATGCTGCCTACATCCTACTGTGGACGTCCAACGGTTGGTAAAGATAATAATGACAATATTATTTGATTAATAAGTACAACTTGCCTATGTATTTTGCCTATGTTGCACATATTATTTTTTATTTCCACCTAATTAATTCAACAAAGGAATCTGAAAAATTTTATTTTTATTTTTTTATTTATAAAAACCATGAACTGTATATATAATAGGCGAAAATAACTTTTTGATTTTACTTACTACCTGGCAATCAGATGGGTGAAGATCGATCCCTTGATCTTAGTTCAGCACTAGAAAAAATACCATTAAATTCCCGTTATCCATAGACTGCCAAAGTAGAATTGAAAAGCGAATACCCACGCAGGCGGTATGTAAAGTGGGTATCTTATAAAGGCCCGCGCATACTTTAAACGGCACTAACATAGGAATATTTAGCATAATGGGCGCGCAAACATTGCCGTACATTCCGGCCCTACGAAGGGATCATTCGCTCAGCAAATATGTAGAGCGTGCCGATGTTATTCTTAGAGCCCGTGCATACTACACACCTAGGCCAATAGTTCTTGTTCAAAGCTTGATGATGAAATATTAATCAAACAATGGATATAATATACAAACAGTCTATACTAATATGTAGAGTCTATACTAGTATGTAAAGTTTGTAAGGTTGTAGGGGGTAACCTCTAGATCTACAAAACCGATTTTGAAAATTCTTTCAACAATAGAAAGATACATTTTCATACATTTTTATCCCCGTACCAGCTATTCACACGGAAACGGGAACTTCGCAGGTGAAACCGCAGGATGTCTGCTAAGTTACTTATACATGGATAAGTTAGTGGTATTGAAATAACATGGCCTCCACAAATAACAAATACTCATTTAGTGTAGGTTGAGTGTACTTTTATAACAGGATTCTTTAAGCATTTATCCTCCCAATCCATACGTTTTGGAACAAAAAAATTGAATTAAAAATAGCTTAGATACCTAAAATTTATATTCTTAAATATTGAAAACTCAACAGTACTACGGTTAACAGAATCTCATGTCAGGTCTCAAATCTCGGATTATCCTGTTTTTTGAAATCCTAGATTTGATCTCGTCGACTAAATTTAAAAAAGTTAAAAGATTAATTAAAAAGTAATGATTCCTAGAACCCAATCCTAATGCCGCCTACTCGTACCTTGTGCATATAGTCCGGAAAAGTAGAAAAATAGTGATGTTTAGCCCGATTACATTGTTTTCCGTTAGTGATCGTTACCCATACCAAATCCTGGCCCATTACTCATCATCATCATCATAACCAGCCTATTAACTTAACTGCCCAGGGCCAGACTTCCCTCCTTACAGTAGAGTGTACATTGGGCTACACCCACCACACTGCTCCAATGCGGATTGGCGGGCTTAGGGCGATAATATTAATGATAATGACCGGGATCGGCGGCTTAACGTACTCTCCAAGGCACGGTTTATCACCATCGACTTCCCAACTCCGGGCCGAAAACTTTTTACTGAAAATTTCTTAGATGAAGGAAAGCCAGACCTCGTGATCGAGGCTATTTACTGAAAGAGGTAGTAATAAATTATAGTAGGCTATTAATATAATGGTTTATGAATATTGAGCAACATTTTCTTGACAAAACTTGCTACTAAAACATCAGGTATGTGTGAGAAAGGAGTGGCCAACCAAATTTTTCATCTCAAAGCCACAATTCACAAAAGGCTTTTAAAGTATTGCTTCTGAATGTTCCAAACTTTCAAGAGTTTTTGTACGCTGAAGAAATATTAAGGAGAGGAGTAAATTCTTGCATTTTTTGCTGGTATTTTCAGGGTTGCGCTTGGTAATATAAAAACCATAGATTGAAGTAAGTATAGTAGAAAATAACAAAGACACATTTTAAGGCCAAAACTGTTTTCTTATCAGGTTTAAGGTTCTGGAAAGCGATGATTTCCTTCTTTAAGATTATGATATCACATAGAGGCGGAGGAGGGATTGAGAGGTTGACGTGGAATGTCATCCTATCAACCGTAGGAAAGTTGGACGCCGGCTTGGTTTACTTGGTAAAAAAAACCTGAAAATCCACACCCCTTTCGGTTTCTACACGACAGCGTACCGGAACGCTGAATCGCTTGGTGGTACGTTTTTGCCGGTAGGGTGGTAACTAGCCACGGCCGAAACCTCCCACTAGCCAAACCTGGACCAATTCAATTAGGTTGCGGAGGGTGTGGCAGTACTCGTGGCCCAGTCATCAAGCAATGAGATTGAAATCCATGAGGTTTTATACGGTTGGAGTCTGACATAACTTTCTTGCTTCTCTTTGGCAAGAAGGTAACTTTGAGGATTTCCCCACGTTAAAAAGGTATAATTTAAGTTCCCGTATTATTTGCAAGATTTGACTCAAGCAAAATTGCAATTTAGATAAATGTTTTAAAAATACATAATATTATTGGAACACGTATGACTCATACATGTATAAGTAATGCTTACTTATATAAGTTCGTTTGAAAACTTGAAAAACCTATCCTAAGCCTTTTAAAATACTCTGAAGTGGAAGGTACATGATAATTAACACCTACGAGTAACTATGTCTCATGTTGCAAGGCCCAAAGTTCCAGGGCGTGTTTTTTGCATGCCCCGTAAAGTGTTGCTCTGTTATAGGCAATAGTTTATTACATTCATCATATCAGTCGATGGACGTTTAATGCAGAGCATAGGCCTTTTGTAGGAACTTCAAAACATCACGATACTGAGTCACCTGTGAATCTCTGAGACTCGCTTGTTGTCATCAGTCCACCTGGTGGGGGGTCGACCAACACTGTGCTTACTATTGCGGTGCAGTTATTACCTTACATCAAGTAAACTATGCTTGTTCCATCAGCTATAACTAAAAGAAATGGCCACATATGTTCACATCCCACACAAGTTCTAACTCGGCCGCGAAACTAACATCGAGTAACGGACACGAAAAACATCCGTTTTCATTTGACAAATAGATACAGATATAACATGTTCATGTACAGAAGACAGGAACTGCTGCCATATATCTGTCTGTCTGTACAAAGTGAATCGCATTTCTCTTCACCGTCATTTCCCATGTACGAAAATTATTAGGTACTTTAAAGACTTGAATAGGTACAGTGTAGTGACAAATGTAGCGACTTGATACGCTATCGGGGGGACGATGACGCGGATAATTTTGCAGAACCCTTGACTATTGCTATTATTTTCTTTTCTGCAGGGCTAGCACGGGCAAGGGAGAAATTTATCCACGGGGAGAGGATAAAACGTTTATCCCCCACACTCGTTTTATCCACTCACCGCGCATGGGCACGTCGGTGGATATAATATCCCCGGTGGATAAACGGAGGGAAAGACTTGTCAACCCATTTGTATATATCTTATAAATTGGCATTAGGTATATTAATAGTCCGAAATAAACGTAAATTTGATAATATTTGGTTTTTTTGTGCATATTATTTATCTGTTTTCTGTTGGCATTGTTTTGTTTGGTGATTGTTTTTTGCGGTGGTTTGTAGTAGGTATCTATAGTATCTATCATACTAGCGGACCCGGTCAAGCTTCGTTTTGACATAAGTGCACTTGTTCTCTATCCCTACTCTACCCTTCTTTACCTCTACCCCTACCCTACCCCTGCCCTACCCCTACCCTACCCCTGCCCTGCCCGGCTGAGATCTGAATCACGTTAATATTATAAAGGCGAAAGTTTGTGTGCGTGTATAACTCAGTAGTTATACACGCACACAAACTTTCGCCTTAATAATATTAAGTAGTTTTAGCCAAATCGCTTCAGTAAGCGATTTAACTAAAACTTGGAATGGAAATAGATTTTACTCTGGATGACACATTGAAATTTTAAAAGTTTTTGCCTCGGAGAATTAGTTTTTTATTTAGAATAGACTAGAATTAGACTTTTGGTTCTGTTCTGTATGATATAAATAGCCAATCATGATCATTATTAGCCGATGGACGTCCACTGCTGGACATGGACCTCTGCAAGGACTTGACTCCAGCCGCCAGTATCCAGCGGCTCCCCGTAACCCACTTGATGTCATCGGTCCACCTTATGCGGGTTCGACCAGCACCTTGGGACCCCAAATCACATTGGAGCGGTGTTGCGTAAACTCCGAATCCCGTTGCATGTAGGAGATTTAGCCCTGTGACTTAACATAAATGGATGAAGACGATGATGACTACGATGATAACGGCGACTTACATACACTTTATAAGGCAAAAGTTCAATAAACAAATACATTATTACTAAATAAGATAATCATGTTTAATTCTAAAACAAATTCTTCCACTATTAATATTGTACAGCTAGATTCAAAAACTTACATAAGTTCATCGCATACTGCCGCTGAATTCACATCTATTTATATGCAAAGAATACAATAATTATACAAAATTTCAGATTATTGTAATAATATTTCATAGTTACTTGCATTTTTCGTGAATTTGCCGCAATAAGCGATCAACTATCATAATTAAGCCTACTTAATATTTTCTAAATATTCCGCAACTTTTGATTCCTTCTTTTGCTTATCATCATCCCTCTTCCACCTACGACTGTTAAAAGTTTCTTCGAATATAGCTGGCTTTCCTTGGCTGTCTAAGCCGTTTGATTTTATTTCAGAGTTACATTGCTTATCATTCTCTATTTTTGGATTTTGACTTTTACTTTGAAAATATTGTCGGCTGTTGTGTATTATGTTATTGTTAGCTTGGATTCTATGTCTGTTTACATCTAAATTACTTTTTTTAGAGAACTTCTGTTTACACGCAGGGCACAAACTTTCAAAGTAAGACCTTTTGATAATTTTATTAATATTCGGTGTAGCCTCAGTAACTCTTTCTCTATTTATGTACGTGTACTGTATGGGTAATTTTGTTGTACTCGAGCTTTGCTTTTTTGATTTTCTCAAACCAAATAACCTTCTTTTCTTTTCAGTTTTTGGCTTTACAGTTTTGGTTTTTTTATGGGAAAAAAACGGAAATTTCATATTCTTCAAAGCGCTGAAATTAAAAGTTAAAAAAATTATCGACAGGAGCATTTCAAAAAAATTTAAAAAATAAAGAAATTTTCAACTGCTTACCATTTCTTTTCTGGTTGCGAACTGCGTTCTATTTTAGAATTATGTGGTGATTTAAACTGTTTAAAATCTCCTATTTTGTATTGTTCGATTGCCGGAAAACGTTTTTCGTGCCTTTTTTCATTCAATTGCTGGGGAACTGAGGGTTTTAAATTTATTATATTAGCTTCAGGAATTTTATCCATGTTTAAATTTTGATATTCTCTAGTATCTTTTTGTAAATCGTTATTATATGCATATGGCTCGTTGGCATCGTAATCTATTCCTTGATATGCGATTTTTTGATCATACTGGCCATAAGGTTGAATTTCATCTATGGAAAATATATCAGGACTTTGAATGAAGCTCGCCACATCGATTTGGGCTTGATGGTTATTGTTAAGTTTTCTTCTCGATTTTCTTCCGTCAGCTCTATTTTTCCTATAATGGTTTGAGTTTAGCTCATCGATTGATATACGTTCGTAGCAAAAAGATATATTAACACATAAAAATAATAAACCTAAGAAATATGCACGTCTTAGCATCGTTGTATTGACATTTCGATTGACTTCTGTCTTTTTATTTTTCTTTCCGAAGTTGTCATATTTTGTAAATCAGTATTAAAACTTTTTGCAGTGCGAAAATAGTTCATATTTTACTGCTTACAATCTATCTACATATACTTACTTATAATAAAATTGTAACAGGTCAAATTCTGTACATTGAAGATAATAAGATTTTGTTTGTTGGAGAGCATTAAATTATACTAGCGGACGCCCGTGACTTTATCCGCGTGAAAATCGATGTAAACTTTCAACTATTATTTCACACCCTTCTATTTATATTTTCGCAAGATTTTTCAAGTACAAAAGGTACCTGCTAAAATATAGAAGATAGATATATGCTGTTGCGACACTTTTTGTAGAAAATAATGTGTGCTGCAAAGTTGTAGTACATTATTTTATTCTAACATCAATAGTTTTTGCAGCGCACGCGATGTAAACAAAACTTTAACCTTGGGTTACATTATTGGAGTTTCAGAAAGGATCCCTTATTTTTAGACAATATAATATAGCCTAAAGCCTTCCTCGATAAATGGACTATCTATCACTGAAATTATTATTCAAATTGGACCAGTAGTTCCTGATTAGCTATATATAATGCTCTCCATAGCGAAATCGCTCAATACTAAAGCCAAAAGTATTCTTTATTTTTTATCTCTCTATCTGTCTGTAAGTCATTGAGTACAAATCCAAGTTGCTGGTAAATGGAGAATATCTCTACACGTCAATCTAGTACATAATTGGAATACCTACTCAATATCATTTTCTTAAACACACGTCGCCAAGGAATATAAATATTTAAAAAATGTGTTGTCGGGCTTAGACAACAACCTAAGCCATCCAAAGATACTGAATCTTCCATTAACCATTCGATTTCCATAGATCGGCAGTAGCATGGGTAAATCTATGGTGCGTTCAGCAGAAATCCTCCTAATTTATGGGGTCCATTCGACCCACCCCTTTTATGTCACTTCGTTAAACGAATGGGGTGCGATTCACGGCGAATTTTATCGCAAAAGGATAAATATCTTTTGGGAAGAGAAAAGTCACTACGAATCTGTCATCATCATCATCATCATTACTAATACAACTTTACAAATGGACAGTCAATATTTCAATCGTAAATGTGATGAAAAACGAACAGTGTATTACTCCACACAATGACGTTAGAAGAAACAAGAGGTAGATAGGTTATATGCGGGCCGCAAGTTACTCCGCGCCACGAAACATATTTTGCCCTTAGTTTAGTAACGGATACGATGGGCGACCGGTCGCCATTTAGGAGTCAAGTGGCGCTCATTGTTATTTGTGTAAGGCGCTGTCAATTTTAGTTCTGGTTATAGCTGCGGGACTTCTTTCGTTGCGCGGAGTCTAATTAGCAAACCTGAGCTCAATCACCGCACTATCATCGCGACAACGCCGCTGAAATAATTTTTGTATGACAGTTGTAAACATCGAATGTGGTTTATGTAACTTATCTACCTCTTTTTTCTTCTAACATCATTGACTCCACATGCCAAATATTTATATTAAGTTTATTGCTGCCACATCTCTATTCTCTAGTATTATGCACAGGATTGTTTTATTAACTTGTTGAAAAAGATTAACTTGCCTGGACGAAGTGGTGGGCCTGGGCTAGTAAATTATAATTCAATTTAGTGAAATACTAGCAGATGAAACGCGGTTTCACCCGCGTAGTTCAGGTTCCTGTAGGAATACAGGGATATACTTTAGCCTATATCACCTCTATCTATATATCTATCTATCTATCCCCGTAAAGAGATTCCATGTATTAAAGATCCATAAATGATTAACAGCAGTTATTATATATCTACGTGAAAGAGAAGTTGAAAATTGCACAATTTCGCGCCACCTGAACAAATAGAAATTAATATAGTTTGCAGTTAACACAAAGTATCTGTTTTTCATAGCAATAAAAGAAAATTTTATGCTGTCAAGGTCATATAATGAGAATAATATTGTTATTCATACGAATGGTATTGCAACAATTACCTCATCTGCCTCATTGGTCCCGTAGTTAGGTTGTTGCTCTATGGACAATGAAGTCCAGGGTTCGAACCCCAGATCATGCCCAGAAAAATCTTAACAGCAGCGTACACCCACGTGCCTAGAAGAGCACATAAGGCCGTAGGTCCTACGGCCTTTTTAAATCCACACTCCTTTCGGTTTCTACACGGTATCGTATCGGAACGCTAAATCGCTTGGCAGTACGTTTTTACGTACGTAGTAGCGGCGTTACAAACATCCAAACAAACATACATCCAAACATCCATACAAACTTTCGCGTTTATAATATTAGTAGGATTAGCGGTAAAATGAGCAACGTCACCTGGTGTTAAGTTATTTTCCAATGAAAATGAAAAATGAATACGGATTGGCAGGAATATATTTTAACGATATTTAACTCTAAGGTTAATAAGCTCCGACCAACACCATAAGATGCTTTCGCTTAACTGCTGGATCAAGCAGTGATTCTTGGGACGGCCCATATTGTGAGGAGATTCCTCATTCTGGAGCTCTTCCCACCGGTTGCTTAGGTTTATACCACTCAAATATCCTGCAGCACCCATGGTTGATGTTACCAAGTGCTAATGATAATGACCGGTACCAATAGCTTAACGTGCTATTCGAAGTTCAAGGTGCAAACACCACTAACGACTCGACTCAGAGCTGTTTTTTCACTGAAACTTTGTAAGAAAAGCTCAGTATGTAAGTACTTCTAGACCGACCCAGGACTCGAACCCAAATTCTTTTGTTCCGGAGCCATACACGCCTACCACTGGACTAATCAGGTAGTTAGAAATAGATGTCAGGTTATTTTTAGGAACCTCCCGCTGCTCAAATAGATATACTTGCAGTAATAGAGGCACTGCAATATTTGCCGGTTTTTGAGGAATTCCCTATTCCTCAAAAAGGCAGCAAATATTGATGATATGATGATAGTTTTTTTAATTGTATATGAATTAAGAGTATGCTAATTTTGTAGAAACGGTATCTGCGATCATTACTCTTTCAGCTGAAAAGATTTAAAGAGTTATATTTTCGGCACTCCCCCGTGGAAACTCTCGACGAAACACCTTCAAACATGGACATATTATGCCGTCGCGGGGTTTCTTTTTTAACTTTTAAAGGTGAACAATTCCATTATACAAGTTTTTAGTACCTAATTTTAACACGCATCGGAAGAAACGGATAGAATATTTTTGACACATTTTTTATTCTTTCTCCGCTCTATTGGTTATATCATAGCCTTCTGCAATAAATAGACTATCCAACACAAATACATTCAATTGTAATCAGTAAATAAGCGCGTTCAATCAAATAAACAAACTCTTTAACATTATAATATAGTTAACTAGATTTATTTATGCCACTACCAAAAAAAGACAATTAATGCAAAATGCCTTCCATAATTTCCACCGATAGGACGTCCGCACTGTCTTAAAAATTGGATGTTATGAGACATTTTCATTGTTCTCATTCAAGGTCACAGCTTCTACCCAACTGCGTAAAATTCGCTATTTGCATAGCCTGCAAGTTGCCGTCAGAGCAAATACGTGATTATTTGCACTACTTCTTTAAACGTATTCCATAATAATTGAATATGTTAAATTCTATGCACACAATTGGAACAATTTGAACAAGTGCTTGCAACCACTCACTTGTTGTTCGTCGCTATCCAAAAACATTGTATTTGCACAGCTCTTTGGAAATTTTTTACATAATTACAATCATCTAAGTATTTTTTTGCGGAAGAAAGTCAGAGTCTGTGCCATAATTATCTTAATATATATAAATTACATAAATGATAGGGGTAATAGTTAGGAAACCTGCATACTAGATAATTTTCTTACTTCTCTGCGTATGTGACGTTTGCCAACCCGCTTTGGGCCTGCAGCGAGGTGGACTATTGGCCTAACCCCTCTCATTCTGAGAGGAGACTCGAGCTCAACAGTGAGCCGAGTATGGGTTGATAACGAAATAAATTACGTGTCACGTTGTTTGTGCGCGATAAACTTATAAACTACCAATTTTAATTAAATTTTCACACGGTGTGCAGTTTGATCCAACTTGAAATTTTGGGTAGGGTAGAGTAGGGTAGGCGTTGAAGTTTGGTAGGGTAGGGAAGAAGTTAGTGCACACAAGTCAAAGCAAAGCTTCACCGGGTCCGCTAGTAAATTGATAAAAAGTTGAACAGGGCGTGAGACTAATAATATCAGCCCACCAACCCGCATTGCGGCAGCATGGTCGGTGTAAGCTCTAAGTTCCCTACAATTATCTCCTTTTTGGAGAGATTAGACACACAACAGATTATGATGATACCGCAAATTTCCAACAGATCTTTGCGTCTTTATACCAAAATCTATACTAATATTATAAAGTTGAAGAGTTTGTTTGTTTGATTGAACGCGCTAATCTCAGGAACTACTGGTCCAATTTGAAAAATTCTTTCAGTTTTAGATAGCCCATTTATCGAATATGTATTATCCCTGTATTCTTACGGGAAAGGGAACCACGCGGGTGAAACCGCGCGGCGTTAGCTAGTTCTTTATAAGTTTTGTTATTGACATTGTTATATGTCCGTCTGTCTGTCTGTTAAGAGAATATTTCGGGAACGTGTGGAAGTATCGAGTTGCAATTACTAATAGATATTGATTTTACAGGAATATATTTTTGTTTTTATTCTCTTCCTTTGATAATCTGAAATCATAGCTAAACTGGAATAAAATATGTTATGTTAAACAGAACTTCAAATTATGTCTGTTTTTTTTATAAAATATGGGCTCACGATTGGCTACAGTTAAGCCTGATGAAAAGCATTAATGCGGAGTAAGTTAAGTTAAGCTGAGTTGGAGCGCGATTGCCTTGAAGATTTGTGTTGAAGGCTGTAACGCTGGAAGGACATTCTAAGTTTTTGCTGTGCGAATTAGAAATGTGGATGCAAATCGTGTAAAATTTGCGCACACTCACCAAAGTATGTACGGAACCATGCGGTCCGGGATAAGGTATTCTGCTTTATATGAGAAAACTTGAAAATGTATAAGTAAAATAGTGCAGTACAACATCTCATGGAAGTGAAAACCGAAGTCCTAGACAAATTCTATACGTCCATGTCTCAACGAGTTGCGAAGCTGAAGAGGCTATGGGCGAGGCACATAGTCCGAAGAGCCGATGAACGTTGAGGTCCCAAAGTGCTGGAATGGCGACCCCGCACTAGTAAACGCAGTGTTGGTCGACCCCCCACCAGGTGCACTGACGATATCAAGCGAGTCACAGGTATTCGCTGGACGCAGGTGGCTCAGTATCGTGATATTTGGAAGTCCCTACAAAAGGCCTATGTCCTGCAGTGGACGACCATCGGCTGATATGATGATGATGATGATGATGATATCTCGTTGCATTAGTCAATAGTTCGCCGCGCTTTATGAATTTAATGAAGCAGAAGAAATTTAAAGACAAACTATGCAGCACCATCTATGTACTTTGTCTATTGGATTTCTACCAAATATTCTTTTTTTTATATTCTCTACAAGTTAGCCCTTGACTACAATCCCACCTGATGGTAAGTGATGATGCACGAGGCCTATGTCCGGCAGTAGACATCTGTGGGCTGATAATGATGATGATGATGACTTTGAAGAGTATGCACCGGAATCCACCATCTTGTATTGAGCAGCGTAGGTCTAAGATAATATCCCCTCTCATAGGAGGAGAGAAGTTTTTCCGTGTTGTGCAATTTGTACTTATAAAGTCTACCCCAGTTAAAAACCTTGTTCGCGCTACAGTCCTTTAACTTGATAGGAAAGAGATGAAAAAAATTGTCTCAGAATAATTGTGTTTAAAAACATGGCTAATATTCCTAAAAAAACTTTATGAATGTTATTTAAACGGGTACATACCACGATAAAAAAATCTCGTCGTTTTATCGTGGTATGTGCCCGTTTAAATAACATTCATAATGAACAACCACGAAATAAGTTTAAAATCATTAAAAAAACTTTGTTTATTAAAGTTTAAGTTAATCATAATATTAGATTATAGCTCTTCGCAGGACTTATGAGAAGACACGCATAGCCCTCTAGTTTATTCTAGGTTATATTCTAGTTCTTATATTATAGAAGTTTGACTTGAAAACATATTTACTTGAGGCTCTATGTGCCTGCAATTTAATCGACAACCATACCAACCCTTTCCTAGAAAGACTTTGTAACAAAAACTTACCACATAATGCTATTCAATAAAAGGCAAATTGTAAAAGTCTTATTATTTAATTATGAAATATCGCCATCTCGTTTATGTCTTGGATAAATATACTTCAAAGTATATTAATATGATTCAATAAGGTTAATTATTATTATTACATTATCCAAATATACGTAGGTAGACAAAATTTGTTTTCTTCAGGTAAATAGCAACCCCCACTCCTAAATTTTGCATACAATAAATGTTTGTCATTGCTAAGAAAGTTCTCTGGTGGGGGTACCCCTTCCATGAGTAACCCCTCCACATACAGACCCCCTCCATGAATTACCACCAATCAATAGCGATATACACATGGAAATATATTATTACACACATGCAAACTGTACTTATATTAAAAAAGCGCAAGTTTATACGTTTGTGCATTTGGATTTTTGTTATTTAATTAAAAAAAACTGTTAAATAGATTTGAATGAAATTTCGTAAACATAAGTATAGTACGTATTTAATACGTTTTTGATGGTCTCGTGGCGCACTGAGTGGCGAAGGATGAAGTTTTAACGAATGTTAGTCGTCCCAAAGAAAAGTAAATGCATACCGCTTGATACAAACTCCGGTTTCTCATACATCCATTTATTACAATAATGAATATGTATGTATGGATTTTTAAAAGGTAACTCGACGGAAATCGGCCTGTATAGACTCTTCGCCGCTGGTAGTGACCCTGCTTTTCACGGCTGTGGGTTCATGGGAAATGAAATTTAGAACTTCTCTAAAGTTTCTCAAATTGGCAACAATAAATAAACAATGCACACAACACAATCTAGCCCCAAAGCGTATCTTATATTATCAGTACCAAGATATCACTTACCATCAGGTGAGATTGTAGTCATGGGCTACCTAGTAAAGAATAAGAAAAAAAAAATCTGATTTTATTATGTACATTATATATAAACACACAAACACTGGAAAACATTCATGCTCGTCACATAAATATGTTCCAGTTGTGGGAATCGAACCCAAGGCCGTGGATGCAGAAAGCAGGGTCACTACCCAGTGTCCCACGCAGCCTTCAAGTGTTCCTAAACTGTATTGCTAGCTAGCTACGCAAGAGACGTCCTTTCAAACCAGTTTTGAGTTTTGACTTAGAGAATCAAGGTCAAATTCCAAAACCAAGATAAGTAATATCGTATGCAATCCTTTGATGTTATAAATTCCTCAAATACGGGTGGTGTTAATTAATTAACTAATAATATAATTGTAATATTATGAAAAGAGGGTATTTGTATAAAATTATTATGATACTGAAAAATAAGAGGATGTTAGATGAATTGTGTTCAGAGGGCCTAGTGGCAGTTTGATACTGTTACTATCGCGTTAACGTAAACGCGAATTTACGAAAGGAATTGAAAAAGCGCCATCTAGTGGCACTACTGCACAACCTTTTCAATTCCATATAAATTCGCGTTTACGTCAACGCGATAGTAACAGTATGAAAATATTGAAAACTCCCACTAGTTCTATGTTACGCAACATAACATTTACTTTCGTGTGAGTTATTTTGCGTGATAATGTTGTGTGGTATAATAATTGATCATGAATTGTTTAGTTTGAACATGGACAACATACGGGTAGGGGAAGTTAGTATCTACTACGTCTACTAGTAATGCCTTTGTAAGCCTTTAAGCATACACGAAAGATGTTTCCTTCTAAACAAATTGATGGTAAAACCCCCGTGTCTACTTAAACGACGATAGAATCCTTGTCGCTACTGCAAAATGATGATATAATCACTGTGGCTACTATCCATCGCGTTATACTTGCAGGAGCCTATGACAGCATGATCTACGTCATTTTAATAATCCCTGACGCAAAAATACGGGTGTTATAAATTTGACATGTCTATCTGTCGGTGGCACCATAGCTCTCGAACAGATGAAGCGATTTCAATTATATTTTTATATATTAAAGGTGACTAATTATGTGCGAGTGTTCTTAGATATTTGATGAAAATCGGTCGAGCCGTTTAAAAGTTGCGGGATGTGAAAGTGGATGGGGAAGAATTACCGAATGTCTGCAAATATACTCGAAGTTTGTTGACTCATAAGTAGCTTAGTAGGTACTGTAGCAAATTATGGAGTTTGGTTTTGGAAGGTAGCGGCTAGCCCCTGTAGCCAAGTGACATGTCGAATCTCTATCTACGATCGCAAACTAGAAAAATCTATGGGAATGACAGATCTTGATCCCGTGACTTGTCGATAGCAAAGGTCATTCCTATACGGATATATAAGCGTTTGAACCTTGAACCCTGCTACCTTCCAAAGACTTCAGTCCAAACTCCTTGGTTGGCTACCGTACCTACCTATGGTAGGAACCAGTGGCGAAGGATGGAATTTGATAAACGTAAGCCGTCCCAAAAAAAAGAAAATTCATACCGCTTGATACAAACTCCGGTTTCTTATAGGTACATTCATACGTATATTATATTCATAATAGTAATGAACATGTATGTATGGATTTTTAAAAGGTAACCCTTTGGGAATCGGCCTGTACGGCCGCCGCTGGTAGGAACATGGTATGATGAACTTTTATCCTTCATAAATTGAGCCTCAATAGCTCAACGGTAGAGTGTCCAGACACATCTCCGAGAGATGGTGGTTCAATTCCCGCCTGCTGATCTATTGTCGTATCCACTTCTAACACACTATTTACCTAGTACGAGGGGAAAATTCTTAAAACAGCATAATTCTGAAATTTGGCACATCTACAAGAACTGCTTGGAAAGAATTTTTCATATACGTGGGCCTAAGCTAGTATGAACATTTTTTTTACGCTACTTGAATAACATATTGCAGGCGAACACGCGCGCATGAAGTAGTAGTTAAACCAACAGAGCTGGCTATTGTCGGCGCGAGAGATATCTTCTGCGGCGCCGCGTCTTCCCTCACTCTCTCAGACTCTCTCGAGACAACCAGACATGGATAAAATCACTTTTACTGTTAACGGTGTTCAGCACTGTGGTACGTACATTTTATCTATACCCTACTCGTATAATATCGTCATTTGTCTCACTGGTTCTGTGGTTAGTTTAAAATTACTAGCGAACTTTAATGGAAAAATCTGTTTTTCACAAATCCATGGTATCGTGGATTTTCCTGCGATAAAAATGACCAATTCATCAAATTCGTTTCAGCGGAATTTTCACTTTGATACCTACAAGCAATTCTTGTCCATATATCTGTGTATAAATATAATCTGAATGTAGTAGGCGGCTTCAACGATTTTCATGAAAATCGTTGAAGCCGCCGTCTAGCTAGCTTTTATTTTTATAAATAAATACTGAGTAATGCGTTTTACAATGATATTAAGGTGAAAAAATTTTAGCGTGAACTCGAAATTTGAAAGTGACAGAAGTTGGGAAAACTTGAAAACTGGTAATAAAGCTCATTAAAATATGAACATCTCATTAATAACTTATAGAAAAATGTATCGAAAGGGTTATTTATATAGCATTTTTATAACCTTTCATCATCATCAATAACTCAGAAATTAAGGTTATACATAATATAAAAAAAAGTTTCTTAAATGAGAAGTAAATTGTTTAACAAAAATTGAGGTCTTTACTTGTCTAAACGCTGGCTGACAGAGACTATTATTACTAGAAAGCTGTAAAGAAAATAAGATGTTGAAAAATACTTTATTCCTCCCTTAATACCTCCCCTACGTGTAAAATGGGGATGATTTTTTTTTACTCGTATGTTTCATAGTGTTATCGTTATATAGGTCTTTAAAAGATATGAGGGGTCTTCGACGAGTATTTTTCGATTTAGGGATCCGATTGTAGAATATTTAGCGTTTAAGAGCTAATTTTTATTAGAGTCAATATGTCCCCACCCTCTACCGGCTAAACGGTTGCTTGTAGGTACGTAACAAAATTAAGAGAGTATTATATATAATGAAATTACAAGGAAAACTATAACAGATAAGTAGCAATTGCTATTTAAAGAATTGACCAAACCTAATAATTGGAAATCGAAAATTGCATACTAATTCCGTTGTTAATTAAAAAGATAAAGTTACAGTCAGTAAGATAATTCAGAATCTATTACAACTAGAAAGCTGAAATTTGGTATGGGTATGTATATTAATTTCATCTATAAAACGGTAAAAACATTATAAAAAAATATATTCCCGATATGCAAAGTGAGGATGAATTTTTTATCGTCTATTCCATTATGTGGTATCGTTATCGGTATTTTTGTGCATTAAATAATGGGTTTAAAGTGCTAATTTATTCTACGGGACCCTACACCGCGCGTGGCCCGACACACACTTGGTCTTTTTTTTTTTTATTCTTTACAAGTTAGCTACTACTACACACTCACTACACTCTCACCTGATGGTAAGTGATGATGCAGTCTAAGATGGAAGCGGGCTAACTTGTTGGGAGGAGGATGAAAATCCACACCCCTTTCGGTTTCTACACGGCATCGTACCGGAACGCTAAATCGCTTGGCGGTACGTCTTTGCCGGCAGGGTGGTAACTAGCCACGGCCGAAGCTTCCCACCAGCCAGACCGGGACAAATTAAGAAAATCTCAATCTGCCCAGCCGGGAATCGAACCCAGGACCTCCGTTAATTATTCTTGTTACTGTTTGTAGTTGGGAGTGAAGTATACCCCACCAAGACGTTACTGGAATATATACGGCACGACTTGGCGCTCACGGGCACGAAGTACATGTGTCTGGAGGGAGGCTGCGGCGCCTGCATCGTCAGCGTGGTCAAGAGCCCGGGGCGGACTCCCGAGAGTATCAACTCCGTAAGTGACATTTCGCTTCGTAGGTTTACGTATGGAGTAGGGTAAGGGGTAGGGAAGATGTGCACATTAGTAAAAGCGAACCTTGACCGGGTCCGCTATCACACTAATATTTTAAAGGCGAAAGTTTGTGTGTGTTTTTTCTGAAAGGACAATGTCTCTCGTCCATACATTCAGCGCCCCACTGTCATAATACCTATTTTGAATGTCATAAAATTATCTAATCCGGCAATACCTTGTCAATGATTATTGTCATCAATGAAAAATAATGAATTAATCAATCACAGATGACGATACGGACTCGAAGATAGAGAATTATATAGACAGATAGAAAACTTAATAAAATAGATTATGGTTTGGAACCGCTTTCAAACCGATAACACATTTATATGTGTGTAAAACACGAGTTGGTTTATTGAAAAAATAAATAATCACAAGTTAGCTATTGTAAACTGTAGAGAAGTTCCACTATCTGTCCTTTGTCTTCATCATCAGACTTCTGATGACAGTCACAACCCAGCTAGACAGAAAGTTCTCATCAATAAAAATTAATAAGCCCAACCACAAGGTAGCTATTGTATTAAATTAAACTTACACATTGAATTAATTAAGAACCTCCTCTTTTTTTGAAGTTGGTTGAAAAAGACTTATGTGTGACAGAAGTAAAAAAAGTAGACTAAAGTAAAGAAGACTGAATCGATATAATTTGGAGACAAGACGCGTACCTCTTTTTCAGGAATATCGGTGGTCCAAAATAGTTTGGCATTTATTGTCAATTATTATTAATGATTTTTGTGCTTTTATTAAAAACTATCAAACCACGGATGCTATGTAGATACTAATATTATCATACGTAAGCCCCACTAGACGCTTTGCCTCCGAATTTGAATCAACAAATATAATCAATAAATAAAATTAATAAATAAATGAAATATCAACATTGCCTCTCCTTTTGGCTACGCCGTAGTCGGGTAAGAACTTGTCTATTTACTTCTCCGTCTACGAATTTTTTCATCTAAATAGTGCCATTGACAACTGACAGTACAGATATACATACTAATATTATAAAAAAGTAGTTTGTAAGTTTTTGGGTCGGTGTGTTAGGGATATTCTTCGAAACAATATAAATAAAATATTTTGCCGTATGTACCTTCTTTGCAGCGGTCAGCACTACTGTCGCTTTGCTGGTTTTCCTTACCTCAATTAATCAAGCGCTAAAGCGATTAGCGATCTTCATAAATTGAATATTTTTTTATTTTCTATGATTTATTTCTAAGAACAATACTCTACTGCCAACAATAAACCTTAGCAGAGATTTTTACATGAGACGATAATTTTTAATTTAAACAACAAACAGCGGACTGACGGGCAAAACTAAACAGAAAGTTTCTATTTTTTTTTTTTTGAAGAACGGTAAATATATTGTGTTGTGTTAGGAAACTTGCAATAAACATTTTGTATAAGTATAGTTAGTTTTCATGAATTAATTGTTATGTTTAATACACAGTCACTTGATTGCGTTTTTTGGGGATTGTGATACGACGTTTTGAGGATATGAGGTTTATTTTTACATATTTACGTTTAAAGTAAATAATATAATAAAAAATAATGTAAAATAATTTACTACTTAGCTTCTTAAAAGAAACAAAACGCAGAACTCGTAAACGCAGTTACCGGCATCCGCTAGTTTACAATAAACAAGAACAGAGACTTTCATGAATGAAATATTTTTACTATCTGTGATTTTTTCACAGGAAAATGGTAGTCAATACAGTCTTTAATAATTAATTATATTTTTTGTCCGCTAGTGTCCGCTGAATTTTAACATCTGAATTATACGTCTTAAAATTAATGTATATATCTAATGTCTGTTAGTTACTGAGGCCAAAAACGACAATCTCCTTTGGAATGGAATTAGATTAGTACTACTTTTCATCCCGGAAAAAATCATGGTTTCCGAAGGATTTGTGAAAAAATAATTTTACGCGGACGAAGTCGCGGGCGTCCGCTATTAATATAATAAAACTAGCCGACGCCTGTGACTTCGCGCACGGAAATCTGAGTCGCGACTCGCGCAGTTATAAAGTATTAGTTTGCAGCTTCTACTTATTATGTTGTCTGTGGCAGAGCTACCAGCGGCCGGCCTGCGTCTCGCGCTTAGTTAGCTATTTGAGTATTATTTTTCCCCGGTTTTACTTCAAAAATGAGAAATCTTCTAAAATATTCATTAAAAACAAATATAAAGTAAAGGTCAATTTTAATTAATTTTGTGTTTATTTCGATGAAATTTTGTATTATAGTCATAAAAACACCTTTGCAAACAGTGCATTATTTTTGAACAAATATGAATTATCCTTATAATAGATTAATGAGTTATCCCTAAAAGATAAACATATTGTTGCGGATTTTTTTGTAAAACTTCTAACAAATCCCAACGCACACTTTCCAATTGATCAAAAAACCTTGAAGGTTACAATTAAACTTCTAAAAGTTAACAATTCCGTCATAGATAGTTTCTGCGTAACTATAACCAATTATGCAGTGCACGCAACGGAAGCTCTTAACAGAAAAAGAGATCGGTCACATTCAACCTAGAAATGTCCATTGTTAATACATAATATTTTTTTTGTATTTCTGATAGCAAACCCTTTCATTTGATATCCATATCGTGGGGGTGGATTCCAAACAGCCAGTCCGCCATATTGGAACATAATGACGTTTCTTAGCTAGCTAGCTAGCTAGCTTATTGTCATCAGAACTCAGAGCGTGTGCAAAATTTCATCCTACGCGAAGAGATTCCAAGATTTTCTTACATACATAGTTACATGTGAAGCTAATATAAAGCGTGTAAAAAAACAAGTTATAGCGATTCCCTGCGACCCGATTAAGATTACTTCGTAGTCCCAAACACTGCGTTTAATGTAATTTAATAATTTTACGTGATTCCAGTGCTTGGTATCCATATCATCATGCATGAACTGGGACATCACCACCATCGAGGGCCTCGGGAACCGCGAGAAAGGCTACCATCCGCTGCAGATGCAGTTGGCTGAGAACAACGGCTCGCAGTGTGGCTACTGCTCTCCGGGAATGGTGATGAATATGTACAAGTAAGGAATCCATCATCAGTTTAATTTAACGGATAACTATAAAGCCAGGACTGCCTCCTTATAAGACTTTAGACCTCCTTAAATCGGCCCTATCGCGAAATTCGTTCTTATGGTCTAATATCCGGCATTAGAAATATAATGTTATATTAAACATGTTAGGTAAATGGTATATTTGTTTATTTAAATATAAATATACATTTTTTTAACTATTCTTAAAAAACTTATCAGTGTGGCATAAACTCGATCGAGTTTCTCTGCACACTGGCAATCGTCGTCAGCAAAAGGTAACATAACATCCTAAAAGGTACCTACTCATATATTTCGATCTTATAAACACAATTCTTTGTATAAAATAATTAGTTTAATAAAAAAAGTTCATGCTATTATTTGACAAATACATTTGCATGACCGTATTTATATAACTGATTTATAGACTTTCGCTTTTATTTATATAACTGTGTTTTACTATATTCTGGGATATAACGGATCTATTTAGATCTGGAGATTAGACCCATTATGCTTCAATGCAGGTCCACAGGACTTAGGACGACAATATTTGACACAGATCAGCTTTGGTTCTCGTAAAGTACGACTTCGACTGTTGCACGGATGTTGCATGTGACAACATTTACTTCTGCGTAACTGACGAGAGACTTATATTGAAAAAATCTTAAAAGAATGAATAGCTTACCTATAAGACCCGATCGAACATTACCTTTACCTTTTTTTTTAATCCGAAACAGAAGACAAACGGAGTAATCCACACGCGTGGTTTAAATCATATTTAGAAAATCGCGAACAATATGTTGAAATTGAACAATGTGATCAAAAAACGGGACAAATTAACTACACTAGATCAGACGTAATAAAAATGACTAACTCAATACCCCAAGGAAGCGTTCTTGGGTGTATTCTGTTTTTAATTTATATCAATGACTTGCCGAAAATCCTTGACGAATATTGTGTATTATTTGCGGATGACATTTCTTTATTATTATCTTTTTCAAATGACATTAACTTAAATGACAAATTAAATAATCTACTTAATGACATAATTAAATGGATGAATGTTCATAATTTAGAAATAAATTTTAATAAGACGAAAATAATTCAATTCAGACCATATCAAAAAACAGAATTAAATATCAAATTTTCCTATAATGACATAAATATTGAATGTGTTGACAGTTTAACTTTTTTAGGTATAGAAATTGACACTCATTTAAATTGGAAAAATCATATACACAAAACGAAAAATAAATTATCGAAATTTATATATGGACTTAAAGAATTAAAAAGAACCACTGACATGAAAACTGCATTAGCTGCATTTTATGCCTATGGGTACGCGTGGTTAAGGTATGGGGTAATCCTTTGGGGAAATAGCACAAACGCCCAAGATTTGTTTATACTTCAAAAAAAGTGTATACGCATCCTGGTACATATAAGTAAGACTGAATCATGCCAACCGTATTTTAAACAACTAAAAATATTGACCCTGCCCTGCATATATATTTTTGAAATATGTAAATTTGTGAGGAAAAATTTTTATTTTTACGAAAAAGTCGATAACTCTTATAAACCACGGCGCTTCCGCGAAAAAAACGAAAATAAACTAATTTACCCTCTTTCAAAATTAATACTCCACAGCTCCGGCCCATACGCAATGTCAATAAAAATTTACAACAACCTTCCAGACCGTATACGTAATGAGGCGAAAGATATTGCTTTCAAAAAGAAATTAAGGGACTTTCTGGTCGAAAAGTGCTATTACACGGTGAATGACTACTTGTATGACAAATAAAAACAAAAAATAAAATCGGTCTCCCTATCACTCACTCGACAAAAGGCTACGCCCAAACTGGGTATCCATAACTTGCATTATGTAATAAAATGTAACTTGTAATTATTATTATTATATTGTATAATGTAATGTATGGTATTGCTTGATATTAAATAAATAAATAAATAAATAAATAAATAATCAACATTCAAATAATCAATAATTAGTAGTGTCTAGATAAGACAAATGAGCTTGTGTTTCAGCGTTGCCCAATCCGAAAACACGATGAAACAAATCGAGAGGGCCTTGGGCAGCAACATCTGCAGGTGTACGGGATACAGACCAATTCTGCAGACCTTCAAAAAATATGCCGTGGACGCACCGAACCCTAAAACCTTGGCAATAGAAGAGCTGAGCATTTCTGGTAATTCTGGCTGTTGCTCGACGAAATCGGGTTGTTGTTCGAGCAAGAAAACTGAATGTTGCTCGAGCAAGAAGTCTGATTGTTCCTCAAAGGAGACGCAAGACTCGAAGAAGAAGTCTAGTATAAATGACTGGTGCATGGTCTCGAAGAACGAAGCGCAAGGCAAACTTCTGCACATCAAACTAAAGGATAACACAGAGTGGTATAGGCCGACCTATTTGAAGGAGGTGTTTGAAATATTCGCGGAACAAGGCACGGAGTCTTACATGTTGGTAGCGGGGAACACTGAAAAAGGTAATTTATTAATTTGGTTGTAATTAAAATTATCAGATATATAAATTGCTAGCGGATACCCGCGACTTAATCCGTCAGTGAGTGACAAAATTAGCAAAATTAGGAAACTTTGACAAGTTATTTATTCTTAAACTACTTCACAACGAAGTTATAGGGAGTCGAAAATGGCTTGAATTACTTCGAGAAAAGTACGGCCGCGGCACTTTTATTTTTTTCTTTTGATCGACTTGCGGAAAAATATTTAACATTAACAACGAATTCAAAATTCAATTCAATGATAAAGAAAATCATAAGTTGAAATATTAGGACATGCCTTTATTTTAAAGTACAGTGAGGATTTTTACTGAATATTTCTTGGAAGAAAAATTGAAATACAGCCCGACCTAAGACTCAAACTCGACTCGAGCCTCGTGCTCTGAAGCCATATAACCATTTCATCAACGAGGCAGACATATTATATTATGAAGAACATCTATTTATTTTTAAACAAAATAATAGCTCAAATTATTTCCTATATTTAATTTTGCAGGCGTATCTCCTAGATTGACATACCCCAAGTGTATGATTGACATCACCGGCATAGAGGAGTTGAGGAACTGGTACGTGGACCAGAACCTGGTGATAGGCGCGACCTGCTCCATGGCAGAGATGATCAAGAGGTGGGAAGAAGTCAAAGGGAACGAAGGCTTCAGCTATCTGGAAGAATTCATTATGCATATGGATGAAGTGGCTCATGTGTCGGTTAGAAATGTAAGTTTCTCGTATGTCTTGTTCGATGTAGCAACTATTTTTTTACTTAATTACAAGTTGCCTTTGACTGCGATCTCACATAACGACGGAGACTCTAATGGTCGCGCGTCGCGGTCGCCAAGAACGGAAGGCTGCATTACTCAACATCAGGTAATATTGCAATCAAGAGCTAACTTGGCAAAGAATAAAATGGACGCAGGCTTATTTTGGAAGTGGTACTAGTTCATTCTACTCAAACCTCTGGCAGTTTCTACGCGGCGTCGTATCTGAATGCTAAATCGCGTGGTGGTATGTCTTTGCCGATACGGTGGTAACGCCCGATGCCTACCACTAGACTTGAGTCAATATAGGAAATAGAAAATCCATGACTGACTCCAGTTGAGAATCGGGAGCTCTGTGTGAGAACGATAGCACTACCGACGGTGCCAGAGATCGCCTTGTTCTCAGAGCCAGAGAGAAAATTTAAATTATTGTGATTTTTAATGTATTTCAGTGTGGGACAATAGGTGGTAACCTGATGATCAAAAATCGACTTCCACAGTTCCAGTCAGATGTGTATCTTGTATGCGAAACTTGCGGAGGACAGGTCACTGTTTGTAAGTTTGTCATCATCATCATCATCATCATCATCATCATCATAATAATAATAATCAGCCTCTTTAGAATAGCTCATTTCTCAACTAAGACAGCTATAATTAACTATAAAACTAATAGGTCCAGTAGATACGAAAATTTACTGTGACAGATGGAGAGACGGACACAGGAGTGATCTTTTAGTCCCGTTTTTGTACGTTCATATACGTTCAGACTCCTAAAAAGTTGATTTCAAGCTTAGAATAGACAATTTTTATTACTTTGGCTTACAGAAATCATCAGAAAACATGAGCGATGATTCAGGAGATTATTTAATTCTAAATAAGTAAAAAATTAGCCTGGCTGTGTGTAATTAATAAACTGGCTCGATAACAAAAATATATAAGGGTTTTATTTTGTAACTTTGGAAAGAAAGAAAGAAGAAAGAAAAGAATTCTTCTTCTTTCTAACTTTCGAACCCTCCCATTCCATTAGGTTACGCTCAAATCTTCATATTTTCGAAATAGACACCTTTTACCTTTTAGCTATCAACTCATCTACCTTATCTTAATTGATTCTGATCTGGTTGAGTATATCCGAAGTTAGTTTTTTTTTGGATCCCCTAACTAACTAAGGTTGGTGGGTTAACACCAATATTAAGGGCTCATACTTGGTGGAGGTACTGAACAACGTGCAAGGTATACTCCCTTATGTTCGTCTGCCACGCTCGAGCAACTGCAAAGATACCTTCTTCGGCTCCCCTACTACAAGAGGTATCCTCCTGGTAAGAGCACGTATCGTAGACCCACTACGCTGCTCCAATGCAGCTTGGTGGACTTAGGGTGACAAATGTTGATTCTAGCGATCACTTGAATATATATTAATGAAAATTACCGACGACTTAATGTGATCTCCAAGGCGTGGGGATGCAAACCACCAATTTCTCAACTCTGACTGAGATTTTTTAATGAAGTTATTAGAAGAAAGAAGCTCATTATTTCACAGAACGACCTAAGACTCGAACCTAAGACATCGTAGTCCGGAGCCAACATTTTGCAATACTCCAGCTTTTAGCAATATTTCTTTATTAGTAGTAATATTACTTCAAATATAGTAATATTAAGAGCCGTGATAGTCCTGTGGATATGGCCACTGTCTCCGAATCCGGATGGTGTGGGTTCGATTCCGGTCCGGGGCATGCTTCTCCTAACTTTTGAGTTGTGTGCAGTTTAAGAAATTAAATATCACGTGTCTCAAACGGTGAACAAAAACATCGTGAGGAAACCTGCATACCTGAGAATTTTCTTAATTCTCTGCGTGTGTGAAGTCTGTCCAATCCGCATGGGGCCAGAGTGATGGACTATTGGCCTAACCCCTCTCATTCTGAGAGGAGATTCTAATTCAGCAGTTAGCCGAACATGGGTTAATGATGATGAAGTAATATTTCTTTTTTTTTCCTAGTGGGATCTGACGGAGTATCGGTCGTATTGTCTATGCAAGATTTCCTGACCTACGACATGAAAGGAAAGATCATCCTGAACCTCATTTTCCCTCCGATTAGCAGTGAATACAAAATACGGACGTACAAGGTACACATAAAATACATAATTATAATACATCTATACTAATATTACGAGTAGAAAATGATAAAGTTTGTGAGGTTTTAGTCTCTAAATTTACTAAACTGATAAAAAAAATCTTTTACCAGTAGAATGCCACATTATTTACCGAGTCTATGTTTTTTCCCTGTTTTTCCACGGAAACGGGAACTATGCAGGTCAAACCGCGGGACGTCTACTAGTAGGTACAAGATAAAGATAAAATACATAATTATACCGTACCTTCATTCAATGTTATATTATTAGTGTTACTTGTACTAAATTGTATCTTTAGAGCGTCGCCGAAAGGTCGCCTGTCTGTCGCTTTTCTAAACAATTTATTTAGGAGAGTGCGCCCAGGAACAATTCGATTTAGTTACTCCTTCACCTTTTTATAATAGAACTGCCAGGCATAGCAGAGGTCAGCATCCATACGTAGTAGATGTCTCTTGGACGCGCACGAAGCGTTTTAGCTTCGTTCCTGATTCACACTGCGAAGTTTTGGAATGCCATACCAGCTTCCGCTTTCCCTGCCACCTAATTCAATAATTCAAAATTCAAAATTCATTTACTTCAAGTAGGCTCAGTTTACAAGCACTTTTGACACGTCAGTTGACTATTTGTAAAGATTCTACCACCGGTTCGGACCTACAACAAGCCCTGCCACCTACAACAACTTGCAAGCCCGTTCCACCAAGTGCTCGCCTATATTTTAATGTACAAAAAAATATTATGTAATTATTGATATAAATAGTAGGATAGGATCGGTAGAACATTTTTTACAACTGATTACTATCAAGTTAATTTTTCGAGAGCTTCATCTCGATGAGATGATCAACTTTTCTATTTTTTCACGAAAATTCTCGTTTGATGTTGTGAATCAAATCAAATCAAATCAATAATCATTTATTTCAAGTAGGCTCAGTTTACAAGCACTTTTTACACGTCAGTTGACTATTTGTAAAGATTCTACCACCGGTTCAGAAGGCAGGTTCTGCTGAGAAGATACCGGCAAGAAACTCAACAGTTGCTCTTTTGAAAAAGTCATACAGCATTATAATTTACAATGGATAACAATTACAATTTCTTATAGTTTTATTTCCTGTGTGAAGGTGGTAGCTGATCCAATGGCTTCCAAGCGCTTTTAATGTGATACCACTTTGTGTTGCAGATAATGCCGCGCTCTCAGAGCGTGCACGCGCTCGTCAACGCCGGCTTCTGCTTCAAAGTGGACGAGAACAACGTCATCCGAGAGAGCAGGATCACCATCGGCGCCCTCTCCCATCACTTCACTCGCGCTCACAAGACCGAGAGGTATCTGGTCGGCAAGAATCTGTACGAGAACGAAACTCTGCAAGGAGGCTTAGAGTCACTCAAGGAAGAAATGGTAATCGTGGAGGACTTGAACGAGCCATCCGTGGAATACCGTCGCATATTGGCTTTGGGTCTCTTTTACAAGGTAACTTTTACCATATTATTCATCACAATCGTTAGCAGGTCAGAACATCAATTTCATATTGATGTTCTAACCTGCGACTTATTATTTTAATACTAATTAAAACTAACCGTATTATTATGATACTTTTCCCTATAAGTTTTGCTTAAAAGCTGTTCCAGACAATTACTTCATTGACAATCAAATATTCTTTAGTAATATACATACTATACAGACAGTTGAAAACTTTAAGAAACGTACCTATTCTGATAGGTGCTTGTTTACTTTCTGGTCTCTCTTCTGTAATTTATATTAACCCGCCAACTGTGACGCATACGTCTGTGAGACCGGCTGATTTAAAAAAATCGAATAACATTTGCTAGCGCCAACGATTTTCGTTGTGATTCCGAGTAGCTGCCGCATTGCCCTTCCATCCATCGTCTACTCAACCTGCAAAGTTAAAGTATGCCCTAGTTCTAAAATTTTGGTGCCAACCCGGTCTGCGAGACGGGATCACCGTTTGCGTAAAATTGTCATAGTTGAAGTAGGTATGGAATATTTACATATGTTTTTTTTGTCAGTATTGTCAAAGTGGATGCCACTTTTTGTTTATTACTATGTAAGTACTTGATACCTAATTAAAGAAAAGTTTGAAGTATTTACAAAAATATTGTGTGATTTAATTTTTTAAAATGATTTGAAACTTTAGTAATTTCATATATATAGCGATGTTGTTAATTAATAATTAAAATTTTAATAAACGTGTAGTGTTAAATTAAATATCTTTGTTTGATATTTAATAAACATACCTACATTAAATAGTCAAAGTCTAAGATATTCTGAAAAATATTTCATTGAAAAATCCGGTGCGTGAGACCGGTGTGACCGTTAGCGGGTTAGAGGATTATAATATTTGAACATAATACCTATACTTCTTTCTTTTCATTAGCTGCCTTTACTGACCGATGATAAAATAATAATGCTATTGTTTCCAGTGTTTCCTGTCCCTGTGTCCGCAAGAGAAGGTCAACAGCTACTACCGCTCCGGAGCCGTGAAGCACCGCGAGACGAGGCCGGTGTCCGAGGCGCACCAGATCTACGACACCAACCCGAGCTTGTGGCCAATAACCAAGCCTCTCCCTAAAAACGACGGACTAGTGAGTGACAGTTGCCTTTTCTTTTTAGAACTTTCAAAATTCGGTTAATAGACTACAAGCCCTTGAACAAAATTTACCTGTGAAATGAACCAACTTGAATAAAGCTTAGCAGGCTGTCACTATATCAGAAAATAACTCTTAGCCGTAATTTCATAGAGATACAGTGGTGAGTACGTAAGTAAATGGAATTTCTCAGGTACAAATGATAAATTACGACTAATTATTAATGTACGGCTTTGTTATAGTGTTAAAGATGATTAAAAATAAGTCGAAAATCCTAGTGCCGTACTAAAATGGTGGTGCCGGAAGTCAGAACGAATGTTAATTCGTCGACAACTGCAGAAGCAAAATAGATCAATTATTACTGTACGGCATTTGTGCAATTCCTTTTGTACACATACTTTACCCGTAAACGCCGTACATATTTCCAGGGTAGGAGTCGAAAGATAAGGGTCGAAAGCATTACTCTTCACTCGCGTGCTCATCTGTACCTCTCAGAAATGACGGCATAGTGCTCAGAGTTAATTTCTGATATAGTAACAGCCCTCTAAGCATTATTCATGTGGGTTCACTTCACATGTGAATTTGTTCGAGGGCTTGTAGTCTATAAGTTTACCGCGTATCAAGTGTGGCATGGTAGTTCATAACGGGTAGACTGATATGGATACGGCTTTTTTATTTTTATTTTATTTTTTTTACTTATTTTTGTGAGAAATTAGTTATGAATAAAGTTCAATTTACGAGTATGAACAATTTGGCTGCATAAGCAAACTTAATCTTTCACTTTAAGTAAAAATAATTTCTAGTTAAAATATTGCTATATTATAAACTACGAGAGAAAATGTTTTATGATGAAGCAGTCTAGATTGCAGCAGCTCGTCGTCGTAGCAAGAGCACAATTTGCTCAACCTACCTGCCTGGTTTCCGTCCCGGTATTAGATCTCAATTCTCAACCCCAGGCAACCCCATTAAACTCGACACTCAGCGGCTGAATGATCCCCTGGGGGTGCCCCTACAACGTCTATGAATTCCACTGTTAATCACTTGTGATTAACAACTGTATTATATTGTAATAATATTTACGTCTTTGCTGATAAAGTAAGTAGTAACTAGCCAAAACGAAAGACAACGAAGCAACTAGATTGTTGACGAAACTAGCCAACCCACCTAGTGGTCACTAATAATAAAGGATACCCAATATAAGACGCCCTTAACCCATCTCTTGGGTAGGTAAGAAGTGCAAAAAAGTCAATCCGCTAGTAAACCAATAAATATATTTCTAAAGGGTTGCTAAAAAATTTCAGTTCAGAAAATAATTAATTAACATTTTTTTTCTTTTTTACTTTCCACTGGCTTGGTAGTCGAGTACCTAAACAGATGGATGAAGGTCGTTTCTAATTCGGATCTTAGACTATGAGACCCATCATAATATAGCCTCACAGCCTTAACAAAGAGGTCATCAAAATAATTATGATTATGTTAATGATAATAATCCCTTTTTGTCACTCAGCTGCAATGTTCTGGTGAAGCTCAGTACACCGACGACATTCCGTTGATGCCGAATGAACTGTTTGCCGCGTTTGTCCTAGCTCAAGTTCCTCTTGGAACTATTGAACACATTGATACTACAAAAGCAATGGTAAGTGAAATGCTCATCACTCATCATCATCATCATCATCACTAACAGCCGATGGACGTCCACTGCAAGACATAGGCCTTTTGTAGGGACTTCCAAAGATCACGATACTAAGCCACCTGCATCCAGCGAATCCCTGCGACGCGCTTGATGTCGTCAGTCCACCTAGTGGGGGATCGACCAACACTGCGCTTTCTAGTGCGGGGTCGCTATTCCAGTACTCTGGGTCCCCAACGTCCATCGACTCTTCCGACTATGTGCCCCGCCTACTTCAGCTTCGCAACTCGTTGAGCTATGTCGGTTGGTTCTTCTGCGGATCTCCTCATTTCTGATTCATCACGCAGAGATACTCCTAGCATAGCTCGTTCCATGGCCTGCTTTGTGACTTTGTGCCTTCTTATGAGGCCCATAGTTAGCGACCAGAATAAATAAAAATGAAATAATCATTTACCTCATGTGGTGATAGACCTCTTATGATGGTTCAGAGTGTTTCAGCGGGCGATGGAGCGAGCTTTACTCGGAGTGAAGTCCAGTACCAGTCCATCGGCTGAAAATGATGCTTACTAAAATTATAATCGTTAATTCGACAGGATTACTTATATAGTTTTAAATTTAGTACGAAAGTTTGTAGCTCATTTAATTTTCATAATTTTAATATAAAATTATTTTGTTTTAGGCCTATGAAGGAGTAGTAGCATTCTTTTCAGCAAAAGATATACCTGGAAACAATTCTTTCATACCAGCACCTAACTCATACAACCTTGCCGATGAAGAATTGTTTTGCGGTGGTGAAGTGAAGTACTTCAATCAACCCATTGGTATGGTTGTTTGCAAAACACAAGCCATAGCTAACTACGCTGCCACGCTCGTTGAAGTAACTTACACAAATGTGAGAAAACCAGTCATCGACATAAATGAAGCCATAAAGGATCCGAATCGAGTGAGCGTTTTCCAGTCTGTAAAGGCAAAATCTAAAGGAGATGATGTTTACAAAGTGATTAAAGGAAATAATACCATTTATGGGCAGTACCATTGGACTATGGAGACCAACGTTTGCGTGGTGCGTCCCAACGAAGAAGGGTTGGAAGTGCACGCTGCTACGCAGTGGCTGGATTTGGCGCATCAAGGAATTTGCAGGGCTCTGAAGCTTGACCAGAACAAGTAATTTTACGAATTATTTTAGTACAAGCGGACGCCCGCGACTTCGTCCGCGTAGATTTTAGTTTTTCACAAATCCCGCGCCTTACACAAATGACTATAAGACCGTCATTACTAAATGACAATGAGTTTGTCATAATCATATATTTAACATAATATAAAAAATATTAATAATATTTTTATTATTTTTTTCAAATGGTTCTCATAGCAAAGTGTTATCAATAATCAAATCACTAATTGTAACTGTTTCATTTCACATTTTAGAAAAAAAATACTTAGAAGAATAAAAAATAATCAGTTCCATCAAAACATAACCTCTAAAGAATGTTTGCGACGGGCAATAACGCACTGACTAAGTTATGTTGCTACTTAATTATATAGTAGAAGAGCTATCCGAACGACGCACGACAATTATTCCTGATCAGGTCGGCCAGGGTCCGTGTAAGAATTGCCACAAACATACAAAGTTGCAAGCGTTCACGACTACTTCCGAAATCAGTTTCTGTTTCGGCAAAAGTTTCGCCTTAATTTTTCAATGACGAAACCAATACCGATACTTAATTTACAAATGACGAAACCAATACCGATACTGAATTTTCGGTCGGACACTAACTATATACTTACGTATTATTATCAAGATTGTCAAAAAACGTATCATCTCTCACTAGAGTTGACGTTCACTGCCGGCGGATCGGTGGAGGCTACGGTATGAAGCTAGGCCGCGCCAACCAACCGACTGTGGCGACGGCCCTTGGGGCTCTGCTGCTCAACGTGCCCGTCCGCATGGTCTGCACACTGAACACCAACATGAAGGCTATGGGAAAACGCATGCCCTGCTCTAGATACTTCGAGGTATGTTTGTTATTCTTATTTATATAGATATAGCACAAACAGACGCCGCCGCCGCTACACCCCCAAAGCTCAAGTTTCCATGGGAATACGGAGATGAAACACCCTATGACACTATTGCTTTCGATTGGTAGAAAAAATTGGTTTATTGGATCCAAATTTTACTCCCTACAACCTCACAAACTTTACCTCTTTATAATATTAGTATAGATTAGTAAAGACATGGACTTGGAAAGATCACAGCCGATGTTAAACTCTTGTTGACAAATGATTTTTAATACACAGGCTGGTGTAAACAAAAATGGAGTAATTCAATACGCTGATGTTCACCTGTATGGTGACAACGGATGGGTTGTCAACGAGCCCTTGTTGGCTCTAGGAATGGATGTGTACCACAACTGTTATAACAAGGATCTGTTTAACTATACAGCTTACAACGTCATCACCGACACCGCCTCAAACACTTGGTGCCGGTCCCCTGGTAAGTCCAATTCAGTCAAAGGTACATTGGATAAGTCTTTTCTATCTTTACCTTTAATAAAACTGTAACAGGTCCAATTCCGTACATTGAAGATATTTTGAAAATTTTTGCTTTTGAAATTTTTTTTTGTGTGTCTGTCTGGCTGTATTTTTGTTGACCAGGCTATCTGGTCAGGGATCACTCTGAAACTACTGAATGACACGATTTGAGACCATATTACGAAAAAGGTCCATAATAGACCATACTTTTTGTCGCAAAAATAAAATCAGAAGAGAGTTGAAAGTTTGTATGGAAAGAAAAGAAATATCCTTCATTTTCCAAGTACCTTTACTTTGTTATTCAAGATTTATCAAAATTCTACCCCTAAAGGGTAAAAAAGAGGTTGAAGTATTTTTTCATATGTTTTGAGTTAAATTTTCTTATAATAATTAGTGGATTATTTGATAATTACATGTAAAAC
The DNA here is from genome assembly GCF_947172395.1 of Bicyclus anynana. Lineage (NCBI taxonomy): Eukaryota > Metazoa > Arthropoda > Insecta > Lepidoptera > Nymphalidae > Bicyclus > Bicyclus anynana. The sequence continues at coordinate 15,653,119 of NC_069098.1, forward strand.
GTGCGAGTTTATAAATTAAAGGGGTTAAAAGCTTACATCATTACATTTTCACGCAGACGAAGTTGAGGGCGTCCACTATTAAATTCATAAACGGACAGTAAACACAAAACTATTTAGCTTCAAAGCCCATAATTATGAATTGTATACTTGTAAATATTGACCTGACCTAGATACTGGAAATTATCCACTATAATCACTGTTTCTATACAATCAAATATTTCCAAATAAATTTTCTCTCTCTCTAGTCGGTCCTTCATGACTGAAGATAGTGACCACTTTGGTGAGTCATCTTTTGATAGACAATGTTCCTTTAATTAAATTAGAAAAAAAATAATATTTCAGGCACGCTAGAAAACATTGCTATGGCTGAACTGATGATAGAACGTATAGCATGTGAATTGGGCCTGGATCCACTTGATGTGCGGATGGCAAACTTGGGAGATGATACTCGCGAAGATATAACCAAAATGGTAGACACCCTTATCAAAAATTCACGATACTACGAGAGAAAAGCAGCTGTTGAAAAATTCAATGAAAACAATAGGTGGACAAAACGTGGAATAAGACTTTGTTTACTGAGGTGGGAACCAGTCGGTTACATGAACCTTGACGTTACCCTAACTGTATGTGCCGACGATGGGACCGTTATTATAACCCACGGTGGAATCGAGATGGGTCAAGGTGTCAATGCAAAAGCAATTCAAATAGCTTCATACATACTAAAAGTACCAGTTGAAAAAATTCAGGTCAAGGCTAACAGCAATATTGCCGTCCCGAACTGCTCTCCTTCTGGAGGCAGCATAACCTCCCAAAATGTTGGAATCGGTGTACGAAAATGTTGCGAGGAACTTTTGGAGAGACTTGCCCCTATCAAAAGTGAAATGGGTGATCCTACTTGGGTGCAACTGATTCAAAAAGCTTTCGCATCGCAGGTGCAGCTAAGAGTAACTTGTTACACTACTTTAGCTGATATGCTGAAATACCATATATGTGGTGCGGCTATGGCTGAAGTCCAAGTTGATATATTGACTGGAGAATTTGAAATTATAAAAACTGAGATGATGGTAGATTGTGGACAAAGTATAAATCCTGGAATTGATTGCGGACAAGTGAGTAGTATTTAACATTAAAAATCAGACTCTTGAACTTCTAAAAATTTTATTCTAAACATACTTTTCGCCTGCCTTGCAACAATATCTCATTTTATTTATTTAACGTTTCTTCTGGTGGATTTATTTGTTTCTGTTAAAAATACTCCATTTAATATAAATTGTCTGTCAATGGTATTCCAAAATTTTTAATTTTTGTTGTGATGATGTGTTTTAGATCGAAGGTGCATTTTTGATGGGTATCGGTTACTGGACATCTGAAAACTTGGTCTACGACTCGAGCACCGGCGAGTGTGTGTCGGACCGCTCGTGGTACTACTGGCCGCCTCAAGCGTGTGACATTCCGCAGTCCAGCACGCTGATGTTCAAGCCGCGCGGATACAGTTCCGAAATTGTTTACGGAGCAAAAGGCGAGTTCACCATAGATTGATGCTTGTTAGCTTTATTTATAAACAGCTTTTGGTCCAGGAGATCGTACTTCAGAGCAAGCTCTTGGTGAAGGATTTTTATTAATATTGTTAAAAATTATGTTGAACCTTTTTTTGTTATCGTGTCCAGGTACCGGAGAGCCGGCGACGTGCATGAGTGTCGTGGTGATGTTCGCGTTGAGAGCCGCTATAGAAGCAGCCCGAACAGACTGCGGATTGAATCGCAACGAATGGTACACAATAGGTAAGTAATTGAAAAAAACCGGCCAAGTGCGTATCGTGCCACGTAGATTAAATTAGCACTTTAAACCGAACTTCTTGCACAAAAATACCGAGAACGATACCCCACACTATGGTATAGATGATAAAAAAAATCATCTTCACTTTGCATGTAGGAAACAATTTTTATTTATTTTCTTTTTACCACTTAGAGGTAAATAATATACATACTAAATGTCATCTTTCTAATTTTAACTGGCTACGAATTATCTTACTGATAAATTTACTTTTTTATTAGTATGCAATTTTCGATTTCCAATTAAGTTTCTTAAGTTTGTCGGCTATTACTCTTTAAATAGCAATTGTTACATAGCTGTTAGCTAGCTGTTAGTAGTAATAGCCTTTGCGCTAAACTACGAATAGACGGACGGACGGACTGTGTAGACCACACGACTAAAGCAAAACTTCTTTCAATTATTATATCTATAAGCCTCAAATGCATCGAGATTCCTTTTTGTACACTTGAAGAACATGCTGCAACTGTACAAAAAGGAATCTGGGAATCAAACCATCTCTGTTGAAGACCAGAACAACTATGCCAGAGAGAGATAGTCAAACTCCATACTATTAACATACTTATTTTGTTTTTCCAGATGGCTCCATGACTCTCGAGAAGCTTTGCTTGGCAGCATCAAGCAGCATACAAGACTTCAAAATGTATTAGTGTATTAGTAATATTTACATGACGTTTTTTTGACAATTTCTCTGTAGCTCAACTAGTGTGAAGAATTAACAATAGGAGAAGAAATAATTAAAAAATCTCTCAGATCTACATAGATTATAGATTCATGAAGTAATGATGATGTATCACATCGTAATAACTTAGGTATCGTAATATCTTAGGTAAAATATTAGATAGTAGCAGGCTTGGATTGGTTTTGCTCTGCTGCTGGACCTTTGGTATTGCCTTCCTAACCTATCCTTAATAACTTTATAGTCTATCCGAGAATAATATTATGTTAGTATTTGGCAATATTATTTTCCTAGAAGTAACAAAAAACTATACCTACGGTATAAAAGCGCATTGGTACCACTATATCTGACTGTATTGTCACTTGCAGTTGTTTGATGATAATTTCTGTGAAATGATACAATTAGTTAAAAATTCAAAAGATTTCAGTTAAAATCTTATGTAACATATTTTCTTTTCTTTGTACTAGTTGAGATATTAGAATTTGTAACAATTTACTACCAGTTCATAATATCGCTCTAAAGAGCAGAACTGACTAGTGAGATTGGATGTTTTTTGCTGTGAACCATATACTATTGTTACCCATAATACTATTTTTCTTTTGCTTCACACTTCTTTTAATTTACTCTTTACTTGATAGTATCAAACATATTGGTTTTCGGTTTGAATTCTGAATTTTTCATTTCATTGCTGTTAATCTACTATTATTTCTATTTCTATATGGTTGTTTGTTATTAATTTGCATTTGTATTGGTTATAAATCTTACGAGATTTTTATATTTCATGTTCTGTTTTATTACTTCATGTTGAATAATGGTTATTTTGTATTTTTTTTACCTTGTTACCTTTTATAATTCTATTTTTTATTGAAGCTTTTAATGTGCTGTGATTTGTTAATTGTTTATGTATTGCGATTGTACTAAGCGTTATTTCCTTTATTACGATTGTCTTTTGATGTTTCATCTACGTTTTACACATAAAGTGTAAACAGTAGTGTGCATATCATAGATGCAAAAATGTCACTTTGCAAACTCATTACGAATCTGTATTGAAGAAGAAATTTGCACATTTTGTATTTATATTGCCTACCCTAAGTAAATATCCTGAATCACGCTACTGAGAGTAATAAGAGAATGGTTACAAAGGCAAACAATTTTCTAAATCTATGGGAGTCTAACATAAGAGATGAAATGCCTTTGAATTTGATTTGAAATTGAAACATCTTAAGCTGTCGCGATGTTTGTAGATAATTAAGTTGGTTTTTCCTTAATTTTGTTTTTCAATTCACATTGTTTTTTACATTTTTATTGCTCAGTGTGAATAAAATATAGTTTTATGATAAACAATTTTGTTTTTCTGAAACCTATTCCATTAAATTAAGATTATACTTTCAGTATTTATGACAAAGATAAGTAGTTACACAAATCTGTCAACATCCCTGGCTCAATAATGCAATACAACATAAAAAACAACACTTGTAAAATGTAGCAATTCTCGCAATCAGTTATTCTACCGTAAAAAATTGTGAGATCCCACTAATGCCAAGTCGGTTACTCTATTCTGTCCGTAATTAAGGGATCTTCTTCTTCAAGTTATTACGTAATTAGCTAACCTACCAACATCTTATATGGACCACATCAATATTAAAAATCTTTTATATTTTAAATAAATAGATTGACTTGGCCATCGCATGAATACACAATATACTCGTGTTACAATTAATTCATTGCCAAATAATTCGCTTGCCAAGTCGATCTATTTATTTAAAATATAAAAGATTTTTAATATTGGTATGGTCACTTTAAGATGTTGTTAGGTTGTGACATCTCATTTCTTTTTGTTCTACTCCTTTTCCTATTCGATACCTTCTACTTCTTGAATACCAACATACGAATTTTCTAAAACCCACTCTCTGTTTTATGAGCTTTTTTATTTTTGTAGGTAAGTAGACTTCCTCTTTCTTTTCTCTTCTTCTTTCTTTTCTGGTGCCTACTACTTCTTGAGTTTCGCTACAGTTTTTCGCTCAAAGCCTGTCTATGTGTCTATGGGGTTTTCGCGGAGGCTTTGATGTTATAGTTTTGACTGTAGATGGTAAATAAATAAAACGTGTCTTTTATTGTACACCTACGATATCGCAGTAAGACCCAAGGTTGCTTGGAAGAATGTGACCGCCTTTCTGCGACGAATGGGAAACGTGGAAACCGCGGCGCGGGCAAGCCACCTCCGCTGGCCGCGTTTATGATTATTATTAGTATTTTTTACTATTGGCAGACTTAACACACGTAGAGAATTAACACAATTCTCAGGTATTAGGGTTTCCTCACGATGTTTTTCTTTCACCGTTTGAGGCACATGATATTTAATTTCTTTAAATGCACATAACTGAAAAGTTGGAGGAGCATGCCCTGGACCGGATTCGAACCTACATCTGCCGAAATCGGAGGCACCCTGACCCACTGGGCTATCACGGCTCTACTTTTATTTAATACTTTGCAGGAAATTAGTACAATTTCATAAGACATTTCCTATTCTTGTTTTTTCATTTCATTAACTATATACACCTCTTGCCACTATTATACACCGAATAAACCCCATTAAATCATATATACTTACAGCATCACTGATTCGTCCTTTACAAATGTAACTTTGTAATCCTATTTAAGTATATCTATATGGAATTACAAAGGTACAGAAAACTGGACGGATATTCTATTTTTTTATTTTTTCCTTTATGTTATAAGTAACTAACACACTAACAACTAATTTTATTCTAAATTTGAAGTTTCTACGTCTGCTAGAAGTGTAGAAGTGCTATTATCTACCCCAGACTGATACAGGATAACTGTTTGGCTCTCTCTCTATTACTCTTAATAATTTAACAGTTATTTTCTGCGGTGCTGCTGGCTTAATTTATACACACAAACGTTTTTGTCCTATATAACTTTACTACTGCATTCAAAGCCATACCGTCTTCCGAAAATAGAATATCCATATCAGTGCCATTAACCTAGTCTGTAAAGTTGTAAATACAATGCAAAACTGCATTTGTAAATATAAACTGCATGTTTATCTTTATCTTGTTAAAGCAAAACTAGTCTCGTAGACAAAGAGCAAACGCATACAAAAAGCGATCAGGTGTTTGTGTTCTGGTCCCGCCTAAATGAGTCTTTATCTCCCTCTATAGCATCGTAAAAGATTGAGAGAGAATGCGACAACTTTTAAATTCCTATATTTTAAATACCTATCGAGTTATACAAATATGAATACAGATTATCGCTACTGCTCAGAAAAGTTTCATCTGTGCGAGTGTGAGGTCCCTAAGACCGCTCGCATTCGTCGTTAGTTTCGGACAACGGACCGGTTGATTTCTTAAAGAGTGTAGGAATAGGCTAGTTGACACTTTTTTTAAAACTCAAAAAAAAAAATGTTCTACTAGATTGAAACAAAAATATCATATTTAAGAGATTAATATCGATATATTTCAGACCCTAATTCTATGTATATACGAAATTAATATTGTTTATATTAAATTTGATATGAGTCAAATACAGGTGCAGGGCGTACAAAAATAAGTTTCTTTAAATATTGATTATACATAATAATATTTAAGTCTTATTATGTTAATATGGATAGATAAGATGATCACCAAAACCACTAAAGTGCCAATGATTCTCTATGGTTCGGAAAAGTCCTTGTTTCTTCATAACCGTCGCGAGTGATGCCCTAGAGTTTTGGTGACGTTCATTAAAAATTCCTTGGAGTACGATCTGATCCAGCATTTCACTTTTATGAATCTTTGTAAAATAACCACAAAAAAAATTAAAAATGGTTTAGGTTAATTGTATATTTTTTTTAATTATTCAAACGTCAGCTCCTGGCTTATATAAATATTTGTTTGCAAATAATTATTCACGAAGTTATTATTCATTTTTTATCTACTGTAACTAACAAACATAATATGTACAATATTAGTTAAGAGAAATTCATGTCTGATAAAAAGAACATTTTTCATTATTTTATTTAGTTTTCATATTCATTCATAAGCTGCAGTCATGGACGATCCAGACAAAGTTACTTTTCGAGTCAACGGTATCAGTCATACAGGTAATCATCCACACTATCAACTCTATACTTTAATTATGAATGCTAAAGTATATCTGTCTGTAAAGTCTAGCCGTTTCACAGCTAATTGATTTGGATGTTTGGTATAGATATAAATTGTACTTTTGAACATAGGCTGCTTTTCATATCTCAGAAAAATATACAATTTCCGCGAGATTCGTAAATAACAGAATTACACGCGAGCGGAGCGCCGATAGCCCAGTGGATATGCCCTCTGCCTCCGATTCCGGAGGGTGTGGGTTCGAATCCGGTCCGGGGCATGCACCTCCAACTTTTCAGTTGTGTGCATTTTAAGAAATTAAATATCACGTGTTTCAATCGGTGAAGGAAATCATCGTGAGGAAACCTGGATACTAGAGAAATGTCACAATTCTCTGCGTGTGTGAAGTTTGCCAATCCGCATTGGGCCAGCGTGGTGGACTATTGGCCTTATCCCTCTCATTCTGAGAGAAGACTCGAGTTCAGCAGTGAGCCGAATATGGGTTGATGATGAGTCACCGATAGCAATAATATAGCTAAATGTTATGGTGCGCACTCTGCGGCCACGGCCTCGATCATGCGACCTATAGCACCTATCAATTTTTTTATGATACGATGTACGATGGAAACGTTTTAACTTGTTTGGAGGAGGATGAAAATCCACACCCCTTTTGGTTTCTACTTGAGATCGTACCGGAACGCTAATTCGATTGGCAGTACGTCTTTGCCGTTGGGTGGTAACAAGCCACGGCCGAAGCCTCCCACCAGCTAAACGTGGACCAATTAAAACTTCAATCGGCTCAGCTCGGGATCGAACCCAGGAAATTTATCTTGTAAATCCATCCCGCAATCACACCACTGTGCACGGAGAGCGTCAAAAAATCACGTGAAGAGAAAAAGAAAAAAGTCGACTAACAGCGGCAGCGGCAGAGTTGTTCCACTCCTCTTGGGTCCCAACGCAATGAAATGTATTTCCGACTGGAATGTGAAACCTTGAAAATTCTTTCGAAGATATTCATTAAAAGCAAATAGTATGTAGAACGGAAAGATGAAAGGCTATTCCAGCAACTTGGAATACCAAAGTCTGTTGGCTCTTCGATCTATGTACGCCGCCATTCGCTTCTTCCGCTTCGTGACTATTTGAATTTTGAGCTGTCAGTGAATTTGGTTCTCCGGTGGATCTCCGTAATAACTTCGACAAAGCTCACTTCATCGCTGAGTGACTTCTGAGAGCTATAGTTAGCCCCCAGGAGGCGTCACAGGTACAATCACGCTTATGCGCTGTTTTGTTGGTATAATACTATAACCGCCTCATTGGACCAGTGGTTAGCCTTTGTGGTTTCGGGTCACGAGGTCCTGGATGCGAATCCTGACTCGGGGTACATGAAGTACTGACATTTTCTTTCCTAAGTTCTGGTTAAATTCTTAGCCGTGGAGTTGGAAGTTTGTGGTTCACCCACGTGACTCTGAGATCACGTTAGGCCGTTGGGCCCAGTCATTATCAATTATCATTACCATCTGATAGTAGTCGTTTATGATTTTAGCCCAAGCCCGCCCACCGCATTGCAGCAGCGTGGTGATCTATATAGAAGGAGGCCTGACCCTTTAGTAAGTCGATGAAATAGGCTGAAATTGAAATGACCTGATTAAATACTACATTTTCAGTTGGCTCTGAGATCAGTTCATCCGACACACTACTGGAGGTCCTGCGGCGCTCGCTGCAGCTGCGCGGCACCAAGTACAACTGCTTGGAAGGAGGCTGCGGCGCCTGCATCGTCAGCGTGATCAAGCGGGATGGCGAGGCGCCGCAAGGAGTCAACTCGGTTTGTATAGTGAACGAAGACGCTCGTCACATCATCCGCCTTAAGACCTCCCTAATCCGACCCTGTTCTGAGGGACCTTTTGCTTTTATATAATGCAAGCGGACGCCCGCGACTCTTAAGCCCTGTCGCAAAATGTTCGTACAAGTTTATTTATCTACTAGCTGACGCCGCGCGGTTTCATTCGCGTGGTTCCCGTTCTTGTAGGAATACAGGGATAATATATAGCCTATAGCCATTCTCGATAAATGGGCTATCTAACACTGAAAGAATTTTTCAAATCGGACCAGTAGGTCCTGAGATTAGCGCGTTCAATCAAACAAACAAACAAACAAACAAACTCTTCAGCTTTATAATAATAGTATAGATATAGCCTATAGCCATTCTCGATAAATGGGCTATCTAACACAGAAAGAATTTTTCAAATCGGACCAGTAGGTCCTGAGATTAGCGCGTTCAATCAAACAAACAAACAAACAAACAAACAAACTCTTCAGCTTTATAATAATAGTATAGATACCACTGACGGTTTGAGATCAAACCGGTGCCGGTATTTTTTTTTTAATTTTCCATTTTGTCCCCCAAAAGTGACTCGTCAGTCAGATTTCGTCTTATTTCTGGCACATAATTGAGTACAGGTATATATAATTACATATACGTGTATATACAAGTATATGTAATTATGTATGTATGAGTGTATCAAAACTGAATCCGAATTTATTAGACCGATTCTAACAGATTCGACATGAGTGATCTTATAAGGGTTCCGTTTATGTACTCAGACTTGCTCTAACAACGGAAAAATTGTATTATATTTAGTGTATGGTGTCGATAACGTCGTGCCAGGACTGGGACATCACCACCATCGAGAAGATCGGCAATCGTCTGGACGGCTACCACCCGCTGCAGACCACGCTCGCGGAGAACTACGGATGCCAGTGCGGCTACTGCTCGCCGGGGTTTATCATGAACATGTACAGGTATGACAATGGAGCCTTACTAGCTCAACGTTAATCGGGCTGAACTCATCACCGAGAGGCCGTGGTTCGATCCCCACCCACTGTATCCACTCCTAAAACAGTCTTCCCGACTAATTGGATGGGTATAGGAATATTAGTCATATTTACAAGACATTGCCAGAGCCAGAGCTTCTTCTTTTTATAATAATAATTGAAAGTTTGCCGACTTCTACTTCTAGTTTTGACCACGGTGACTTTGGGAAGTTGGTAACGTAAGAAAACTTCTCAGATTATCCAAGTTTAATACGTGTTTTTATATTTTCTTCGGATGGTATGAATATTCCTATTTTGCTGCGTTTGAACATAATATAATTATCAACTTTCTTACGTTCTTCCTCCTAAAAACTACTCGTATTATGACCTAAATAAATGCCCACTACCTATGGTACACACATACATACATGTGGTAGGATTAAGAGCTGACAAAATTCCAGCATTTATAAAATAAAGAAGATGTGGCCATCACAGACATTGTATCAATTTCACTGGGTAAATTGAATTAAGTAATTGAAATATAAGAATCTACATTTTTTTCAGTCTCTTGAAAGCAAAGAAGCTTACAATGAAAGAAATAGAAAAATCTCTCGGAAGCAATATCTGCAGATGCACAGGGTATAGGCCTATACTGGCCTCTTTTAAAAAATTTGCTTCTGACGCTCAAACTCCAGCTTTGTTAGACATCGAAGACTTGAAGATATGCAACAAAACTGGAGAAGAATGTGTCAAAGAAAAATGTGAACGTTTCGATTGGTGTGTAATTTCAAGAAAAGGATTACTCAATCAAGTTTTGCATATCAAATTAAATGATAATAAAGATTGGTACAGAGCAAACACGTTATTAGATGTATTGGATATTTGGAGCCAAAATGGCACAGATTCCTACATGCTTGTTGCTGGAAATACGGCTAAAGGTAATAAATTATTTAAGGATTTTGCCTGTCTACTTATTGTTGTAACTGTATTTTTTATGAATACTTATTAAAAAACAAATTATGTTTCAGGAGTATACCCAATAGTGGAATATCCTAGATTACTAATAGATATTAGTTCTGTGCAAGAATTGAAAAGTTTCTTCATAGACCAAAATTTAATAATTGGAGGTGGAAATACACTAGCCGATGTTATTGATATATTTACAACTGTTGCAGATAATGATCAATTTAAATATGTTAACATATTAAAAAGTCATTTAGAGTTAGTTGCACATACTACTATCAGAAATGTAAGTATTGTATTGTAAGAAGAAACTTATTTAGTGAAATTAGAAGATTTTTAAAGAAATGGCGCCAAAATAATTATGTTTATATTTGTAAAGATTTCTTATAAAATTTGTTTTAGTTAGCAACACTGGCTGGAAACATAATGATCAAGCATCGTCATACCGACTTTAAATCCGATATTTTTCTGTTACTTGAAACAGTTGGAGCACAAATAACAATTTGTAAGTAAAATATGTAACTAATAAATATTTTAGAACGGAACACAAAAAATAATAAATATTAATCAAAATACTTTTAACATGTTTTTATTATTATTATTTGATATTCCAGTAAAAGAAGACGGACTAAAACAAATCCTACCAACGCAAGCCTTTCTGAAAGAAGATATGACAGGAAAAATTATTCTTAATATTATATTTCTACCGTTAAATATGGAGCATAAAATAGTTACATATAAGGTAATATTTAATATACTAAATCAAGTTAATATTCTTTCAGTTTTATTACAAAATAGCTCCGCTATATAATTAAATTAAATATGCAAATGCACTATTTCTAATCCATTTTCAGATAATGCCGCGATCTCAGAGTGTTCATGCCCTTGTTAACGCTGGTTTCCTTTACAAACTGAGCGAAGACAACATCGTGCAAGACTGTAGAATTGTATATGGAGGTCTTTCACAACAATTTAGTCGCGCATCCAATACCGAGCGTTATTTGATGGGAAAAAAATTATTCGTTAATAAAACTTTGCAAGGTGCTCTAGATTTGCTGAATAAAGAGTTGGTCGTAGAGGATAATCCACCAGATTCACCAGTGCAGTACCGACATCAAGTTGCCTTGGGGTTGTTTTATAAGGTAAAATGAATAGTTTTGTCATATCTGTCCCTTAAACAACTGCTACATTTTTCGGATGCATTCTTGTAACTTATTTTTTTTTATCTACACTTTAATTCTAAGAACGCTATTTGTTTATTGTCATGTTCAATCTATTTCAGGGTCTCCTCTCGTTGTGTCCATCAAGCACACTAAACAGTGAATACCGTTCCGGAGCTGTTCAACTTAGAGACACTAGACCGGTCTCTGAAGGGCATCAAGTGTACGACACAGATGAAACATTGTGGCCCTTAAACAAAGCTATTCCCAAATCTGATGCCTTGGTAATTGTTTATTAAGTCAAGCTTGAGTTTCACACACCTAGTATAATCCTGGAAATCCTATTACCAACATCTGAGTATGGTAACAAAGCCTCAAGTCTCGTTTTTCTATGTTTGTGGCTTATAATATTTTTTTTTCTTTGATTTATTTGTCCTTATTTATTTTTCTTTTTTTTTTAATTTTAAACAATGTTAATTAAATCCAATATATTATTAAAAGTTCTATACACTATCAAAAATTCATAAATAAAAATAAAACCCTCACGAAAAGTAGGGTTCTAAAATAAAGCTAAATCTAAATCTCACCAATATTTAGGGAGAGGACCACCGTCATTGTGCGGGAGTCAATGACCATCTTATAAAAAAAGATGCCGCAACTAATCTCACTCGCTCACCCAAAAACTATACCTTCAGTGAGTTCATTAGAACTAAAGAAACGGCAATGAGGAGTAATACTGACGTCCGGGGTAAACATAAATGTCGTGTTGCCACTCGCTGTCAATGTGGTCTTATATGATTTACGAAAGCGTAACTATTTAAACGACCTTATCAAAATGAGTTATTTCAAAGGAGAGTTCAAGTATTAATGAGAGAGAAAGAGAGAGAGAGAGAGATTCAGATTTCGTGTAATCATTGATAAGACACAAAGAGTTCGTGTATCAATTACTTTAAGGTATTCTCTGACGCTTTAATAGTATTTGTGTTATCATGGACTTAACGTTGATTAATGGGTTCTAATCAATAGACGATCACATGCCAATTAAAATATTAACCTATTAGAAGATCAACACATGATAAAAATATAGGTTATAAGCACTTATATTTATATGAGGCATTTTGAAACAGAAACAGTAATATCAACAATTATTGCACGGCGCACAGACCGATCGACCAGCACTTTATTAGGTCTATTGTCAACAATATACCTGTCAATGATAATCGTTTGGTCCCAGTAGAGCATTGCACTGCTACTTCTAATAACTGACACTGGGTCGTACATATAGTAAAGAAGCCATCTCAGAATTGCTAAGGCTATTCTGAAGAGCAAGCTGTATGTGTATATAACTATTATTATTAAAGATCTTACATATATAAAAAATTGTGTTTACTGTGTTGAAATGTTTAATACTGTGTAGATTCTGTGTGCTGGTGAAGCTGAATTTTCTGATGATATTCCATCACTTCCGGGAGAAGTGTTTGCAGCATTTGTTCTCGCTAAAGTTCCTCTAGGAACTATAGAAAAGATAGACACTTCAAGAGCTATGGTAATATGATTATTAATATTTTGTGTTCATCATTAATTTATATCATTAATACTATTTGATAAATAGAGCAAACCTTAATTTAAATATTCTAGTTTAATGATGTTTAAATTAAATAACAGCACGGTTTAAATGGTAACGTTTAGAAAAACTTCGGAAAAATGAAATGCATGATGGCATCCTCTTGAATAACGTTAAATAATAAATTAACAATCAATACTATTTTGGACTTTATACTACTTAGTAGTCTTTTAAACTATCTTATTATAATATATTTATAATATTTTAGCTTGAACCAGGAGTTTTAGCATTTTATTCAGCATCAGATATACCAGGAGTAAATACTTACACAGTGCCTCCTAACCTCCTTTACACAGCCAATGAAGAATTGTTTTGCGATGGTGAAGTGAAATATTATGATCAGCCTGTAGGGGTGATTGTAGCCGAATCTCAAGTTAAAGCTAATAAAGCTGCTTCACTAGTAGATATTCACTATAAGAATGTAACAAAACCGACAATTGACGTAAAAATAGCTAAAAATGATCCTGGTCGAGTGAGTAAATTGTTTACATTTTACCCAACAAGAAAAGGGACTGACGTCGCAAAAACTATCAAAGGAAATGATACTATCTATGGACAGTATCATTTTACTATGGAGACTTTAGCTGCAGTAACTGTACCAACGGAAGAAGGCTTAGCAATTTACACTTCAACACAGTGGCCAGATTCAGTACAAAGATCTACTTCGACTGCTTTAAATCTAAATCAAAATAGGTAAATACAAGTGTTTAACTTTCTTATTCCTTACTGTAAGAGTTACTTGTAAGATACTTTGAGTTTTTACATAATTATTATGTAAGCCCCTTGCGAGTATGATGAGCCATTTTTCGTGCACGTGGTTTACATTAAGAAACTCAATTGATTGAACCACAATAATAAAATATGCACTATTACCGCTGTATTATTGTATTTGTAAATCGTATAAAATAATATTTTTTAGAAAAATAAGATATTATTTCAAATTTTTTTGTATACGCGGTGACAGTACACAATGCTATGAGCTAAAATGTCAGTGCTTACACACTGGCTAGCACGATGAAACAACTACACCTCCTTTAGTAGATTGAAGGAACTAAGTATGTATCGATGTTCTGACCATAGAAAGGTAAGGTACACAAATGCGATCTTCAAGACAATGCTGTATGGTTTTCCTCTCGGCACATAATATCGGTTTTATTGTTATGTAAAACCGTTATATTATGTAAGCCCCTTGCGAGTATGATGGGTTTAATAAATGTCACTTAAATAACCTAAAGTGAGGTATGAAACTCAATATTAAAGAAGTTGTTACAGGTATCTTTATATTTTTTTTATAGAATAGACGTTAAAGTCCGACGTCTTGGCGGCGGTTACGGCCTCAAAATTAGTCGAAATGCGCAAATAGCAGTTGCTGCTGCATTAGTGACTTACAAACTTAACCGACCCTGCCGGTTCATAAACCCCCTCGTCAACAATATGAAGGCTATCGGAAAACGAATGCCATGTTCGAGAGATTTTGAAGTAAGTTTCATGAAGTATGAATTACATATTTAATTATTTGGCACACACAGTTCAGCAGCTTTTTGGACTTAATATGTAGGTAAATTCTGTAGAGAGCAAAATTCGTTCAAACAAAAAGCGTCCTTTGCATACCTTTAACTTTGAGATTGTGTTTGTGTATTTTGTTGTATACTCAGAGTCACAACTATCCGCCCACTTTAATATGACGCAAGTATATTAAATTGGGTGGATAATTGTGCCACAGAGTATATTATTATTTGATGCATAAACTTCAATCGGAAACTTGGACTGAAAGACACACTTTATTTTCTTTGTTTTTCTGGCTATAATTTTTAATAAGTGTCTATACATATATTTTTAACAATATATAATTGTTATTTAAACTGACATCATTTGACCAACAAACTTGAAAAGCTCTTTATTACATTTAAAAAAAGGTTGGCGTTAACGACAATGGAGTGATTCAATACGCTAATGTAGATCTTTATGGTGACCACGGCTACATTGTCAACGAGACGATGTTGTTACTGGGCATTGATGCGTATTACAACTGTTATAGAAAAGAGTCGTGGAAATGTACAATCTACAATACCATCACGGACACTCCGTCGAACACTTGGTGTAGATCACCTGGTATGTATGAACTTATTTTATTTTAAACTTATTTTATTTACACAATAATAATTATTGATTATAATAACTATTGATCATCGTTACTTATGTCGAATCACAGTGATATTTCAAATAACATTCTATTGTAACATTGTTCAGGATCGCTTGAAAATATTGCAATGGTCGAGATATTGCTAGAAAGAATTGCGTATGAACTAAATCTAGACTCTCTTGAAGTCCGTTTAGCTAACTTGGATACAAAACATCATAGTGATTTGATAAAGATGTCAGATACTCTAAAAAGTAACTCTCAGTATGCCCAGAGGAAAACTGCAGTTGATACATTTAATAAAAATAATAGATGGAAAAAACGAGGTTTACGATTTGCTTTGCTTCGATGGGCACCAATAGCGTTTATGAATTATGAAGTTAATCTATCGGTGTATGCTGGCGATGGTACAATCGTAATCACACATGGTGGGATGGAAATGGGCCAAGGCGTTAATATGAAGGCCATACAAATATGTGCCTACATTCTGAAAGTACCTGTTGAAAAAATCCAGATAAAACCGAACGATACAACGATTGCTCCCAACTGCTCAGTTTCTGGATCTAGCTTGACAACACCGTTTACGGGTATTGGAGTTAAAAAATGCTGCGAAGAACTATTAATTAGGCTCGCACCTATAAAACTTCTGATGAGAAATCCTACGTGGGTGGAGTTAATACAGAAAGCGCACGAATTACAGGTAGATTTGCACGTAAGTTACTACACAACAATAAAAGATATTCAAATTTATAATATTTATGGTGTAGCATTGGCTGAAACTGAAATAGATGTATTGACTGGTGAGTATCAACTGAGACAAGTGGATATACTCCAAGATGTTGGTCGAAGTGTTAACCCTGAACTGGACGTTGGACAGGTTAGTGATAGTTTTCAAGCTTTTTAATGAGATTTTAATCACCAAACGTGGAAATTACTACCACAAAATAATTATTTTGTACGATTAGTCTGATATTTTTCTGGCGACGATTTTGTATACTATGTAGTTTTTTCAACGATTTAAAAACTTTGAACATAATTCAGGTTGAAGGAGGATTTACGATGGCACTTGGCTATTGGACAAGTGAGAATTTGGTTTACGACACAAATAGTGGCGAGCTGCTAACTAACCGTACTTGGGAATACTGGGTACCTCAATCGTTAGATATTCCTCAAGTACTAAATGTGTACCTACAGAAGAAATCCTACAGTACAGATCTTGTGATGGGTGCTAAAGGTTAGTCTTAGCATTCTAAGAAAAAGATAATTATATTTACCGTTGCATCTAGGTTTTTTGTTTCTCTCACGATTAACTCTTCATTTTTTGAAATAAACATCAGATATTGTACTTTTACAATCGTATCAGTGACAATAATATTATTCATTAGCAGACGCACGAAATTTCGTCCGGTGTTTTCACAAATCCCGCGACAACCATCATAGATTTTTCCGGGATATAAAGTAGATTATTTGTCGTTCAATAACTTTTTCTATAGTCCAGTGAAGTGCCAACAAAATCAATCCGTCCATTCCAAAGATTAGCCCAGACAGACGGACAAAAATAAAAAAAATGATTATGTTTAAGTATTATGTAAATAACTATGAGTTTTCACTTTAACAGTTATGTTGAAATTACAAACAGACACTTTAATTTTATTTATATGTATGTATTGATGATTACACTCGTATTTAGTAGTTGGAGAACCGCCTACATGTTTGGGAGTAGTCGTCCCGTTGGCGTTGAGAGCTGCTATAGTAGAAGCGCGTCGTGACTCCGGACTACCTTCGACTGAGTGGTTCCCGATAGGTGAGAACACTGACTTTTCTGAGCTTCTCAAATCATCAAGTTTTGTGCAGCAAACTTCAAGTTGATCTGTAAATAAAGGACCAGTTTCACCAGTTTTTGATAAGTGTTAATCACAAATTTTGTCTTTGTCATTTAACACAAAAAAAAGTGAAATTCTTACAATTTAGACTATCCGACATGTATGAGAAAACCGACTATAAATATTGTCTGTGATGCAAAATTGTGTTTGTTTTATTTTGTTAAACAAACACTGTAAATATATGACCAAATTGTGTATTTTCTATGTAGCTAATATCTACAACCTCGTTATTCTAGTGGTTGGTTAGTCTGTGTAGCTTCGGATTTCAAGGTCCTCAGTTATGAAATAAAAATCGTTTCTTGCTTCCAAGAAATTGTTAGTGAAGTTTCTCAGCCCAGAGTATTACCATCTGATAGTACTCGTTAAAGAATCAAATAATGAAACCCATGGCATGATGACCCCATCTCCTCTAAGCAGGGAACCCTGGCCAAAGAAGTGGCAGTGGCACTAAAATAGACTGATATTAATCAAACAAATAAAATAACACTGTTTTGCTTTTCCAGATGGTCCTTATACCGTGGACAAGATTTGCACCTCAACAGCGACAAAAGTGGACCAATTTAAATTTTATTGATAGTTTGACAGGCTTTGTCTTCATCCATTACTGTTTGTAATCTATGTGTTTTTATCTGTAATCGATATAAATCTCAATATGTTTATGGATTTTTAAAAACGGTATTCACTTTCTTTTTTAATTTGTATCTGTCTTGAGTGTACATAAGTGCGGTAAATGAAAATTACAGTCGAGGCGATATTGCAGCTCGAGCCAAAGGTGAGAAGGATCAAAGCGCACGTATGTTATATGACGTTTTATAACACATTTGCGAGGAATCACATTTTGAACACACTTTTTAAAAATGATTTTGCATCTTTGCCTGTTTTCCTAAAGATGAAATTTTGATACGCTTGTCATTTTTCCATACACCACAGCGTTTTTTTTTTTAAACGAATGCACCAAAAACGGCCAGTATTAGTAATATTTTTGTGATTCTGATACAGATAAATGGTAGACATTTATTGTCAAAATTATTAAAGAAATTTAAGAAATAAATGTTTTTTTATTATATTTTATCTCACAAAGTTAATTTTATTCATAAAATGTTAAACACTTTGCTGACATAAAAACTCTTTGCCAAGATTTAAAAAAGTGACATTCGTTTTTAGACGGATGATAAAGGTTTTATATTAGATAATGCGTAATGAGACACCTTACGATATTGAAATTGGGGATAAATCAGCGATACTTTACGAGCAAATGTTTTATTAAACGCAATCCAAGGTATTACCGGCTACAGTTGTCTAATACTTTTTTTCAACGATTTTAGTCATCATTTTACAAAAGAAAAATTAATGTTCCGTTGATGTATTCATCGATGACAACATTTTGGTTGGCAAAACCAAAATTAGTTTATCTCGTCAGTGCCACGTAGATGGAAAAGGCACGAAGGAAATTGTTCGGTGAAAATAAATATTGTATTCATAAAGATACACAATTTTACTGTAACCTTAAGTTTAGAGATTTAAAAGAATAAAACTAAAATTTAAATAATAGTTTTAGACGATTTATTGTTTATTGTAAATGTTAAATGTATGTATGTGTTTAAATATAATTTTTTAATAAGTACAATAATAACTTGTACTTATTATTGTACTTATTAAAACAATAATAAGTACAAGTTATTTCGTACTAAATTACTTATTACGTAAGTATATTTCGTAATACATGTAATTACGAAAGGCATGTAAGATTCACGACCACAGCCTCTAAAACTCTGCATTAACTATAGAACCTTGTATATTTTACTAAATAATATTCGCCAGCAGGGAAAATAAGCTGATTGCATTATTTTTAAACTTTTATATATCGCTTTAGAATTACAATAGCATGCTGGCCCTTAAACTAGATAAGCCCGATCTTAAGGGGCCAGTAACAACCCTTAGGTAAGTACATTAAAAAAAATACAAATTCCCTAAATTGACCTCCGCCGAAATACTAGAACTTTCTACAAAATATAATGAAATCATAAACAATAGTTAAGTAAATTCTTGAAAAGCGGAAATTTTACAAAATATTCGTTGCAAAAAATAAAAAACTAATAAAATTTAAAATCTTCTGTTTTCACAGCGCAAGCCATTCCAATCTTGTCCACAGTAAAGGGGCCATCTGAAATAAAAAATATGAACATTATTTTAAAAATATACATCAAGCTCGAAAAGCCTGCTTGATACTCGTAAATACAACGATTTTATGATATTGAAATTTTTATATGTATAACTGATTAAATCATCTTAACTAAACATACAGTGATTAAAATTATTTTTATTAACAAGATTATTATGAAAATCGGTACTTTATGACAATAAGAAACCTTTTTTCTTCGAAAATTTAAGAGCTTAAGATTTTCACTTGACTAAAATCTGAACCTACTTAAATTGTAAACAAAATAAAGGTTGTAGAGGGTAATTAATCTCTGGATGTACTGAAGCGATTTCAAAAATTCTCTTACCAATATATGTATAGCCACGTTATTTGCTATTCCGCGTATTCCCACTGGAACTACGCGGGTGCAACCGCTGGGCGTCTGCTAGTTTAAAATATAATCACCCATTTGGAACCACTGAGTCGTAGGGATACACGACTCGAGCCTCATTGCAGCAATGGCCGCTCTCAGTGCGAACGACACGACGATACCCATGCACGTTGCTGGTTCGCCGGTTCCTGCAACATTACTTTATAGCATTAATATTATGATTTCGACCGAATTGGTCTTTTTTTGGCCATGCCGGCCAATGTCATGGTGAGATTAACCGTGGACGCAGGAGATATGCACAAGTGTGTGCGCAAGCCATTGCCGTAGCGTGCTTTGGAGGCGCCCTGTATCGAAATTAGTTGGGGGGCGGGCAATAGATGAGCGGCAAACTCTTTCACCCCAAAGTAAAATTGGTACCCAAATGTTTGTGTGACATACTAACCAAGATGTAATATTTTTCGTGGGGGTTCGAGTGTGGGGACATTGAAATATTGTGTTTTATTTACATTATACAAATTTTTGCTTCATACCTACTTAAGGGGACCCTATAGTTCGAAAAGTGCACTCTCTTATCCCTCACTCTCATAATTCTCAACGGCTGACCGACACGACCAGTGAAAGATCAAGCGCAGACGGCTTCACGTGCTCTCCGACGCACGCAATATACCTATACCACCAACTTGACCACCAGCCTGACCTGAGATTCGGACCCTGGATCTCATAGTCCGTAACCATCCGGTCCAATGAGGCAGTAGCATTGCATTAATATATCGATAACAGCGCGTCTCTTCTTCTTCTTCAGGTGTGAGTTTGCGAGGTTTTTGATTTTCATCAAAATTGTTTACCTAACCTAACGAAAACCACGTTATTTGTGAGTGCCATAGGTTGTTGTTTATCCCCGATTACCCACGGGTACGTGAGCCATGCCGACAAAACCGCGTGGCGTTGACTAGTATACTACAAACTACAAACCGCCGGCCGTGACAGTGATGACAATCCTAAACTTATTTTCGTAATTGTGGGACTTGTATTCTCTTGTGTGGACAATTAATGTCCTACCACCTTTTCATAATTTAAATTACATGATTTACAATTTGGAGTACCTACATTTATTCATATTTTTTTACTCATATTATTTCAAAAAAAATTGTTACCTTTCGCTCCAATAATGATATCGTTACTAAAAGATCTTTTCCTGAAGTAAATCCGAAAGTCCTGAGGAATATCTCTGGCTTGCGGCACCCAATAATTCCAAGTTCGATTTGTAAGCAACTCTCCTGTGTCAGGATCATATACTAAATTTTCAGAAGTCCAATATCCAGCCCCCATGATGAAAGCACCTTCAACCTAAGAGTATAAAGAAATTAATATTTAGCCCTATTGTGAAGTTGGTCATATTTTTATTTATCGTAAGTTAGTCTATACTACAAAAAATCGTATTTTGGAATAATTAATATTGCTAACTTCAGCGGTATGGTGATATATCTAAATAATAACACCAAACTTACTATAGAAAGAACCAATATCAAGATCCATAATTAGCAGCCAAGCTGCGTTTAAGTTGCACAAAATGAGTTTAGGAGATTACTACAGAAATACTTACTTGGCCCACATCAATTTCAGGATTAACACTACGACCAGTGTCTTCCACTAAATCAACTCTTATCAACTGCCACTCCCCAGTGAGACCATCCATTTCGACTTCAGCTACAGTGATTCCATAAACATGATAATTTTGAATATCTTTGGAACTAACCAGATCATGGACTTGCAAATCAATCTCCAAATCGTAAGCCCTTTTTATTAATTGTTCCCAAGTAGGGTTATCCATTTGAAGCCTGACCGGCTCTAATCTTCTTAGCAGTTCTTCACAACATCTTCTAACTCCAACGGTAACATTGTTTGATGTCAAACTGCCACCAGTAGGCATGCTGTTCGGCCCAATAGTAGTATTGTTCGGTTTTATTTTAATTTTATCCAAAGGTATTTTTAGAAGATAAGCACAAACTTGAGCGGCCCTTGTATTTATACCCTGACCCATTTCAACACCAGCGTGTGCTATCGCTACTGTACCATCATCATTATAAACATTCAAATTGACATCCAAAGATGTAAACCCAATAGGAGTCCATCTCAAAAAACATGCTCGTAAACCACGTTTCTTCCATCTATTTTCTAAATTGAATTTTTCAACAGCAGCTTTTCTGTCAACGTATTGAGAGTCTATTTTTATTTTATCAGCCATTTCTTGCAAGTCACTGTGATTGACTCTATCTAAGTTAGCTAAACGCACATCAAATGGATCTAAGTCTAATTCATAACAGATTCTTTCAAGTATCTGTTCTGCCATTGTAATGTTTTCCAAAGTACCTATATAAAATATAAAAGATTATTATTATTTAAATTTCCACTATTTAACTGAAGAAAATGTACAAAATAACTAGATGATTACTGATTCGACTTATTACTAATAATTAACAGTGTCGAAAGTATAACCAATGTGTATAATATTACCAGGAGAACGACACCAAGTGTTAGATGGTGTATCAGTCACAGCGTTATATGCTTTGTAATTCCAAGTTTCACTGTTGTAACTATTGTTGTATAAGATCAAACCCAAGAAAAGTAAAGGTTCGTTAACTATGTAGCCATTATCGCTATATAATTCAGTATTTGCGTATTGAATTACTCCTTTTTTGTTTACTCCGATCTGTAAATAAAAATATTCAAGACCAAAACATGACATGAACATTTTTTCATAAATTAATAATAATTTATTTAATTATATTTTTTTTATTTTGACAATAGTGATTATAAGTTAATGTATAATGTTAGAAAGTGAAAGTAAATGGGTACTCAATGTAAAAGTCCTAATGATTAAAATAAAATACCTCAAATTTTGTAGCACATGGCATTCTCTTTCCCACCGCTCTCATGTTGTTGGATAGGGATTGTATAAAACGACATGGACGATTGAGTTTGTAGGAAACTAAGCCACATGCTGTAGATATTTGTATAGAGCGGGATGTTTTATAACCATAGCCGCCACCAATTCGACGAACATGGACATCAATCCTAATAATACAATAGTCAATTCAATTTTAACATTGTCAATAAATCATGTCTTATTTAAGCTACATTTATATTGTTTGAATAGGTTATTAACTGAAAGTTATAAATAATATGTATAATGTAATTTTTTCGCAACACTAAACTTCAATTCAATATTTATAAATCCACAATACTTCAATAATATCTACCTATTTTGATCTATATTTAGTGCTCGGTGTAGACCTTGCTGTGCTCCGTCAATCCACTGTGAAGCTGAATATACTATCAAACCTTCTTCAATTGGATATGAAACACACACCAACGTTTCCATACAGAAGTGATATTGTCCATATATTAAATGTTCCCCTTTAATTACATTTGTTACATCATTTCCAGTTTTAGTCGCTTCAACCGCATTAAACAATGCAACTTTAGATGGATCGTTTTTAGATATATTAATATCTATAATAGGCTTTTTCGTATTAGTGTAGGTAACGCGAACTAAAGTTGCAGCTCTTCGTGCTATACTCTGTGATTCAGCTACAATAATACCAAGAGGTTGATTATAATATTTCACTTCTCCATTGCACAGCAGTTCCTCATTTGCTATATTAAATTTATTAGGAGGTGGTGTAAAGGTATTTTCACCCGGTATATCTGCAGCTGAATAAAATGCGATAACTCCGGGTTCTTGCTGTAAATAAAGACAAATCACAAAAATATTAAATAATAACATCTACACATATGTATGGACATGTATCTGCAAATAAATACATAGATTGATTGATTGGTTGATCAACTAACGAATTTAATAATTTCTCACCAACGCTTTACTAGGATCAATTCCAACTATAGTCCCTAGAGCTACTGTGGATAAAACAAACGCTGCAAATACTTCTTTTGGAAGCGTTGGTATATCTTCTGTATATATAGCTCCACCCGAACACTGCATCTATATAAAAATGTAAAAATTTAATGTTTTTAGTATGAGTATTAGTTTTGATAACATTGTTTTGTTTACCAACGGTTTCCTTACCAATGCTTCAAGTTTAGGCATAGGCTCATTGAGTGGCCATAGCGAAGGATTAGTCTCAAAAATCTGACGTCCCTCAGAAACTGGTCGTGTCTCATTCAGCTTAATAGCACCAGATATATACTGACGACTAACTATGTCTGATGGACATAATGAAAGGAGACTCTGCAAAAGTTCTAAACTTACAAAGTGCAAATTTTAATTTAAAAAAACTATACACTAGTAAAGTAGAATATTATTTAAGCTTGTAGATCAAACTGGAATCTACGATTTTAACGAAACAAAGTTAAGATGTTTTGTTACCAAAACTGTGGATAATCACAATAAATTCATAAAATATATTTGTTAAAACTGACTTAAAGTTCGTTTTATAATTATAACGACACACAAAACAAACAGTCAAAGTTTTAAAATTGTTTATTGTTTACAATCTCTTAATTCGAAAAAATCATTATAAATTTTTAAATTTTTATTACAGTGTCCCCCATAGACGCTTTTGTACGATGTTTGTGTGTAGCAATATTTTAAAAATCACATTTGGTTTAATCTGAGATAAAATACTTTACGTATACAACGAACTTTAAACATTATACACAATACATTAAATCAGATGTTACCTTATAAAACAGTCCTAAAGCAGTCCCACGTTTATACTCTAGAGGTGGTTCCGGCAGTAGTTGTGTTACTACCAACTCCTTTCTCAATACAGATAGAGCACCTTGCAAGGTTTCATTTCTGAACAGGCTCTTCCCAATTAAGTAAACTTCAGTACTCTTCGCACGACTGAACGTAGGCGACAGACCTCCGTAGACTATTCTACAGCTAGATACTTTTGTATTTGCGTCAATTTTATAAAGAAATCCAGCGTGTACTAAAGCATGAACATTTTGAGCTCGAGGCATAATCTAAAATGATACGTAGATTAAAATAACAATAAAATCGTTCATATTTACAAGGAATAAAAATTGCTCGTTGACCAACATGTTTAATATGTTGGTCATGGCATGTTGGTAAAAATATAATAAAATATCTATAATCAATTACCTTGTAAGTGACTAGTCTATATTCGAAACTTAACGGTGGTAAAAGAACATTAACAATAATTTTTCTCGTCATATCTTCATTTAAAAAATCTTGCATATTTATGAATTTAAAGCTTGTAGCAGATGTCACTGAAAAAAAATAATTACGCATTACTATAGTATAATATAAAATAAACTAATCTGCAACAACATTAATAACTAAATTTAAAATAAATCACATAATTCAGTACAATTTAAAGTTACTCACTGATTCTTAGTTGAGCACCGACGGTCTCAAGAAGTACGAAAATATCAGAATTAAAAGTCCGGTATCGATGCTTCAACATCAAATTTCCTGCTATTGTACCAAGCTATAAAATAACACAAAATAGCCATAAATATTGAAATATGACTAATATTACCAACTAGATTTATTTTATTCTTTGTTAGAATTATTGTTGCTTTTACGACAAATTAGAGGGAAAGTGAATCAATTCAATCAATTCATTCATCAAGAATTAATTAATTCTCGTAGTCCCCAATTTGTCGTGAAAACAAGAATATATTGAGATATAAACATCTTTAAAAATAGTTTTGAAAATGCGCTTAGAATTCTGTGAATACTTCAATACTTACATTTCTTACAGGAACATTTGCGACCAATCGCAAATGATCACTGAGCGTTTTGAGATAACTAAAATTATTAGAATCAGCCAAAGTATCAAAAATATTTATGACCTCGGCAAGAGTTGCACCAGCACCCAACACTAAATTTTGGTCCATATAGTAGCCTCTTAATTCCGATACAGAGCTGATATCTATAAGCAAATTTGGATATTCCAATAAAGTATATACACCTAAAAGAAAAGAGTTTATTTTTTAAAAAATAAGCCATTCCAATATTTATAAATGTTTCTATTATATACAAGTTAAGCCAAAAGTTCAAGTATATTTTATAGAACGATAGCCGAGTATTCGACTACTAGACGTATGAGACTTCTCTGGAACTTCACATCGATTTAATTCAAAACTTTAATTAGGAATTTGCGTATTACTTACCTTTCCCTGTGTTTCCCGCAATAAGCATATACGACTGTGTCCCCCGTTGTTGCCAGATCAAGAACACTTCCCCTAAGGCGTAAACTCGATACCAATCTCTGCCATCGCTCAATCTGATGTGCAATGTCTCACTTACAACTTCATTACGTCTCACCAAACACCAGTCAAATTCATCACAACTGCTTTCAGCACAGACTTCTCCAGACTTCGAACATATATTTAAATCCTCGATATCTGGTAAAATTAAAGAATTCGGAGCATCAGAAGCGAATTTCTTGAAGGCGTCTAAGATTGGCCTGTACCCTGTACATCTGCACAAGTTACCGGATAAAGCCTGTTCTGTTTCGAGCATCGTTAGTTTTCGCGATTTCATCAAACTGAAAACGGTAAATGAATATTGTTTATCGAGAGATTTTGGCAACAAGAACTTGTCGCCAAAATCTCTACTCACATGTTGCTAAAATTTCTTACATCTAAATTAATCATTTAGGATCAACTCTCGTGCATCCAACGCCTAGTTAATGCCCACGATTGAAAATTGTGTGATAAGCGCCACTGCAGATATTTTCTAGTTTCTGAGTGTGATTATCTGTATGTTAGTATTTATGTTAATTTATCTGTTACGTGAGTATAAAACTACGAGTCCATAAGGTCTAAATTAGTCAAAGCTCTGCCTTTTCGAGGGCCCCAAAAAAAGGTTCATTAACTGAAGCTTGGACAACGCAAAAGTCAAATATGGGTCTCAACAATGATTTACGCAGAAGACAACTCCTTTCATTGTTAAGAGGTATTTATGTAAAGTTTTGTACAATATGCTAATATTACCTGTACATGTTCATGACTATGCCAGGAGAGCAATACCCACACTGGGACCCATTCGTCTCGGCGAGGGTGGTCTGCAGAAGGTGATATCCATCCAAACGATTGCCTATATTCTCGATGGTTTCAATTTCCCAGTCTTGACACGACGCTATTGACACCAAGCACTACAAAAATAACACCCGTAGAACATTTTATACCGACTGATATTTAAATTAGAGTTTTTTGTTTTCGTCTGCTTAAAAGTGAATAAATTGCTACAAACAAACAAAAATTTTAATCTTTATTATTTACCTTCTATTATGATATTAGTTCAGATTAAAAGTACCATTACCATGTTGTAATAAAATAAATTTTAAGAAGAAATTAATTTTTTAAAAAATTTGAAGTACTAACAGAATTGACGCCCCGATGCTTGTCTCCACGGCATTTGGCTGCGCTGACGATGCATGCTCCGCAGCCGCCTTCCAAGCACATATACTTGGTGCCGCGCAGGTTCAGGGTCTTGCGGAGGTAGTCCAGCAGGGTTGTGGTGGAACTGACATCGCAACCAACTGAAAGTTACTGATCATCATAATCAGCCTATTTTAAAAAGGAGAGGGGTTATGGAGGTAACGGTTAGACCCATTGCGAGTAGACAGGCATTAGGGTTAACATTATCAACCGAAGTCTGTCCATAAATTAATTGAAGACAGTGATTGATCAGATTCAGGGGGTGTAACACCACAGACCTCCCAACTCCGGGCTGAGTACGTTGGTACGTTGACGGTACGTCTTTTCCGGCAGGCTGGAAACTAGCCACGGCCCAAACCTCCGACCAGCCAGACATGGACCTCAATCGGCCCAGCCGGAGATCGTACCCAGGACCTTCGTCTTGTAAATCCACCTCGACTTTTGACGACCTCCGTGGCGCAGTGGTATGCGCATACCAATGCATAGGTCGTCAAAAGTTACCCTAAAGTTACCACAGTCAAGACTCCTATGGTAGGAGTGCGGTCTGTTGAACTTTTAGCCCCAATAAAATGAGGTAAGTCTGGATATCGCAGGCTCTTAATCCATTAATTATTTCATCATCATCAGCCATCATGCATCTTTTCAATGCATCATCATCCAATCGATGCCTGCCACCTTTCGGAGGTCATCGCTCCACCTAGTGTGGGGGAGCCTCACACTACGCATCCTCCACTCATGCACCTTACGGCTCCAACGACAATCGGTCATCCAACATACATGCCACTGCCACCTCACGTACTAGCCCTGAGAGCTATGTCGGTTACATTCGTTCTTTGGCGAATCCCTTCGTTCCTGATTTTATCCCTCAAAGAAATTCCAAGCATAACTTTTTCCGTAGCACGCTGAGCTAATTATCATTTCAATAAAGTTAAAAAAAAGTGTATGACTGACCTGAGTAAGTGCACCCGTTGACTCGAAATGTAACTCTGTCCATGTCCAATGCAAACGGTTGAAGCCTGCCTACTAAACGAGAACCTACCAAAAACTGTCAGCTGTGTAATGTTTACTTCAATATTATTTTATTCACTGGAACGCTATCATATACTATAATTAATGCAAAAGTGAGTTTGTTATTGTGTTATCTATATCCGGTGTAATCGCTGAACCGATTTTGAAAACTATTGGCACACATCAATGAGAATTATATATTGTATAGATTGCTTTCCTGGAAACATGCTTAATATTTATTATTTTTGTTCATTTATTACCTGAAAGATCTTTTTAAATCGTCTACCATAGCTCCCCAACGAATTAAGCTATTTCAATTTAGTTTATTTTGTATTGAAGTTGACTTACGGGTGAGTGTTCACCCGTAAGTCAGTTTAGACATGTTTAATGAAAATCGGTTGAGCTGTTTAAAAGTTGTGGGGTGTGAAAGTGGGCAAAAACAACCGAATGTCTGCAAATATACTCGAGTGTTGTCTCAAATGAAAGCTCACTGAAAAAGAATATTGATGGCTTGATTTCATGATCTTCGGGGGTTTTACAAAATTTTCAGTTTTATGTTATAAACAATAATATTGTAAGACAAAGTAAAGCTGCTTCAATTTACCTTTATTTAAATACGAGTATACTTATACTAGTAAATAGTTAGTACTTTTGTTATCATTTAACATAACAAGGTGAAATATACGGCTGCATGAGTGGAAAATTGATAATACCTACTAACCATTACTATTCATTAACCGCTTAACTAGCAACCCCCCGTCTTTGGTTTACTTAGTGTATGCCTCTATAAAATATCGTTCAAGCGGCATGATTTTTGACGTAAATACTCCTGACAAAAAAATGGTAGCATTTTCATTTCATCATTCATCATTCAACACATATTCGGCTCGCTATGGAGCACGAGTCTCCTCGTGACTTCGACTTCCACTTCGCTTCGCTTCGCTTAATATAATATCCTAAAATGCAAATAACTGAACATTTTCATTAAATGATAAAATATTACTATGTTTTTTTATATTATAATATGACATCACACCAGCAGATTAATAACCTGTCGTCAGATATTCAGCGTTAGCGTTTAACGGTTTTCGGATAAAAAATAAAATCTATAAATTGCAAGAAATTGTTATTTTAATTTTAAATGTTTAATTCTCATCTGTCATACTACAAAGTGTTAATACTGTCTTTTACTACAAAGTTTTAATGTGTACTTTCCAACAGATGCTTTAAGTCACTGGCAAAAATTTTTGAAAAACTATTGATATGCCCTGCAACTGCTTACTTTCATACCTCAAAATTAATTTGCAAGCTATTATTACTATGTGATGTTCCACTAGAATGCGAGATGTCCCTCCTAGTTCTACACCACGCTGATATTGCAAGCACTAGTTTTCTGATAAATAAATTCGACGATCGTCAGTCATGCATAACTTTTCACCGGCACGTCAGTCGGTTCATTTCATTAGCAGACAGACATGGCAGGTAAACTTTTTAAAACACGCAGCGCGTCGGTACGATATGGATAAAATTCGAAGCGCAAACGTGACGTGACATGACGTGAGCGCGAAAACAGTTTTTACCTAATTGCAAGTAAATTAAACAACATAACGAAAAACAAAATGGCCATGTTCAAGATATATATCTAATTTTCTATTCAAAACAAAAATTTACGAAAACAAGTTTGCTTTTCCTGAGATTGAAGGCAAAATGTGAGCAAAACATGTATTTTTCAAAAAAATAAACTATCGAGAAAAGTTTTACAAATTGTGTATTTTGTATAGTCATAACGAAGCTAACACTTTGAAATATCATATACCCAAATATCAAGCTCCTAACTTTTCCAGAATCTGAGATCCAGAACCATTTGTAACCACCAAATTACATATTGCACACTCTTAACAATAAAATGTAATGAGTGACAGCATACCTTATTATTAAACATTATAGTTAAACATGAATTAATAATTATATTCATTTATTCGGGTGAATTAAATTTAATGTTTAGATTCGAGACAAGTTTTGCTTGTTTGTGAATTCAGTAATTAGTATGATGACGCAGAACATACAGAAATACGATTAGACAACCATAAAACTGTTACTGTACAGTTTAATTAGTAGATAGTTTAGGCAGTTTTAATAGATTTTATTAAATTACTGAAATAAACATAATAATTACAACCTTTTACTTAGACCTGTCCCTTTCTCGGTCCGTAATCAAACTTTGTAAGTAAATTTGAGCCAGTTTTCGGTTGCATATCGGATGAAATTGTGACAATTATTATGACATAGAGCTAATCTGATGATGGGGTAAAAGATGGCTATAGGAACTTTGTATCTAAACGAGGCAACCCCATCGAGTTTAAGATGTTTTTTTTTCGTCTTGACGAATACTTTGATACTAGATGACTATCAGGGTCTGATGATGGAGCTGGATAGTGGCCATAGGAACTCCGCAATTAAAAGACGCAACCTCATCAAGTTGGGACTCGTGTAAATCGCCTTAACGAGTACTTTGGTACTATATGGTAACCAGGCTCTGATGATGGAGCTGGAAGCGTTAGAACTCCGTAAATTAAGCGATGCCTTCGAATGTTGGGCTCGTTGCATTCGTCTTTACGAGTACTTTCATACTGGATCATCATTATCTACCCATATTCGGCTCACTGTTGAGCACGAGTATTCTCTCAGAATGAGAGGGTTTAGGTCTTAGTCCACCTTGCTGGCCAAACGCAAATTGGCACACGTAGATAATTAAGAACATTCTCAGGTGTGCAGGTTTCCTCACAATGTGTTTCCTTTACCGTTTGAGGTACGTGATTTTTTTTTTAAAAGCACATAATTGAAAAGTTGGAGGTGCATGCCCCGGACCGGCAGGGGTCATATCCACTAGGCCATCACGGCACTTAATACTAGATGGTAACCAGTTATTAACTTTTTAAGTCATTTTATTAACAAATAATATAAAAAGTTTATTTTTTAAAACGGTTTTTATTGGTAGACTTTTTTATCAGTAGAACTTGAAATCGTCGGCATTGACAGCGCAAGCGACGGCAATCTTGTCGACGGTGAACGGGCCGTCTGAAAACAAAATAATAATACCATTATTTCAGATAGTACTAACATAAATATTTTTATGATACCTAATATAAATTGACTAACCAAGCAGGTAGTCCACCTGATGGTAAGTGGAATGTTTTCCACTTACCATCAGGTGGATTTACAAAGCAAAACTTTGTAGGGCATGCAAAGGACATATCCTACAAAATACTGCCTACTGTTTTACGCTTTATTTAAAAAAAAATGTCAAGAAAGTCATTCATCCCACACTCTTACGAAACTCCGCCGTTGTCGGTCCCAAACCCGGATACAAATGCAGGAGGGTTCGGCAGGGGAACCATACCTGCCGAAAAAGGTCAACGCCGAGTCTCAGGCGGTGGGAAATAGCCATGGTTACTTAGCGCCCATGAACCGGTACCCTGTGACCGAGAGGAGTAAATGACCTCTGAAGACTGATCCGGAAGGACGAGGGAACTCACCGTGATTATATTCCTGAGAAAACCACCACATCATTGAAGACACAAAGTAAAGAAAGCGATAGATAGATAGTAGTACTAAGAAATGTGAAGCGTATTTGTTTTATATTATAAAAATATGACAAAATGTTCCCAGACACTTTAGCTTCGAATCAGACTCGAGCGAATTCGCGCTATGATAAAACGCCTGTCAAAATTAATTATCTATTAATAAGAGATTAATAAGATGTCTCGATTATCGACGATTATGAAAACTCACACTTTGTTAGTAGTTGTTAGTAGTTAAAAAAACACTTCATTGAGTACTGGTTTCATCCCCTTCTGAGTGTTCGACAGTCACTTTCTTACTAATTTATATTAAAGAAAAGGCATGACATTAAACGACACTTGTGAGAATGTAAACCCGCCCTTGATTCGTTTAAATTTTCTCTAATTCGTTCGTTCTAATAATATTCAATTTAAAATTTTAAATTCTTCAATACAAGTTACTTTTGGAGATAATAAATATATTATCACCTAATTGGAACCACTGCTTAGTAGGTATGCCAGATTCGAGTCTCATTGCTGCAATGGCTGCCCTCAGTGCAAAGGACACCACAATACCCATACACGTTGCTGGTTCGCCAACGCCTAGAAAAAAAATATTTTTTTTTTAATGAGATTATTTAGTGCATGACCATTGACCACCCTCTGTCATCTGATGGTGAGTATAGAAGTGACATTAGATGTTGTTGCTACATTTTCACAGATGCTTCGCTACTCTTGGTTGTAGCGTGATGTTATATGTGTAGCTTACAAGCTTTCCTAGATAAATAGACTGTCTAGCCCGAAAATAATAGCACCAATCAAACAAACAAACACTTCGGCTTTATAATAATACATAGATAGATTACCTTTTGCTCCAAGGATAAGTTCTGTACTATAAGACCGTTTCCTGAAGCTAACACGGAAGTCCTGTGGGATGTCTCTGGCTTGAGGCACCCAGTATTCCCACGTTCGATTAGTCAACAGTTCCCCACTGTTGGGCTCGTATACCAAATTTTCATAAGTCCAATAACCACATCCCATGATGAAACCGCCTTCAACCTTGAACAAACAATTATCTTTAACAATATATTTTATTATCAATATTAATTATTCCATTTAGATATTGTGGTTTAAGATAGACGCTAATAACAAAACTAAAAAAAAAATATAAAAAAAAACATAACTTCTCTTTTGTAATACCTACACAAATGCAATCCTAGTAAGCGTCGTCATTTACATAATATTTCAAATCGAACAGACACCATGCGAGAAGCTCATAAGTATAAATATTTTTATATATTAGTAGAAATGTTTTTTCATTTTAATATTATTCTATACTTTGATAAAAAATAATAGAAACTGAGAATCTGTATATAGTATGAGATTGCCTTTTATAATCAAACCATTTCTCGGCTGACGAATCCCACAGACCCGTCCTGAAATACTCGTGAGGCAGTATTTGTTAACGGGGTTCGTACATGCATTTTTAACCAACGATAAAAAAATAACTTTGATTTATCATAATGATATAATTAGATACATAACACACTCCAACATAAAATAGGTTCAACTTACTTGGCCAACATCAAGTTCAGGGTTAACACTACGACCTGTGTCTTCATGTATATCAGCTCTAATGAATTGCCATTCTCCTGTAAGACCGTCCACTTCGACTTCAGCTAAAGCGATCCCATAAATGTGATAATTTTGAACATCTTTAGAATTAACTAAACTGTGAACTTGTAAATCTACCTCCATTTCGTAAGCTTTCTTTATTAATTCTTCCCAAGTGGGATCAGTCAACTGACTTCTAACTGGTTCTAATCTTCGAAGCAATTCTTCACAGCATCTTCGAATACCGATACTAACGTTTTGCGAAGTTAAACTACCGCCAGATGGAAAACCGTTAGGTGCATTAATAGTATCATTTGGTTTTATTTGAATCTTTTCCAAAGGTATTTTGAGAAAATACGCACACACCTGCGTAGCTTTGGTGTTTACCCCTTGACCCATTTCAACCCCAGCTGGTGTGATAACTACTGTACCATCATCGTTATACACGGACATATTGACTTCAAAGTACTGATAGCCGAATGGCGTCCATCTAAGAAAACTAGGTCTTAAACCACGTTTTTTCCATCTATTCTCTGAATTGAACTTTTTTACTGCTGCTTTCCTCTCGGCGTACTGCGAGCTAGTTTTGATTGTTTCTGCCATTTCTAGCAAATCATTGTAATTCACAGTATCCAGGTTTGCTAAACGAACCTCGAATGGATCCAGGTCTAATTCATAACATATCCTTTCTAGAATTATTTCAGCCATAGCTATGTTTGCTAGAGTACCTAAAATTATAATACGAAATAACAAAATGTAGTGAAGCTAAATTAATATACCAAATGAAAATTTAAAGATTAAAGAAATCGCCGCTTTTGAAAAACTGTTAAATTTCTTAAGCCTGTGAACTCAGACCAATTACCTTCCATAGAACCTGCCACGCTAGAGGTTACTATGTCAAAACTATATGATCATGACCTAATGTGTTCATACAAACCGTGTCTATAGAATCGACGTTTCATTGTGTTAAAATTAAATTTTTCGATTTCAAATTTAGTGCTGTGTGTATTGTAAGGACACAGGATATATTTAGTGGTGTTAAATATTTTCGACGTGTGAGCTTACCTTATTCCCCTCAAAAAATGACAGACAATTTTGTTGATGAATTTAAGTGCGATACAAGTTCAATAGAAGGCAATTGGTCTCAACCCGTAAACTATCATTATTTAAATTTTATTATACTTTTGTAGCTATTGGGCGCTCCACTAAAAGTAATTTACCTGGAGACCGGCACCAAGTGTTTGATGGAGTATCAGTAAGAGCATTGTAGGCCTTGTAATTCCATGTATCGTTATTGTAACAGTTATTGAATACATCAAAGCCTATCATAATAACAAGTTCGTTGACAGTGTAACCATTGTCAAGGTAGAACTCATAATCTACGTATTGAATGACTCCTTTTTTGTTTACTCTAATCTGTGAAAAAAAAATTATAATATAAATTGTGGGTAGGTTCAAATCTGGTCTGGGGTGTGCATCTCTAACTTTTCAGTTATGTGCATTTTCAGAATTTAATTTCTGAAAATTCAATATCATGTGTTTCAAACGGTGAAGGAAAAACATCGTGAGAGAACCTGCATACCTTACATTTTTCTTCATTTTCTTCTACATATTGTAGAATATTAGACGAACCACTCTCATACTAATAAGACTCGCGCTTAACAGTGAGGCGAATATGGTTGATTAATGCTGATGAATAACTTTGATCGCCATTACGAAAGATTATGATTATAACGGAATAATTTCAAAGAAAATTTTTGATGTAATAAATAAAATAGATTACCTCAAAGTTTGCAGAGCATGGTTCCCTTTTTCCCACTGCTCTCATGTTATTGGTAAGGGATTGTATGAACCGACAAGGGCGATTAAGTTTGTGACTGACCAAACTACACGCGACAGACACTTGAGTAACACGAGACAATTTGTAGCCGTAACTGCCACCAAGTCTTCTTACGAATACGTCCACACTGTTAGAAAAATTTGAATAATGATTGCTATATTGTTATTAAAAGCCTTTACAAAGTGATTTTGACACATATCTTAACTATTGTGGAAATAGTAACACAATGTACCTGCTTTGATTTAACTTTAGCACCCTCTGGACCATTGTTTGCACCGCATGTATCCATTGAGTCGCTGAATATACTTTTAGGCCTTCTTCTGTCGGATGTGTCACACATACTAATGTCTCCATACTAAAGTGATATTGCCAATAGAATGAGTTTTCTCCTTTTATTGTGTTAGTTACTTCGGTTCCCGTTCTTGTAGCTTCTTTTGTTTTGAATAGGGTTGCTTTACTAGGATCCTTTTTTGACACTTTTATATCGGTTACTGGCTTTTTGACATTTGAATATGTCACTTGTACTAAACTAGCCGCTTTTTGTGCTATGCTTTGAGTTTCAGCTACAATAATACCGTATGGTTGATTATAATATTTAACTTGTCCATCACACAGGAACTCTTCATTGGACGAGTTGAAGAGGTTCACGGCTGGTGTGAAACTGTTGACTCCAGGTATGTCGGCCGCTGTATAGAACGCAATCACTCCAGGTTCTTTCTACAAAATAATAAATTCTGAAAATTTGTATATCAAATTTGGTGCAATTGTACTTCAAATATTTTACATATTGTTTGTAAGTGGTTTAAATTTATTAATTACATTGTGTTTGTAAGCGGTTTTCAAATTAAGTTTATCTACGATAAGCTATATAATATTATTATCTCAATGTAAAATCTGACAAAAACATCTTATAAAACCCAAAGCTTTAAATTAATGAAATGAAATTGACCGTGACTGATATATATTAAAAAAAATAAACATGCGTTTTTAAGTTATTCAATAATAACCGTGTCTTACCAAAGCTTTACTGATATCTATTTTATCAATAGTACCCAAAGCTACAGTAGTTAAAGTAAACGCAGCAAATACTTCTTTTGGCAGCGTCGGTAAGTCTTCAGTGTACGTTGTTTCTCCGGCACATTGGATCTAAAACCAAACTTCATGTAAAATAATTATTATGCTCATATATTAATTTCATCTATCATCAGTATTTTCTTTGTGCATAATAACAATTCACGAAAATGTATTACATTTAAAGAAAGTCTGTTTCTTGACTTTTTGTCAAGCCTGTGTATCTTGTGATTCGACGATCATAGAACATATTAATGAACATATGCATATATTAATATGCAGATGAGCCATGGGATAGACTCATAACGTATCAAAAGCCTATTTAGATGCTATTTATGCTGTATATTAAATAAATAAATAAATAAATATTTAGATGACTTAAAGAGAAGTCTTTTGCTAACTTAGTTGCATTGGTGATCAGTACTAGCCTCGATCTAACATAATGAATGGACTATGTTCTAAAAGGAGTCTTGTATTACCTAACTAATGAGAGTTAGTCGATAATGTGTTAATATGGTGGGATGTGATAAATAGGTAATATGTCCAGTCTATCAAATTGCTTACTTTTGAAATCCGAACAGCTTGCTGAGAGCAAGCAATCAAATACAAGCGCATATGTATCACTACGTGAATGTCAACTTACCAATGCTTCTAGTTTAGGTATTGGTTTGTTCAGCGGCCACAGCGTCGGGTTAGTGTCGAATATCTGTCGGCCCTCCGACACCGGCCTCGTCTCGTTCAACTTGACAGCTCCAGATGCTATGCGAGAGCTGAGTATTATGCTCGGTGGCATTAATGACAAGAGACCCTGAAAATAGCAAGTACGTTTTTTAATGAGTATAGTTTGAGTATGAGATTTCACTATATTTTATGTGAGTAAAACTTGTCCAGAAATATACTGCCATTACGATGATTAACCTTAGGGACCGTTAGTACAATATGTGATGGGTACCGTCGTTGGTAAGACACGGGAAAATTTGGTTAAGGTTAAATTAAATTGATAACGATAAAAGTGGGCTTTGTGCCTGCTATTCTAAGTTGGTTCTTTGGCTAAAATATTTTGATTTTGATAGTAGGTCTCTAAAAGTTCAAATAGTTATGGTTTATAGAGATATCCTACTCTATACTTTTTCGATTAAACGATACCTCACATGGATTCTCTTTTTTATTAAAAAAAAAATAACCGATCGACCCAAAAATCACCTACATATATTTACTGTATCTCAAACTGCCATGGGCAATTCCAATATTGTAGGGCGTGTAGTGAGTGAAATCACTCTGTTTTAAGAAGTTTTTTCAACTTATGTTTAAGTAGAAATCGCTTACTATCAAGTAGTAGTATAAAAATAACGTAACAATGTATAAGATTACTTTAATAATCATCTTACCTTATAAAATAAGCCTAAAGCAACTTTTCGTCTATATTCAACAGGTGGGTCTGGTAAACTCTCTGTTACAACCATTTCATTTTTTAATGCATTTATTGCACCGCGCAGGGTTTCGTTAGTAAAGAGATTCTTGCCATATAAATACTTTTCAGTATTATACGCCCGAATGAATGTGGGGGAAAGGCCACCGTAGACTATACGACATCCTATGACTCTGTTTGATGAATCCAATCTATAAATAAATCCA
Organism: Bicyclus anynana; assembly: GCF_947172395.1. NCBI lineage: Eukaryota > Metazoa > Arthropoda > Insecta > Lepidoptera > Nymphalidae > Bicyclus > Bicyclus anynana. The sequence continues at coordinate 15,691,005 of NC_069098.1, forward strand.
GCGTGAATCAGGGCATGGGCGTTTTGGGCTCTAGGCATTATCTGTAAAATATAGTCAATTATTGTTACAATTATTTTTTTCTTTATTATATAAATTATTTCATTTTTGATTAATTTATGTGTGATAAAATATAAAACTGGCGCGCCAACGCTAAGCTTAACATTGTTTTATAAGCAAATGCAATGGAAGAAATTTACGAAATGGTAGACTAAATTACGAATAAAATAGTTATTTAAGCCACTGTCATATAATGAGGGTAAGTGTAACACAAGAGATTCCGTCCGGATATTTACGTGCAGTGGCATACAATACGTTTTACGACCATAGTAACATAAATAATAGAATTAACAAATCGTGGTAATTGGCGTTGGGTATGGCGACATGTACCGGCGTGGCTTCCTACATTTTGTCTCTTCTAAAAGAACCCCGAGTTTTTGTAGGCAATGCCATGGAGTTATTTAAAAATTTTACAAAAATCATTTTAGCACGTTTCACCCCTGAGTTCATTACATGACGAAACGATTTGTAGGAGTAGCTTTGTGATATGCTTTGAGGGTTTATATTAAGTAGATTATGAAATTTGAATAAGAAAAGTATGTTACCTTATAAGTTACTAATTTGTGGTCATTAGTATACGGTGGCAGTAATACGCTAACAATTATCTTTCTCGTCATATCCTCTTGCAGGAAGCCTTGCATCGTCAGAAACTTATGCCGTCCCGGTGCTATCACTGTGGTAAAATAATAACCATTAACTTACTGACTGTTAACCAGTTATTGGGAAATGTCTTCCGTCATAGCCTAGTTTGCTAAGGTTTGTTGAGCATTTCGGTCGAACTTAAAGGCGACAATAAAATATCTCCCGTCGAGTCTTATGGTTTGGACCGTGGTTAGTTACCACTTATAATACTAGATACATACTATTTGAACAGGACGACACCCAACAATAAAGATAATGTTCAATGCTCACAATTCTGTATCAGAAAAGAAATGGAGGAACCACATCCTGAAGTTCCAAAGCACACTTTATTTATTTGTTTTTCTAAATCAAACCGCGCATCCTTACGCATCTACAAATAATGTCTTTAATATCATCCAATAGCAGATATTAAAGTATTGTTATAAAAATATTACATTAAACAACGAGAATATACTCACTGACTCTCAACTGAGCACCGACAGTCTCTAGAAGAAGAAATATATCAGATTTAAAATCACGATAACGATGCTTCAGCATCAAATTGCCGGCGACAGTTCCGAGCTAAAACAATAAATTGGAACACAATTAGTCGTATTACTTAATACACGTGTATATTTAGGTAATAATATACACTGAAGGTAAAACTGGTAGTTAAAGATTTTTTTATTACGTAAAACCCGCTGTAAGAAAGTAGTTAAAATTATGCTACTAACCAAAACATTTTCCATTTTACTTTTTGTCAGCAACAAGTCAATGTTATCGGATGACCATTTTTCACGACCAACAATTAAAAATACGATTTTATGATTTAAATAAAAAATGTATTTTTTTAGCTTACAAAAAATATAGGTATATACAGTCAAACCTGGATAAGTGAAAGTTCAAGGGAGCACAATCTCATTCTCGCTTATAAAGGTTTCTCACTAACCCGAGTTTTTCGCTAATGCAGGTACATGGGTAGCGTTTCTCTCTTATAGGGGTACGCAGCAATAACGCTCGCGATTTTCCGGATTCAAACGGTAGGAAGTTCCACGAAAGTTAAGAATGAGTCATAAAATAGCACATGTTAAATTTGTAAATAAAGCTCGACTGTCGCTTATAGAGGTATAGATAAGTAGCAGTCTCACTTACGGAGGTCTGTGAGGGAAAAACGACTCTCTCTTACAGAGGTTTCTGTTTCTCGCTAATAGAGGTTTTGGGAGCTTAAAATGAGGGGTCCTGGCTATTACTCTCACTTATCCAGTTTTCACTTATCCAGGTTTGACTGTATTTTTTTTAATTGTAAAATTGTATTTTTGAAATGGACAATCCCATAATAGGCCATCACATAGAGTTTAAAGATTTCTTCAAAATTCTTATAAGAAAAACCGCCATTTTTTATGTGTAAAAGTTAGTGAATATATCCTGAATTTGTATATCTTCTAACATCTGATAAAACAAAGCCTTTAATTCAACGACGTAAATGTACAATATAATGTCGTTACTTTAATCAGTTATAATACTTCTGATAAAATTACATAATACTAGCAATAAATTGCTGTGAAGTGAAAAAGCAAACTTACATTTCTGACTGTGACATGAGCAACGAGCGCCAAATGTTGGTTGATCACTTTGAGGTAATTGAAGTTGTCAGCATTTCCAACTATTTCTAGTATGTTTATGAGATCTGTGAGTGTGTTGCCAGCACCTATCACAAGGTTCTGATCCATGTAGTAACTTTTCAACTCTGACACAAAGCTAACATCTATCAATATTTTCGGATATTCCAAAATCGGATATACACCTGAAACAAAATACAATTATGCATTGAATTTACAAAATACTACAAAATTATTTACTGATCAGCAACTATATTTTACTGCTTATTTTAAGTATAAATGTATTGTTATTATTATAAAAATACATACTATCCCATCAAGAACTCTATCAAGTTAAATTCTGGATAAAAATAACGTTGTTAAAAATTATTTGTAGTAGTAAGCACCGGTATTTTAAATTAAAATAAATCAAATTGTGATACCAAATAATTGCGTGTTTCACAGGATAAGGTTTGAAAAACGGAATGCTTTTTTTAAAAAAGAAAATTTACTACTAATTTACTAATTTAAAACATCAAACATTGATTACCTTTCCCTGTATTGCCAGCTACAAGCATATATGACTGAGCACCTTTTGATTGCCAAATAATGAAAATATCAGTTAACGTATATACTCTGAACCAATCTCTGTTGTCACGTAGTCTTATGTGCAACGTTTCACTGATGACTTCATGTCTTGGCACAACACACCAGTCATAATCATCGCAATCTTCTGAACAGTTTCCTTTTTCACATATTTTTAAATCTTCGATATCTTTTATGTCTAAAGTGTTCGGCGCATCGGAAGCGAATTTCTTGAAAGCGTCTAATATTGGTCTATAACCTGTGCACCTGCATACATTGCTGGCTAAGGACTTCTCTATTTCGAGCATCGTCAACCGTCTTGTCTTCATAAGACTGAAAACGACAAAATTTAAAGTTTTGTTTAAAGTAAATATCTTTCATCGACAAGTCCATCGATCGGCACCTTAGTTTTGATTACTTTTTTTGTTAACTCTTTGTCGATCAAATATTATTATGATTTAAAAAGTTTTGTCTGATGTCTTTTAGATTTTTCATTCTGTGGTTCATTCTGTGGTTTACAAGCTTTATTTATATGTATTATCTCTAAATAAATTATTAAATAAATATCTATATCATTTAGTATTACCTGTACATATTCATGACCATCCCCGGGGAGCAGTAGCCACACTGCGAGCCATTGTTCTCGGCGAGGGTTTTCTGCAGCGGGTGGTACCCGTCCAAACGGTTCCCCACCTTCTCGATCGTCTGTATATCCCAGTCCTGGCATGATGTTATTGAGACCATGCACTAAAATAATAAATTAAATGTTTGCTCAACTGGTATTGTTTGAAATTAAAATAATCTTTTTGACACAGAAATGAAACCGACTTCAAAGATGTATTTCAGTTATTTTGATTGAACACAATATTACTAATCCTATATTCATGAAAATTAAATGGGACCAATCTGAAAGTATACTCTTTCAAACAAAATTCTTCATTTTTTTAAGTCGGTTAAAAATAAAGAAAAGCTTCGAACAACATACAGAAAAACTTTCGCTTGGCTGTTGGATCAAGAGTCGGGTGAGACGATAGTAATCCTTTAATCGTGGCGTATTGTAAGGAGCTCTCTTTATTCTAGACGTCAGATTATTACTATTAGTATGCTTTTTATAAAGCTAGTGATGTGTGTATTGTATAAGTATATTTATTTACTAACATATACCTGCGATTTCGGCCAAGTCAGCTTACACCAAAACCCGCGGGAATCATTGATATTTCCGGGAGAAAAAAATAACCCTTAAATAGCTCAATAACCTCCTCTATCTTCCACTGAAATTCTCATTAAAATTGATCCAGCCGTTTTAGAGATTAGCCCGGAAAAACATTCAGATATATCTATTTGCCGAATATTGCCTAAGGTCTAAATCTTCATCTTCTATAGAAGAAGAATAGCAGTGGACTTGCTGATGATGAAGAAGGTGACTTACTGAGTTGACCCCTTGAGGGGTGTCTCCATGGCATTTTGTGGCGCTAACGATGCATGCTCCGCAGCCACCTTCCAAACACATATACTTGGTGCCGCGCAGGTTCAGAGTATTGCGGAGGTAGTCCAGCAGGGTGGTGGTGGAACTGACTTCAGAACCAACTAGAACAAGACAAAGAATAAAAGAAGACAAGCATTTATGCTTTATATGAAATATCAGTGCAATAAATTATTGTAATCTATATCTTTCTATTATATACTCTATACTTAAGGAAAACTTTGCTTGCAATGAATAGGCTCAAAAACTACTGACGAAAGCTACATTATGCACAAGTAACATAGGCTAAATTTTATTTTTAAGGCCAATTAAGAAAACCTCAATCGGTCCAGGGACTCCGTCTTGTATATCCATCAAAATATGTACATTTGTACAACAGGTACTTCCCGAGTATTAATTATAAAGTTGTTTATTCTAAATTACCGTTAATTAGACGAATGATTATTAATTCATTGCAATTATTATTTAATTAGCTCTGTCGGTTAAAATAACTGATGCTATAAATCATAATATTATGTTTGTCTGTTGATCTTTTATGCCTTTATAGCGAAGCGTCAAAAATTTTGAGTACTTCATCCAGAAAAAAATCAAAGCATTCTTAATAACTCGTCGTTATCAACCCATATACGGTTGCGTGGTGGACTATTGGCCTAACCCCTCTCATTCTGTGAGGAGACTCGAGCTTAGCAGTGAGCCGCATATGGGTTGATAATGTTGATGAATGATGATACTTGCTCAGGGACTCAATAATGACCAGCCAGTCGCTCGTCTTCCAACGGTAAGGTCCCGTAAGGTGGCTTTCAGACTCGTAACTACCCTCAAATTTGTGATTAACAACCCAGATTAAGATCTATCAAGATGGAATAAAATTGGAATAGGGATATTTACAAACGATTTAGCCTGAAATCTTACAATAAACAGTTAAATGTTATTATTACGGTTATTTAACTGTGAAATTTTTATTACTGCATTAGGGCTGGAAATGTTAATAGACTGGCTAATCTGAGTTGTTATTTATTACATTGTATACGTTCCAATGGAAATAATGCACTATTAGGGTTATGTCGTCCACAAGGAACCCTTATAGTTTTGCTATGTCCGTCCATCCGTTCGTTCGCGGTTTAGCGCAGACTTGGAACTACTAAGAGAGCTTGAAATTAGCATGAGTATGTACATTAAAAATGTGAACAAAGTCGTAAAATAAAATCTTGAAAAATATTTTTTTAGCGTACCTACGAGTAAATAAAAATCATCCCCACATTACATATAGGCGATATGTAAAGTGGGGATGATTTATTTAAATCGTTTATTTCATAGTGTGGCGTATCGTTGGATAAGTCTTTGAACGCTATGGGGGGTCTTCTATCAATATTTTTCGATTTAGGGATCCGTTTGTTATAATATTAAGCTGATAAGAGCTAATTTTTGTTAGAATCAAGTGTCCCTATCCTCTACCGGCTAAACGATTGTTATAGTTACGTGAAAAATTCACAAAAGTAGGATATATAATATAACGGAATATAATATAGCTGTTATAGTACAGCTCAGTTGGAAACTGGAATTCACTCATGGTCATCGCAGATATTTTCCAGTCGTGGAAACCGAACCCAGGGCCATGGATGCAGCACCATGGAGCAGGGTCATTACCCACTGTGCCACGCGGCCGACAAATTTCAATGAAGACTTACACCTGCTTACACCAACTTTCTCGCTAACGGATTCGCCGGCGTACGCTAGATTAATGACTAAGTTAAACTCTACTAAATTAACGAATAAATTAAAAAAAAAAAACGAATAAGTAAATTAAAAATGAAATGTTTATGGAAATGACAAAGAATACCTCAATCAAAACTCCAACATACGTAATAAGAGTAGGTATATTTGATTAAGTAGGACTATAAAGAAAAAAAATCCATTATCTTTTTTTTTACATTTACCCTGCAAAATTACTGAAATTTCAAAGTTAATAAAAATATACTTTAATTTTTATTCCACTTTATCAGTCGTGATGAAAGATGAATAAGCTCGATAACCGCATACGTTTTTGTACTGCATTCAAAAATGATTATTATCATTGCTGGACTCGTATTTTATTGTGTCTGTGAATACGACCGTTAGGGTTCCCTCGACAATCGCAAAAACGGTACTCATTCGATCACTTAGATGTTCGTCTGGTGTGTCTACATTTAACAATGTATTAGAACGATATTTGTTATCGATAAGTTACGTGATCAACCTGTCAATCGACTATCTCATTCGAAGCTTTAGCGATTGTTTAGAAAGAGAATCGATATGTAACATAACTAGAGCGCCAGGTCTTCAATATAGAACCCTCGGTTCGGCACTTGCTTATTTAGTTTAGTAATGTGAACCTTATCACTACTACTTAAAGTTCACTTTACTTTGAAGTCAATTGTTGTTTAAATCTTAATCCAAGTTTTTTATATATGAGCCAAGAGTCTTATCCTAGGCAGACGCGCCCCAAATAATTAAATGCTTAGAAGGTGCTAAAATCATAGATGGCAGATATCACGGATGGATGTGCATTCCATGTATTAGCTGGAAACGAAACAGAGGTCAAAATGGAACCCCAAAAGTCGATCATTCATAATTACGTACACTTTCCTTTTCTTTATTTTAGGTAAGTATTATTAATTACCTCATATTCTTGTACAGGACATATGCAAGGCATGTAATAATACTTTAAAGGTCAAAAGCGAAAGTATATTTTTTAAATGTCAAACGACATTAATTTTAATCTATACCACAGAAAACATATGTACAAGTATCTATACTAGTGCCACGGAATTCAAGAAATTCTGTAGTACGAGTATGTAGACCAGTATCCATACCTATTATTAGGTTTTGGCTGGTGGGAGGCTTCGGCCGTGGCTAGTTACCACCCTACCGACAAAGACGTACCGCCAAGCGATTTAGCGTTCCGGTACGATGTTGTGTAGAAACCGAAAAGGGGTGTGGATTTTCATCCGCCTCCTAACAAGTTAGCCCGCTTCCATCTTAGATTGCATCATCACTTACCATCAGGTGAGATTGTAGTTAAGGGCTAACTTGTAAAGAATAAAAAAAAGGTGCCCTAAAAATCAAATTAACAAGCTATACGGTTTATCACCAAACACTAAAGTTGTTGAGTTAATTCATCTTAACCCATTAGAGGACACCTACCTCAGTTGGGGACAGCCATATAACTGAGAGTAGATTGTAAAACTCAAAATGTTAAGTAGGGTTATTTTGGTATTTTACTTCATTACAAAACTGTTCAGGTAATTTGATAAATATTATGACCTCTTTTGATAAAAGTATAATTGAATTACTGTCACGGAAATAATGTTATGTGACTGATATATATATATATTTTTTCATAATTATTAGTTTAAAGTTTGTTTTTTTATAACATTTGTACAAAATAGATGTCAAACTAAGCTTCGAATAACAAAACAAGAAGTTATTTATAACTTATAAAATTAGAGTCATACAAACTACAATGTACACGATTGGGTACAATGACGACACACATAAGTAAAATAGCTTGTTTTTTACAGTTTTCTTACCAACCAACTAGTGAACCAACAACAATTTACAACTTGGAATGGAGATAAACAAGAGACTTGAGGAAACTACCGCGCATTGTAGACATATGACATTGAAAATGTTGAATGCTATTTATCAATCACCCCACCTGATCCTGTACATGGTAGAGGTATTTACAATTCACAAGGACGAATAATGATGATGACACGTACTGATGGCATCAAAAAAAACGATTGTTCAAATGCGGATTAGATCTCTATCAAGCAAAAATGTGAAGGAAAATTTCTGTGAAAAATAGTTCAACTTCTCAACGTACTTACAAATAACTAAATTCTGAAGAGCGTTTTGCTCTGACGGTAGTGGAGTTTGGAACTTTTTACCTGAGGACTGTGTCTAGCATTGGATATCTTTACCTTTATTTTGGCTAATAATGATGATGAAGCGAGAGAATTCAGGTATTGCAATATCACGTTTATTTCAATAAAAATTTGTAATCAAAAAAGTGTATTCTAAAAAAATTATATACAGGCGGTCATTGTACTCAATTGAGTACATCTCTGTAATTCACTGAAAACTATTATTTTTTATTTTTCCTTGCATTATAAGTTTATTTGTTAATGATTTAATAATTAAGAAAGTATTATTTCCAAAAAATATTTATGTAGGTATTTTTCATTTGACCTCTAATGGGCTAATAGTTTTAACTGAATAAAAAGACACAAAAAAATATTATAAATTAAGTTATAAGCGCTCTACTCTCAATGTGTGTGCTTATAATTTATTAACACGATACTAAAACACTAACAAACGTTTTTAATATTTTTTGCAGTCTGTAAGTCTGTTTGTCTGGGCTAAGCTTTGGAATATAGGGGATGATATTGTGGAACATACATGATTCCGCGGGATTCGTGAAAAACTAAATTTCACACAGACGAAGTCGCGGATTTACCCTAGTTTAATGTTTTGTATTTATGATGGTTCTTCAGTTATACCAACGCAAATGTCAAAAACTTGTCTGTAAGCCTTATCTATCCAAAGTCTGGCGAGACTAGAAAGACTTTAACATACGCTGGACCTCGAATTACACTACAAACTTCTTTTAATTTGATTCTTATTTTTTTTTAATTCTTTACCGATTGTCTTAATGAAGGCCGAAAACAATGCAATACAATGGCGGGGAAAATTGATGTCATCCAATCGAAACTTAGCACCGCGATTTGATATTCTAGCAACTTAAAAGGACAAATGAATCTGCCAATTAATTTATACGTCCTAGATTTTATTATCAGTTTAGGTTTATTTAAGATTTTCATTTTCATTCTCCGTAATTGGTTTATAACTGGCCAGTATTTAATTGTGGCTAGCTAATGACCAATTGTGGCTTGCTAATGGGTAGCAAAGACGTGCCATCAGGTTATTTAACTAGACACGATGCTGTGGAGAGAACTACTGTGTCGTTGGTACGGAAATTAACTGTACTTCTTTCAAGTTACCTCAATACCATCTAACGTATGAGTATTTAATATATCGTCACTTACCATCAAGCGATAACAGTTCAAGCTTTTAATGAATAGAATAAAAACCTTCCGCGACATTTTGATAAAACCTCCATTGATCAGGCAAATAAATTCTAAGGTATCTACATTGAATTGCCATGGAAGCATCCTCTGTTGACTTGTTGGGATTCACGTACGAGTTACACATCGCCTCAGGAAATAATCACTATATAATATGTGCGATGTAGCATGGTGCGGGTGACAGTTGCCTTATTTCGTTCATAATACATACTATTATGGTGCAAGTGACAATTCGTTTCAAGAGTGAAGCGAATTGTCACTTGCACCATGTTACAGCGCACGAACTGTAATATTATAGACCTCGATAAGCATGTGCTTTACACACAGGATTTGTGTAAAAATTTATTTACGGACGAAGAGAAAAAATTAAATTAAATTTCACACTTCGTATCTTTTGCGGAAAAATCAGACGCATGCCAAACAAATAAAATAAAACAATCAACATAAAACCGTGTTAACGATAATTTTTCCACTCTCAGCAAAATATTTGCTGCTGCCGTTCTATTTATATAACATAAATTTTTAATCAGATAATTTATATTTATTTAAATCAACTTTATCTCAGTGTGTTTAAATAAAAGATTTATTTGAATAGTAGTGCTGTTACAAACCAAATTAACTTTAAAATTATCCAAATAACAGAATCCACAAATAAATCCTAGCCTACGATTAATAAACCTTAAATTAAAATCAAAGCTCCAAATCTAAACACACTTCTAATAACAAGCCCACAACAAACTCGCAAAATATTTTTAGACCCATAACAAAAACTAACCAAGAAAGTCCAGAATAAGTTCACTATCGAAAACTGGGTTAAAGACCTTCTTTGGCGCTTAAAAACTGGATTTGACATTTACAATTTTTAATCTGTAATACCACGGTACATACCGCACTGAGGAGATCCGTTAACTGTGAACGTCACTTGACTCATGACCGCAACGCGTAAGTGTATAAGACTCACTGAACCAACAGTCAATTACTTTTGAAATTATAACACGAATAAGTCTACTAGCTTACAATCTTGTACGCGTGACTTAGACTATTTAACTCTGTAAGTAGTACCTGCCACTGTAAATAATAACCGCATTGTGGCAGCGTGATCGGTCCTAACTCTACCTTAACCTTAACCTTATCAGCCGATAGACGTCCACTGCTGGACATAGGCCTCTTGCATGGACCTCCAAGCACAACGATCTCGAGCCGCCAGCATCCAGCCGCTCCCTGCAACCCGCTTGATATCCTCGGTCCACCTAGTGGGGGGTCGCCCAACACTGCGCTTTCCGGTGCGGGGTCGCCATTCCAGCACCTTGGGACCCCAACGTCCATCGGCTCTTCGAACTATGTGGCCCGCCCATTGCCACTTCAGCTTCGCGACTGGCTGAGCTATGTCAGTGACTTTGGTTCGTCTGCGGATCTCCTCATTCCTGATTCGATCACGCAGAGAAACCCCAAGCATAGCTCGCTCCATCGCCCTCTGAGTGACTTTGAGCCTTCTAATAAGGCCCATAGTCAGCGACCAAGTCTCGCCTAACTCTATATCTTCGTTGTTCTATAAGGAAGGCCTGGATCTAATTTTAATAAACAAGCTTAGCTGCCATCACGCCTGTAGGTAACCGACGATGCTGCCTATGGTGGAACGCACTTGCCTAGAAGACTATTCACTCTTGACTTGAAGATACCAATGTTGTAGGTGGTGGGGAAAACGAAAGTTAGTAGAGCATTTCATATCCTTGCAGTGCGTTTTTGCAACGAGGAACTACACCGCATAGTACGCGACCGAGAAATATCGATGTCGTAGAGATGCAGATCTCTATTCTCTGCGATGCCTAGCAGTTCTGTGATAGAAATGGACAGGCAACCTTTCGGCGATGCTCTAAACATTGAAGTTGAGAGTTATGTATTGCCTCATTGCCAATAAGTCTTCTATCACTTTTATCCACTGAATCCTAAGTATACTGTTGTGGACAGTTTACATAGGGTGTGTGAACAAAACATACATTATTATATATACGACACATAATTGTATCTTTTTAACCGACTTCAAAAAGGAGGAGGTTCTCAATTCGGTCGGTATTTTTTTTTTTTTATGTATGTACACCGATTACTCAAAGACGCCTGGACCGATTTCAAAAATTCTTTTTTTGTTTGAAACGGTATAGTCCCCATTTGGTCCCATTGCCATCATGTCAAGATCTGATGTTGGAATCCTGGAGAAATTGAGGGAAACTTTCGAAAATTATAAGGGTGTCTAGTGTGTTCGTATACTTTTCCATTTAGTACTTTTAAGCACTAAAATTTCATGAAGGTTTAAAATCGATCTGATGATATAGCCATAAAACAGACGAGGGAACTCCTCGGCGATTTACAGCAGTTACCTTGTGTTTGGGCTTGATTAATTTGTATTAATGAGAACTTTCCACATAGATACGTTGTGACTGTCATTTAGGGGTTTTGGTGATGAAGACCAAGGACAATTAAGGGAACTCCTTATTAGTTTACAGTAACTACCTTGTGTTTGGCCTTGATTAATTTGTATTGCTGAGAACTTTCGGCCTAAATGAGTTGTGTCTGTTATTAGGGGTCTGATGATGAAGACCAAGGTCAATGAAGGGAACCCCTTAACGGTTTACGGTAGCTACCTTGTGCTTGGGCTTGATTAATTTGTATTGCTGAGAATTTTGTACTAAGATGGGTTGTGACTGTCATTAGGGGTCTGATGTATTCGTTTGAGATGAAATTTTACACTAAAAATGGAAAAATAATAAAAATTTTAATAAAAAAATACAACCGACTTCAAAACCTAAAAACGTACCCACTAAACTAAAAAGTGAAAAATAACATCATAATATGTTCTACCTGCTGATCAGTATGAAGGCGGTGCTAAGCCGGTGATGTATTAATTCAAGCCATGTGAGCATATCTTATAGATTTAGATTTTGCAGACAGTGTTGTTTCATGTGGTCCTGTCAGAAATAGCTTAAATTAAGACAACACCGGCTAAGCACCGACTTCATACTGATCAGCAGGTAGAACATATTATGATGTTATTTTTCACTTTTTAGTTTAGTGGGTACGTTTTTAGGTTTTGAAGTCGGTTGTATTTTTTTATTAAAATTTTTATTATTAAATTTATTCTTTGTTACTACAATACTTAAGGATAGGACCAAAAGGGGCCCACATGGAAATATTGTTTAGGGTATCAAGTTACCTTAATAACTGTCGATGATTTATGTATTTAGCGTTGCCAGGCGTCTGGATAAAGCCGGACATAGTTAGGCTCTTAGATTCCGTGTCCGACCAAAATGAAGTTTTGTCCGGATTTCGTTACGTTTTTTAGAAGAATTTAACAAGATTTATAATAATACGAAACTGGAGATATAATAAAGCTGAAGAGTTTGTTTGATTGTTTTTTTGAACGAGCTAATCTCAAGAACTACTGTGCCGATTTGAAAAATTCTTTCAACATTAGATAGCCCATTTATCGAAGAAGGCTATAGGCTTTATATTATACCCGTATTCTTACGGGCACGGAAACCACGCGGGTGAAACCGCGCGGTGTCAACTAGTAATCAATAAGCTTGATTGAAAATTATTTTTTCTGTCGTACCTATTAATTAGTGAAGTACTAAATCCTATTGCTAAATAATGCCCGGCCTCTTTACTTGAATGTCTGGCCCAACTGACTGGCCTGTTCGATTATTAGAACAGGTGACCAGGCCACCCTATATGTATACCTATCATGGATTTTTTTTTAAACAGCAACTGTTGAGTTTCTTGCCGGTTTCTTCTCAGCAGAACCTGCCTTCCGAAACGGTGGTAGAATCTTTACAAATAGTCAACTGACTTATCAAAGTGCTTGTAAACTGAGCCTGAAATAAATGAATTTTGAATGGTCTTGTGGTAGGATAAGTCGTGTACTGATGGTACCTCAGAAGTACAAGTTTGGACTACCCATACCCACGACGATTTCTATGCCGCATCATACCGGAACGATAAATCGCTTGGCGGTTCGTCTTTGCCGGCAGGGCGGTAACTAACCACAGTTGTTGTATGAATTTGAGTATAGTTAAAATTGTATTAAAAATTGTACCGTGGTAGCCTAGTGGATATAACCTCTGCCTCCAATTCCGGACGGTGTGAGTTCGAATCCGGTCCGGGGCATGCACCTCCAACTTTTCAGTTTTATAATATATGCATTTTAAGAAATTAAATATTACGTATCTCAAATGGTGAAGGAAAACATCGTGAGGAAACCTGCATACCAGAGAATTTTCTTAGATCTCTGCGTGTGTGAAGTCTGCCAATCCGCATTAAGCCAGCTTGGTGGACTATTGGCCTAACCTTTCTCATTGTGAGAGGAGACTTGAGCTCAGCAGTGAGCCGAATATGGGTTGATAATGATGATAAAATTGTACTATTGGAGACGAATAATATATTATATTATACATAGTGGACGCCTGCGACTTCGTCCGCGTGAAATTATCTGTTTACAAAATAGAAAAAATGGTTTTAGGACTTGTGATATTTTGATTATTACCTCTCGAATGACATATTACATCGCAACTTGAAATATTCATGGGAAGGAGTCCATTTCATTTATGAACTATCTAAAATGACGATTTTCAAAACAACGTTCCGTCAGATATAATATAATTTGAATGTTTGAATATTAATGTATGTGTTTAGCTGTACAAATACAATGTCCAGAATATTTGACTACATTTGAAAACTGTAAACGAAGACCTCAGTTATTGTTAATACTAAACAAACACTTTGTTTACATAACGATAAATAATAGCTCCTACAATATCCAAAATATTGAAGCGGATTTACACAGATGATTTAAACCAAGCCGAACATTCGAGGTAGTTATAAAAATTTGCTTTGTTGTATTGTTTCTTGCTAATATCGATTTCTCTTTAATAACTGGCTAACTTGTTAGACGTAATATATTTCACACATAGCTTGCCACTTAATACAACGCATGATACAATGTAATTTAGAAACAATTAGCTCTCATTCGCACGAGAGCTTTTTAACGGACGTTAAAAAGGCGTTGAAATACAACAAATGCGTTACCAAGTATATTATGTTCACAAGACAGCGTTTTTAAAACGAGCAGTGCTGCAATTTCAATTTTGGACGTTGGAAATAGACCTTCATTTAACTTCATACTATATTTGAACGCTTTTTTAACGTCCGTTAAAACACTCTCGTGCGAATGAGGGCTTAAACTAAGAACACCTCGGTCCAGTGCTCAACAAATTTTCCGCTAAGGATTAAAACGTCTTACTAGCCTATTCACTATTTTGGTCTTTATTATTAACGTATTAAAATAAACATCAAATCGTGATATCCACCAGTCAGCACCGGATGACATTTGTTACAACTATAATCTCAATTTCGTATGTTTACAAGCATACGTCAAAGATAGTGAATAGCCCTAATAGTAAATGGTAATAGTTTAAAATCCCGGGTCGGACTATGCAAGTTAAGCTGTCGGTCTCATTGTCATTGACATCTGGTCCCAGAAAGATGATCAGTAATGAGAATTTCTTGAAAAAAAACCCACCCTACGTCTCGAACCTAGGACTTCATGTTCAGCCAAGCAGGTGAAACACTGAACCAACGATCAGTTGAGCGGATACGAGTAACATTAACAAAAATAAATACACTCGCATTAAAGCAATTAACAGACTGTGTAAAAATTCCGTCATGAGTAAATTTCATTACATATTAATACTCAACATTTTAATTTTAAATGTTGTATAGTCTAAATTGCTTAGGGTGACCATGAGTATACCAATTAAAACACATCTGAAAATCGAAATCTAATCTAAATCTATATGTTGTAGCGAAAGCTCACTCGTCATGAAATCCCTAAAACCACTTGACGAGAAAGATAAAACTTGATAGGGAGGTGGTTAGTCGACGTCCGCTAAGAACGGATTTAGTACAGGGTCGGATTGAGGAGCTCTAAAGCCGGACAACGTCGCGAAACAGATGGGTGAAGGTCGTGTCTAATACGGATCTTAGACAATTAGAAACGATATTCAGCCATCTGTTTATTGGTTGAAAAGTGTTATATCAAAAATATCCTGGCCAAAATAATATTTAGTTACCATTATCAACTATCATTAATGATTGTTTGGACAAGAGATTTTGAGGCAACCTACGCGCAACATAAAACACTTTTTGTCATTGAAACAGATGGATGAAGGTCATTTCTAATTGTCTAAGAACCGTATTACACAAGACCTTCACCATATATTAATGAATGAAAAGCTTAGACTAGACTATATGGCTCAAATAGAAAAGTATCGGAGCAACATTTCAAACTGTCAGCAAGTAAACTTGCTCACAGATGTTTGCTCTGTTTCATCTAGAAAGTTGAAATTGCATCGCGGATTAAACTTTCGGAGATTGTACACGCGTACCATTTTTAAGACCTCAGTTAAAGTAGCTGTTTATTTTTTTGAACTCCTCATATTATGTGATCTACTTTTACTTTTTATTACAGTGAAAGGTTTTCGTAGTATAGGTACCTACGCATTTGTTACCCTATGTTAGGTACCTTACCTTAAACTTACCATCGGGTTACTGCCTGAGGATGACATCATGACCGACAGCGCTTCCCAGGTAATACAGTGACATACCTACTTGATTTTGACATTTTAATTAATATTGTAAAGTGTCTTGATTTTGATATTTTAATTATTTTATTATTATTGTAAATTTTCTTAGATTTAAGTGTAGGTTTATCTTTTACTTTTTTTACAGGCATTCACAGCATTGCAGAATGCTGTGAATGCCTGTAAAATGCTGAATGCTGCAGTAGTCCAAGAATTTTGTAACTAACTTATTTATAATGTTTTCTGCTGTCATTGTTGGCATTGGCATAAATAAAAAAAAATACAAATACAAGGTACACACTGTCGTCGGTCCCGACGAAACGAGGTCCCCGATTCCTGACGGTATCCGAACGTCAGCTCCATCCACGGTCACGGGGGTGTCAGAACTGATACATTCAGGCAATGCTTGATGATGCCACACAGTCAGACAGTAATCCCATGGCGTTAGTTCGTGATAGCCCAGGATATGACCTCTGCCTTCGATTCCGGAGGGTGTGGGTTAGAATCTGGTTCAGAGCATGCACCTCCAACTTTTCAATTGTGTGCATATTAAGAAATTAAATATCACGTGTCTCAAACGGTGAAGGAAAAACATCATGAGGACACCTGCATACCAGCAAATTTTCTTAATTCTCTGTAGTATGTGTGAAGTCCAGCCAATCCACTAGCGTGGTGGACTATCTCATTCTGAGAGGAGACTTGAGCTCAGCAGTGAGAGAGAATCGGAAATTAGATTAATTGCTAATCATAACAACAAGAAAATTATGAAATTCCCTAAAGTAACGCGTGTTTCTATTCCATGATTGTAAGCTAAAAGTAGAACCACACAAAAAGTTCCCAATTATTATATTTACCACTTCAAAACATAGTCCACTTAGATCAACTTTTTGTGACCTTCAACTGAAACCAGTTCTTAATCTTGGAAAAGTGGATAAGTGGGTATAATATTATGTTAATTGTCGAATGGGGCATGCATTTGGACGTTGAACTTCAAGGAAGTGTTCACACCTAATGCGAATACAGCCATCAACTGTAACACCATCATAATAAACACTTTCGGCACTAGTGTGAAAAAATTGAGCTACTTCAGAAGTCCTCTAACACAATTGGTTTTGGTGCTTTAGGTTATAATATTTGTCCTTGGTTCGATTTTCGGCTTAGGTCGATTTAGGATTTACATTTTGCAAATTGGCTCAGGTCTGGTTTTCATTGGTATTAAACATCTGACAATGGTCGTTAAAGAATTTAACATTATCACCTTAAGCCCACCCGTATTTCAGCAGCATGGTTGGTGTTTGCCCCACATCCTCTCTCCTTTAAGATGGGGTGATAACTGAATACTGGACCAATGGGCAGTTTTACTTAATATAATATAATTATTAGATTAGAAATTACATAGTGTTTGTACATGAATAAATTAAATAATAGTATTTTTTTTATTATTTTACAAGTTAGCCCTTGACTACAATCTCACCTGATGGTAAGTGATGATGCAGTATAAGATGGAAGCGGGCTAACTTGTTAGGAGGAAGATGAAAATCCACACCCCTTTTGGTTCCGGAACGCTGAATCGCTTGGCGGTAGGTACGTCTTTGTCGGTAGACAGATACAATAAAAATATTCTTATTTATATTTTTAACGAAAACATCCAACTGCTCCCAGACAAGTATCTAGATCTGTGATAGCGTAGCACTGTAGTGGTACAGTACAATCTTTTAACTTACCCCAAATACCTACCCAAAAAAGCCCACTAGCTCTCGGACACCCGAAGTAACGCAGACCTAGCGAGTGGTCGACGAGGTGACCAGTGACCACGGGTGGTAAACTTATGCGTAGGCGAGGGCTTTCCGTTAATTGCCGAGGCGTATTAATGAGTTTTGACCTTTAATCACACGGACAACCATGCCTTGCCCACGGAACACAGCAATGCTGCTGGCGAAACAATCATAGCGGTAGTACTTCCTTAGACATAGGGCATCCTTTGACAGTCGCGTAATAAATAGTAGGGCCAGTAGATATACATAATTCACAACGAGTCGGCATCAGCAGAACGAAGCCTGTGATATACCATTTCCGGTTTTCGATATCAATTTGCTGTGGCATCCGGACCCTCTGCTACCACGTACACCCCTTTAAATGTTAAACAATCCATTTTATTTTTATAATATACATTGACGGTTTTTTAACCGTAAACACATAAAGTGTCTTGCAGAAACGCGCAATGGATTCCTTTTAATTCACAGATATTGGTAACGTGTTTTTTGTTATTTTAGGCAGGACATACGGAACACTGAATTAGCTTTCCCCGGGCCCCATTTAATTATGATATTTGTAATAAAATATTATATCTAATGTATTTTTATTAGGGGTCGCTTGAATGTGCTCTTATATTTCGGTATCAGTAAATGGGTAATATAATTTATTATTTATTTGCCAATAGGTAAGGCAAATGTTGTTATAACAAATATTTATTAAGGAAATGTTACTCTTAATCGAACAAAGTAATAAGACTAACTAATGATGGAAATATGTTTTGTAAAGCTTATTTTTATAATAAATATAAAATACATTATTTTGAAAAGAAAATTGAAGGTACCTGGAATAATAATGGTAATGATAAGGTACTTTAAAATTATAGCTAACATAAAATACCTTTTTGTGTTAAATTATCAATATATTATTTTTAAAATCTTTTGAATAAATAAATGTTTTTACACAATATACATTATCGCTTCAAGTTATGAGCTAAATAGCTGATGAAAATACTTATAATTTAATATGTAAATACACCCAAACACTGGAAGATATCCATATTTATCACTAGACAATTTCCAACTGTGGGAATCGAACCCACGGGCTCAGCCAGCGCAGCTCTTGACTACAATCTCACCTGATGGTTAGTGATGATGCCATCTAAGATGGTAGCGGGCTAACTTGATAAGCGTAGGATGAAAATTCACACCCATGTCGGTTTATACATCACTTAGCGGTACGTCTTTGCCGGTAGGTTGGTAACTAGCCACGGCCGAAGCCTCCCAGACAGACATGGACCAATTATAAAAACATCAATCGGCCCAGCCAGATTAAGTGCCCTGTGCCTACTAGACTAAGTTTAAGAAAAAAATATAGGTAGTTGAAGTTCACAGACAAAACTGTCGGCACATATCATAATCATAGTACATCCGATGTCACATACGGCCGTAGTTAAATAAAGGACTCGGTATAGTATAGCAAAGTAAATAGATCTCAGTTGCCTATTTTATTGTGAGCGAAAGTTCGTATTTACTTCTGTTACAATAGAACTCCATTTAATCCTTACGATTTCGTATAGCAATTATTGTCTTAACAAAAATCGCTATGGTAAATAAATAATTCCATACACTAGCAGACTGCGACTTCGTTCGCGTGGAATTCAGTTTTACACAAATCTCGCGGGATTTTTCCGGAATGAAATGTAGCATATGTGTTAATCCAGAAAAAAATCTATTTCCTTTCCAAATTTCAGCCAAATCGCTTCAGAAGTCTGTGCCCACACTAGAATGGACCTGTGTGGTGTGCCCACCCTGATTCTGGGCTACCGATTTGGAATTCTATTATGATACTTGGAGGCCAGGCCCAGCCTAAGAAATAATCCTAGATAGGCCAATGGTACCTAGGTATATTAAAACAACTATATGAATTTTGAAATATCTTGGATTTCTCATAAGTCAAAGTCAGTAAAAAAACAATAATATTGGTATAACATTAAGACATTATATAATACAATTTTCAAACATGAATTTAAACATCAGTAAATATTATTTTATGTACACCTTACAATTCATAATAGCAATTCTAAAACTACAAGAATTCGTCATGAGAATTTTTACATATCCCAAAATTTATGTTCCCAATCTACCTACCCTAGAAAAGTAATTGAATTTTTACATCCCTCATCTTTATAGCGGTAAGTTACATCAATAATCGTAACGTTCCATGTCACGTGAATGTTACGTTAGTTATAATTGTTTTAAGAAACGGTGAACCATGTGTCTAATGTGACATTGTCAAATTTGACAAGTATTTCCCATGTATAAACGCAAAGCGATTTTGACTGAATTTTGGAATGAAAATAGATTTTACTCTGTATTAACACATATGCTACTTTTTATCCCGAAAAAATCCACGGTTTCCCAAAATTTATGAAAACTGATGATTTTGATCATATGAAAGTTTGTTACTCTTTCACGCCTCGACTACGGAAGCGAATTAGCTGAAATTTGGTTTTAAGATATATTATAGCCTGGATTAACGCATAGGCTACTTTTTATCCCGGAAAAATCTATGGTTCCCGAAGGAATTTGTAAAAAACTAAATTCCACGCGGACGTAGTCGCAGGCGTCCGCTAGTAATATAAAAAAATAGAAAACGTATCGCTGTCGTGCCGCGTCTTTCAAAAGGGATCTTCTCTCCAGAGAAGTATTACGGCAATAATATATAAATCCGTCTGTGTGTAGAGCAGCTGTAATAGGATTCAATCAAACTTGTATCCGGTCAGATATTCCGCTATTGTTCCCCAGCTGCTCCTCTTTGTTATTATTTTCTATCGCTTTACAGATTTACGCTTCACTATCGCTTGATCTAATCTATTTTTACCTTGGGCGAAAAATCCCTTTTATTTGTGCCGAACATTTTTTTAGTATCGATGGAACGGATACTATATTAAATTCGTTTGTTTGTGTAATATTAAAAGTGTTTGTGTACAGTGTAAATATTAATGGGTCTTTCAAGAATTTTATTTTAAGATTTTAGAATAGTTTTAGTGTCATCATCATTAACAATTTGTTTGATTGGAAAGGAATGGTGGTGGTGCGAAGATATATCCTGTATTAGAATAAACAGTCTATTCCTGTGAGTGTGCGGTTGTAGTTATTACCAGAAACCATACCATTATGAAACCATCACCATAATTGTAGTGTTTATGGTGATGGTTTCATAATGCAAAGTTCTATGTTTAGCTTTAATAAGTAAGTTTTTAATATACGTGCGTAACACTGCGTGAATAATAACAATTGATTGGTGGTCCCAGTTATTATCTGAATTCTAATATAAGTAATCTAATCAATAATTCAATACCAATTAATTTTATTCATCAAACAATAGTTTAACACTATTAAATTATTAATTGATGAATAAAAATGGAATATATTTAAGAATTTTAAAGTCGTAATAAGAATTACAATTATATAATGTATGTATACTGAAGGTTAGGTCCTGTTTGTTTACCATTTATCATTTAAATATAGTACTATAATTTATTTTGTTTTAAAATGTGGCCAAAAACAGCGTCAGATATTCGACACGCGCCTCTGCGATAGTTGAGACGCGTGCGAGCGGAGTTTAATCACGAGTGATCATATCCCAACTCATCACCCGCTGTTCAGTCGAGTCAGTTAAGACCCTTCTGATGGCAACCTGCGTCTGTCTTCAGAAGATATTAGTACCAGCGCAGTCGAATAAACGGTAGCGCGGGGCAATAGACTAGTAGCGCCATCTAGTTGTGATCTTGGAACTAAGAGAGCAATTTTATTTTCTGAGTAATGAACTTATTTGTATGATATTGATTATTATTTGATATCTCGTTGAAATTATGTTGGTGACTTTGGTTCTTCAGCGGATCCCATTTCTGATTTGATATCTAAGCGTAGCTCGCTACATGGCCCGATGAGGCCTATTAGCTGTCGACCAAGTCTCGGAGCTATAGATAATTTTTGGTAACACACACTTATTAATAATAACCTTAAAATGTATTATGTTAACGTCAATGGCATGACTTTACACAACAAGTATATCAGTACAACTAAGCTGCCTATAAATTTTCAGCCCTGTATCTAATTTATTCCGAGTTTGGTGAAATTTATGACTAAATTTTCCCCTGGGCCAATTTATATTCCGCATGCATTTTGTAGCCGAACGAATAATAAAATATCGCTAGGATTTATAGATGTTATTATCTAAAACATTTGAGATTTCAGTATTTTACGGGTCCCTACCCTCCCTTTAGTAGTAAAATTTGAATAAAAATAACAACATCCTCCCAACCAAATTTTCGGTCATGAGATATTATTACACTGCAAGAGTCAAAGCGTGTGCTAAGACACAGTTGGTGTACTTTTTATCCCTATTATATCCTTCCTTTTTCACTTTCATACTCCGATAACTTTCTTGCTAAGAAAATCTCAACAAGGTATTTTTGTTGGCCTGGTTCGAACCCTAGACCATATTGTCTATAGCTAGTGGAATTGTTCAAATATAACGTTGATCATCGTTACAATTTATACATATAGTAACACAACACTAAACAATTTATATAGTAGGTAGTACAGTATGACAATAATTATGTTTTGACGGCCTCCGTGGCGCAGTGGTATGCGCGGTGGATTTACAAAACGGAGGTCCTGGGTTCGATCCCCGGCTGGGTAGATTGAGATTTTCTTAATTTGTCCAGGTCTGGCTGGTGGGAGGCTTCGGCCGTGGCTAGTTACCACCCTACCGGCAAAGACGTACCGCCAAGCGATTTAGCGTTCCGGTACGATGCCGTGTAGAAACCGAAAGGGGTATGGATTTTCATCCTCCTCCTAACAAGTTGGTCCGCTTCCATCTTAGACTGCATCATCACTTACCATCAGGTGAGATTGTCAAGGGCTAACTTGTAAAAGAATAAAAAAAAAAATAATTATGTAAAGTACCTTTGAAGACTGAAAGAAAGAAAGTAAATTTATTCAGATTTAAAAATTACAGACAGGTACCTTACCCTAAAGACAGCATGTTTGTCTGTAACCCTTAAAAAGAAAGGGTGTACAGCTCAATATGCCATGCACTACATACAAGTATAATACACGGCGCTGATTTTCAGCTGAGACCCGTGTGACCCGTGTAAAAAATAATAAAAAATATTAACAAATTCAAATAAATTAAATTAAAAGCAAATAATTAATTACCAATTAAACTATAATTAAACTAAATAATACATAAAAAATTATAATGTGATGTATATTTATGTACCTGTAATAGATAGAAAATCATATTACTCGTACAATTAAAATAAAGAACTAATTTATTAACTATTGTCTCGAAATTTCGAAAGTAGTATCCACCTAACTATCTTGATTCCCTCTATAAAATTGATATTTCCACCGCACAATCCTCAAATTCCTTTCGTCGATCCATTAAAAAAACAAAAATGAATGTTCTGTACTCGGGAACTTCGTAAACGAGTTCATCTCCACCATATCTCTATCATAGAAAAGCTTACAATATTTCAAGCTTCCATTATATAAACTTCTATTGAAAGTCAAGTTCAAAGAATATTAGAATATTGACTTTAAATGGTTCAAAAAGCAAAAAGAGATACTTACAAGATTGTTTTCAATCTTGCAATTAGTTAGGCGATTATAATTATTTTGATTTCATGTTACAGATAATGGTCTTGATATAGATAACTCAATCTACAGAGGACAACAAACAGCTTGTTTATGCATTTTGTAATCGCTTAAAAAGAACACGCTAAAATTAAACACATCCAATTACGTTTACCGTAAACGTGGCATTA
This sequence comes from Bicyclus anynana, assembly GCF_947172395.1. NCBI lineage: Eukaryota > Metazoa > Arthropoda > Insecta > Lepidoptera > Nymphalidae > Bicyclus > Bicyclus anynana. The sequence continues at coordinate 15,714,698 of NC_069098.1, forward strand.
GCGTGTTGTCGCGAAACTTTACTAAATGGCACTAAAACTAATTCAACTGACTTACTTGCGCTCTTTCGTCTATTAATTAAGTATTTAAAGATAGCGTCAGAAATGGCCAGACATATTATATTGATAGGCTTGAGGATAAATTCGCCTTTTCCATTTCTCATTGGCAGTTGGAGTAGGAGTTGAAAAATTAATAGGAGTTACGAGTAGCTAATTGTTGTGCCTCACACCTCAACCACATCTTAAGACCAAATACCTCAGTATTAGAAGCATGAAAACCACTCTGTTTTGTTTAGTTTCCTGATTAAATATAAGCAAGATGGACAGCAATATGCATAAATTGTATGCAACTGCGTTTTAACTTAGGCGATATTCACATATTTTACGAATATCATCCGATAAAATCGAGGTCAAACACGAGCTTTTTTCATAACTCAATAACTGCACCAGGTCAATATTTTTTCTAATTGTGTAGGAACAGCAACAACATTGCAGCAGCATCACCTTAGCTAGGGAATGTCGAGCACAGCTCTGCTAAATAGCAACCCGATAGTTAAGAAAAAACATAACATCCTTGCAGTCGGGTAATGATAACTCTCCTCCGAGACCCACTTCAGGGCGATAGTCCACTTCAGGTCCACTTGTACCCCGTATCATTAAAATTTAAAAAATACAAGAAATGTATTAAAATCTGAAGTGAATAAATATAACTAAATAAATAAAATTGAAACCCAAGTTTTTGAGTTACATTAAAAGGGGCAACTTGTTAAAACTCAGAAACTTGGGTTGCCATACAGCAACTATGATATAACAACTGACAGCAAACGTCAAATCGACTACTGCATTGAAAGCGTCATCAATTCGACATTATTACCCATATTAGTGTTGCATTTCTTGGGAGAGAATGAATATTATTTCGTAAGAATTAAAGTAAATTCGTGCAATCAAAAATAGTTAAAAAAAAAATATTTTCCGGCGAGTTACAATGACTGATCCTGGGCTCCATATAATTTTGGACCATCTCTTTTGGCAATAAGAGTAGCAACGTATTGTGTCGAACAGAGTGTACGGTGGGAATCAGAGCAGCGCGCGCGACCAAGCGTTCGCCTCAAGTTCAAACGAATCTAATCTTTTTTTTTTTAACCGCCTTATTATTATTATGCAAGCGGTCGGTCTGTTTGTTGTGTACGTACTGTATACTGTACTGTAGGTATAGTTGAAAAGCAATTGTTCTTTGTATTGCTTTTTGTTACGTTCACAATCATTATCAGACTGATTTTTAGCTTAACCTTAAATTACACTCATAAAAATGTAGGTACTTGTACTCTATGTAGCAGAAGTACTTGGATACTTTTAGAATTGTAATTATCGTGAGTGGTTACCATTATCTTCTAGGTACACTATAATAAACTGAATATCTGTTTATTGCACAATAGTCATTATCAAAGATTGCAATGGTAACTAATTTGTTCGTTATACTTTCACGCTAAGACACAAAAGAGATTTTTAAAATTCTGACACCAATGAAAGCTATATTATCAGCAAGTAGTAATAGGCTATATTTTATCCCCATATTCTTATGGATACAAAAAGTGCGCGGGTGAAGCCGCGGAGGCCTCCGCTAGAAGTAGGTATTTTAAAAAATAAAAAGAACCGCATAGGACACATACTTACTTGTGTCTTTCAATATGTTTTGTGAACTTTCAAGGTTGGATTTATCAAAGGGACTTTCTGTGTTTAGAATATTTACCTACTTGTATTTATGTTTCAGTCTTCTCACGTAACTATCCATAATTTAGAGAAAGCAAAAAAGATGAATTCAATTATGCTTTCACACCATAAAACTATTAATAGTTCATAGAGTCATAGAATGTCACTTAAAATGCTAAATGTTTAAAAGTGGACTGGTCTCCGAGAAGTCAGTAGCCCAACCAACATGGTAGTAGGCCATACTTATTACTGATAACACAAGTTTTCTGTGAGAAAAAGGGGAATATTTTATAGTCAAGTTCAAAAACTGCATTATTTAAATTCTATATTTATTTATTTGTCTGAGATCAATGACCGAGATACTGCGTCCTGATGTTACTGGGTAGTAAAAAGTAATCTTAATGCAGAAGATAGTCCGCTGCAGTATTACTGTCGAGGTCAGTTGTAATGGCAAAATTTCCAAATTAGTAAAATGCACCTACTTGACAAATTAACATTGATATTAAAACTAAAGATACTACGCAGCCAGGTAAAGGCTACCCTGTGCAGGATAGTGTTTGAAATTTCATGCTTAACTCAGAAAATCTCTTTATCTACATAAAATCTCAATATTTCATACCCATCCAGACTTCGAAATCAGACTAACCAACCAATCAACCCACGAGAAGAGGCCTTGGTTGATGGGTTAACAGAATAATATCGAGTGATCTTGTTTTTCCCAGATAGTAGCCTGCACCTAATAGATTTTTTCATTTGGTACAATTTGTAAAAAAACACCATAAAACACACATTGGAGGCATTTGCAACAAAAAAAGACCCTGATCCTTCTTCGTAAATAAAATGGACCACCTGATTTGAAAATCATTGTTTGAAACATATCAACATTTTGCAGGACGCGTTCAAAAGTAAAACATCCTCCTATTATTGAACTTATTTGCCTTTGTAAAGCCGAGACCTGGTTATCCTCATGTTTTACCAAATTTTGTTTTATCTGTTATACTTAGCATATCAGATGAAACTCAGGAACAAACAGCTTTAGCCACTGCTCCCTGAAAAGATTCTCTCAAATGTGATAAAATGTTTTAATAAAATGTTAAAAGGATTAAAGTAAGTACATATTTAGAGTTGGTTTATTCTTGGGCATAGTGTATCAATGTCAGTATATAAAAAATGTTTGCACGTCCATCTGTATTACAGCTATGAATATTATTACGATAGTCCTTGAAGGCGAGTTTTCCTGGTTCACAGGCATCAGACCGGGTTTTAATTGTGTTTGACTCATTATATTATGATTTTATAGGTACTAATTGATGTTCTTAATATTTAATACACTACCTATTGTTTCTTATTGAGTTGTCAATAGCTACAAATGGAATACATATTTTATTTTATTTTATCATATAAAAAATATATTTAAAATTACGCGTTTTGGATTTTACTCATTGATGTATATCAACAAATAACATGGCTATAAACACACCAATCCGCATTGGTGCAGCGTAGTGGGTCAAAGTTCTATAACCCCTTTCCTACAAGGAAGGATGCATGATCCAGTAGAGGGCCATTTTACTAGTGTGACAATAAGGATACGCTGCGTCTCATCGCATATGCGTCGGCCCTTATGCTAACTAGCGGACGACCGCGACTTCGTCCGCGTGCAAATCAATGTAATCTTTCAACCCTTATTTCACCACTTTATGGGTTGAATTTTAAAAATTCTGAATCATATTAGATTTCTTATTTTTTATAATTTATGAACAAAGTTTTGAAATTGTAACTCTAACAATGAAAAACTTTTTCATACAAACTTTCAACCCCTATTTGTTGTTTACTGTTTACTTACAACCCAGTATGTTTCTTGAAGAAAAAATATTTTTAAAGCACACATCTTACTCAAAAAATTAGCCGGTGTAGGTAACCAAAACCACGAAGTAACATATTTTTAAGCTGTACAGAAAAAATATTGTTTTCAAGCATAACAAAGAAGCAAACCAAACCATAGGTCTTCAAATAACGTCGTAAAACTCGGGCTGCATGGTCAACGATCTTTGACCATTGGGGACAAATTAATGATGAATTTAAAATGTCGTAAAAAGCTGTAGCAATTATTTTTTGATAAAGTCCTTGGTAAAATAGAATAATCAAGTTTTTTTAGATGTAAGTAAATAGCTGGGTGATTATGGTATGATGAGCATTCCATTTTCTGTTCCTGCTATGCTGACGTTGTTTTCGTTTACACACCCAAATACTTTTGTACTGTAAAATTTTCTCCTTTCTTTTTCTGTCTTTCAAAAATAGAATATCTTCTACAGGTATGTTGAATATTATCAAGAATTACAATGACGGGCGGTTTAGTAGTGTGCGTAACAAATAAACTCACATTCGCTTGTCTAAAATAAGTATAATTTGACCGAAGGTCACAGTAAACGTAGTCGCTACTAGCAGAGCGGTCAACAGGTGAGCAGTGAGCACCGAGCAGGCACCGTGGCTGCGCACTACGCCTTTGACGGTCAATTATTCTCACGTTTCTGAAGTGCAAACGGCAGCGAAGGCGTTTCATAAGTCGAGCCGTCATGCACGCAGTGACCAATACACGATCAGTAATATTCGTGGGTGCTGCAGAAACGTGAGAATAATTGATCGTCAATGGCATACATAAGGAGCCTCGCTCAGTAATCGCTTTTTACTGTGCCAACGAGCTGTGTGATACTATTCCACTACAATTATAATTGCACATTGCTCCAGTGGTTAGTAGAAGTGGTCCTAGGTTCGAATCCGGGCAATGAAACTTTTTCATTTCTTCAGAGTTTAAGTAAAAATTCTCAGTCCGGAGTTACGCAGCTACGAATAGTAGTGTTACACTCCCGTGCTTCGGAGCCTTCCATTTATTTCAGCCAAAAGACATTCTCAAGATAATTTCGTTGAAAAAATTATGTTATGTGATCGAAAAACAATGCAGTGGCTCATGTTTAGAATCCTAAATCGAGATAGCTAGACTATCTACCTAGGTCTTAATTAGCTACTAAACCAAGTTTGTCAATTAACAGACTGATTTGCAATTTTAGCCAACAAACATTAATTAATTAAGTTATATTATTTAATGGCATTGAATATCTACTTTATTCCATTAAAATTTAAAAAAACATCTGATAGGCACCACAAAGACAAAGCCTCCGCTAGTATGTGATAAGAGGTGTTACAAGGGGTAGTTAAAATGTTAATAGTGTAACCTTAATAGTTTTTATAATGGTCGTAATAAATCATGAAGCGAACGTAAATCATAAAGTTAATTCTAATCTTAATTCGGTGATCTAATTCAACATGTTTAATAAATAATAACGTGAAGATGTATAATTATCTATAATCCAAATGTAGATGTTTCATATGTCACGGCCATGTTTAATTTATATATTATCTTTAATAAGAAGCTTTTACTCTTGGCATAAGCTTCGTGAATTTGTTTATAGTATTTGTTTTTTATTCTTTACAAGTTAGCCCTTGACTACAATCTCACCTGATGGTAAGTAATGATGGAAGCGGGTTAACTTGTTAGGCGTAGAATGAAAATCCACACCCCTTTCGGTTTCTACACGACATCATACCGGAACGCTAAATCGATTGGCGGTACGTTTTTGCCGGTAGGGTGGTAACTAGCCACGGCCGAAGCCAGCCAGAGCTGGACCATTTAAGAAAAACCAGCCAGGGATCGAACCCAGGGCCTTCATCTTGGAAATTCTAATTAAGTTTTAGCTAGCTAGACCTAGATCTAGCTAGCTGAGATCTAAGTAGGTGGTGAGAATACCTAAATGGTAAACTGATACTATATAGGACCACGTCGTCCCAATAACATATGTGTAAAAATCGTATACGGTTTACCTTAGTAGATACGAGTACATGTACAATAGGTTTCATAAGACAATTCTCATCATAGATTCATTTTGTGAGTAAATTAATACCAAAATTAGGTTCCTTACACTGCGTGTGATAATTAGATGCTAAGGCTGCGGCCTTTTACAGACTGCTTGCGGAACAGAGCCTTTCTGTTGTGTGGAGCCTACAGTGCGTCGGGCGCTGACTGCTGGTTTCAATGTCATCTTTATTCTACAAGCAATTGTTTTACTTCAACAAAGGTTTCATAACTTACAACCCATCATATTCTGCTAATTGTTGAGCACGAGTCTCAGTGTGAGACCGTTCTTTCAGAATGAGAGGGCTAAGCTAGTCCACCATGCTGACCAAGGCGAATTAGCAGACTTCACACAGAGAACTGAGAGAATTCTCAGATGCAGGTTTCCTCGCGATGATTTCATTTCACCGTTTGAGGTACTTATTATTATTTAATTTCTTAAAATGCACAATGAACCTACATCCTTTCAAATCGCACTTAGAGGTCATATCCACTGGGCTATCACGTCTCGATGTGTGTACTCGTAGCCAAATATACGAATACTTCAAACGCTTTGGGCAAAGCATAAAATCCGGGAATAGAAGGCGCTTCCCGATTTCCTGAATATAGCCACGAACATTATCCCATCCATTAGTAGTTTGTGACCAAGGCGCGAGCATATATGTATATTCGCTTTCGCCGTCTTCTTTCGCAAAAGTGTTAACGAACCGTACATATTACATAAATGCCGACAAACAAATTGAACTATCAATTAGTACGAGTATAATATAATCCCTCGTTTTTCCAGCGCCGATACCTACAGAACTGATATACGATATCCGGTTTCTAATTGACGTATTAACGTATCATTACCCAAATATCCAATTATTTAGTATAATTATCTTATATTTGTATGTTTTTCAATGCAACTGATTTAATTCGAATGAAAACAACCTAGTTTTAACCGACATGAAAAAAGTAGGTTGTCCTCAATATACGACGAACGATTTCCCTGTAAGACCAATTTGGATGATCATTTTCAATTCGGGAACACAAATTAATACACAAATGTTTAATATATTTCGCCTAACGATGTGACGACCTTTTTTAGTAGAAAAGTGAGTGTGTTACGATCAGATATTCCACTTTATAAACGCTGAAACTTTGTCAGCACTTACGATAGACACTACGGTAGATCACTTTTGAGTTTTGACCGTGGTGGCTTCAAGATGGAGTCAAGATTGTCTATCTTTAGCAACTTTACTGCCAATTCGGAAGGCAGTTTCTACATAAAACCAGGACCTACGATTTGAACCCTTGTACCCAAAGCTGTATAGGCTAACCACTGTACTATCAAGGCTTCAGCGCAATGACTAAGCCAGCTATTATCTCACGTCGCCACTACGCCTCATTGCGTCGTTATGTAGTAACCGCTGGCCTTCAACTGTTTCTACTCAGATTGAACTTGGACTCACAATGCTGTCGATGAAAAAGCTATTTCACTCCTCACTGACCTCGCACATTCTTGGTAACATCGTTGTCAAAGTATCGCTGAAGGTTCAAAGTCAATGTCGAAAAACACTTCGCTTTTTAATGCACTAAGAGTCTGTGATAGCCTTATTTTATGAAGGCTGCAAGTTTGTCCGCCTACGCTTCTGCCATATTTTATGAAGGCTGCAATTCTTTTAGGTATATTCTATGAAGCAGTGTACTATTCTTTTTAATTAACCAACGAGGGAAGGAGATTAAGTTAATTAAAAAATAACAATAATACTGTACGGCCACAAAAAAAAACTTAGACTTGACTTTGACTTTGACTTTATCATTTATTTCTTATCCCAATTATATAACAGTTTAGTATATATATTTCATATGTCGGATGTTGTACTGATAGTAGTTGTGGTGTAGTACACATATTACTACAACCGCAGCCAAATCGTCCTTCCCAAATAGAATATCAAAGAGATTCTACGTATGTGTCCGTCAATTTCTCCGCTGTCAATCGATTGGCAGACGGACGACCTCTAATTGATTTCAGCTGTGTGCATTCGACTCGGCATTCTCTGAAGGGCCGGCAAAAAGCGGAACTGATTGACTTATTTTCGCTGCAACTATCTACTGTGACCATTCCTAACGCATTTCTGGTTGTTTTGACAAAGTTCCGAATAAAGATTTTTCAAATTTGATTTTTTTTTTTATTCTCTACAAGTTAGCCCTTGACTACAATCCCACCTGATGGTAAGTGATGATGTAATCTAAGTTGAAAGCGTGCTAACTTATTAAGAGTAGGATGAAACCACACTCCTTTCGGTTTCTACACGACATCGTACCGGAGCTAAATCGCTTGGCGGTAATCGGCAGACCTGGACCAGTTAATAAAACCTCAACTCAGTGCAGAACTATTTTATTGAGTAACACGCGATTTTCACAAGTGTTTAGTTTGGACCAAAACAGGCTTTGTTAAATTGAGAGACTTTCGTCATCAACCCATATTCGGCTCACTGCTGAGCTCGAGTCTCCTCTCAGAATGAGAGGGGTTAGGCCAATAGTCCACCACGCTGGCCCAATCCGGATTGGCAGACTTCACACACGCAGAGAATAAATATAATTCTCTGGTATGCAGGTTTCCTCACGATGTTTTCCTTCACCGATTGAAGAGACGTGATATTAAATTTCTTAAAATGCACACAACTGAAAAGAGACTTTACTTTACGTGAAAAAACTTTTCCGAAACCACAATCCCACCAAACCCCACTTGAGCAGCATGGCGTTGATAGTCACAGCTGTGTAACATTTTAATTCACGCACTATCAATTACCAACTTGACAATATATTATTATGTAGCTGTGTCTGACGAAGCTTTTATCATTATATGTATTACACGACGTAAAGGATTAGTTAATGGAATACATACATAATGTATGAATTTTCGGATTATAGTGAGCCCTTCTAAAACAAAACAAGTTAAGGGAAAATGGGGGGGATTAAAACCCCAAACGGCTCACGCGCGGGCACGCTTTTGTCAAGAAACTACTCCGAGTGGGTCTTGGAAACCACAACGGTTTCAGATCCATTAAAATAACAGGCGTTTCACGTTCAATGTGCTTAATAGTTCGGGAGCGAGTGGATACTTTAACACCCACGCAAAACATGAATGTTAAGTACGAGTCTCCTCTCTGAATGAGAGGCGACTTGCTTGCGTGCTAACTATTCACCACGCTGTCGAGAGATTCCATGGATTCCGTGCTGGTGCCAAGTGCATCGCGTGGTAGAGAGAAAAACTCCGAGCAGAGTCCTGGACTTGTGACTACTGGATGTAGGGTTAAGGAAATCCTTGACGATCGATCAACACTCTCCTCCCCCGCTTGTGTTGTTCTCCCTGCCTATCCAAATTTGGTAAGATCCTATTAGAGCAGCTTTAGATACCCGTTAATATATAAATTGCTGCAGTTCTAGAGAGGCCAAGGTCTATAATCAAGTTACAGAGAGATTTTGCTGGTATGCAGTTTGGTCGCAATTCAGATAGTTCAGAAAATCCTAGTTATGCAGGTTTTCTCACGATGTTTATCATTTCACATTTAATTGCTTTATATGCACATTCCTAAAAAGTCGGAGGTGCATATCACAGACCGGATTCGAACCTATGCCCTCCGAATCGAAGGCAGAGGTTATATCTACTGGGCTTTAGTGGCTATTTCTCGGTATAAAATTTAATATTTCAATAAATAAACTTCTGGATATAAGTCGTCATTCTCGTTATTATTGGGAACAAATTTAGTTGACCGGGACACTAACATGCCCCGAGATTCCAACTCCTTTTTTCTGCAATCTCTCTGTCTCGGTATTGAGCAGGAAACACCTCTTTATTATGGGAAAAATTTTGTAGCTGAGAATAATTAAGTTTGTTATCTTAATTGTCCGAATATCTCTGTAATATCGTAAAACATGCATCTTACAGCAAAAAAAAATGAAATTAATAGGGCACATAATTTTAAAAGCTGTTGGACTTGGGCTCTTCAGGTGCTGGCGTGGTGACCCCTCTGGAACGTGCTGGTTGACCGACTTGGGAAATTGCAGTGAATCGCTGAATGCTGGCTAGACGTGAACTGTCTTTTAAGGATTTTCAACAACACTGGGCGCCGAGACCGTTGGTATACCTAAGAATTGCCAAAACCAACGGCTGATAAGTTTTAATGATGATATCTTTGAGCGAAGTATTAATCTCGCTCTACTATTATCGAGTTATAGATTTAATCAGCGACTTCGACGTTTCCACATTCTATTGGAGTTGTCTAAGGGGTGGATAAACAAACTCCTCAGAAGCCTGCAAGGCACCCGTGGCTCCTCTAGTGTAGCAGACGCTCATGGGCGGTAATCACTTAATAAGTGACTTGCCTCACTAATTTCCTCATAAAAAGTGTACTTAATTCAATTCTTCTATTCTATTTAACGCAAGTGTAGCTGCTAGCTCTTACACTACTCCGAAGGATCATTAGCGCTCGTTATGTGCCAGGCGCCGGTGCGGGAATAAATTGACAGAACTCAAAGCATCGAGGAATTAAATGTACTGTCAATGTACTTAAGTGCTCTCGGAATTTTCATGAGGCTCTTAAAGCACCATTATACAGCCTAACTTTAATAAGTTTTAAAGGAACAGCTGCGAAACTACAATAACAATAATTACAAAGAGGTGCCGTTAGTACAACCTATTCCGTAGTTGTAGAAATTGTTAAGACAGCCTGAAATAAAATAGTTGTTTTCCAAAGCTTAAATTTAAAGCTACACTCAGGTCGCAAGTACTGGGCTCTGCTCAGAAATTTTCTCTCTGCGGCACCATAGACTATACACCCGCCCGGTAAATCAATGGAATGCCAAGATATCCATGGAATGCAATGCTTACATCTCTCTAATTATATAATGATTTATTTATTTTGCTATCATCCGCGAAATGTTGACTCTACAACGTGCAATTGCAAAGTCAATTGAACGTTGTAGAGTCAACATCTCCTGAGGATGCTCCAGTTTCGGGGTGAAACGTACGTAGAGAGTGTTTTGTCGGACCTGGATGACGTTGTCGCATGGGTTCGTCGACTTTTCGCGGATGATAGCAAAATAAATAAATCATTATACAATCATGATGAACTTCCGCAAAGTAACGCCTGCTTCTATCCAATATCTCTCTAATTGTCAAATTGTTTCAAATCCGTGCTAATATTATGAGTGAAAGTGTGTGTTTGTTTGTCCGTCTTCTACGGCAAAACGAACGGAATTGACGTGATCTTTTATGTGGAGTTGAAAGGATGGAGGGTGACATAGGCTACTTTTGTGTCTTTCTAACTCCCCACTTCCCTAAAATGGGAAGTGGAAGTTTGTATGGAGCATTCCGCAATTTTCAAGGTAGAAAGATAAAAACTATTTGTGACTAAAAAAACCATGCATATTTTTTTTTAAGTCCACCTCAACCCCTTGTAAGAGGGGGTGAAATTTTATACTAACAATAATAACTATAGTAACAAATACTCTTATTGAGTTGAGTCAACTATCATTGTTCCAATCTCTAGTCGTTTCAGTCAATTGTGGCGAAAAACTTCGTCCAACACTTTAAGAAGTTGCCTTACGGTTGGACCAACGGTCGAATACTGAAGGAATTCTTGAGACGACGGGTATTGTGAGAAGATTCCTCACTCTGAAGCCCTGACCGGCGCCGGTTGGTTGTTGAAAGGAGCCTATGTGTTAATCCACAGTAAAAGCTATTTCCATTCAAAATTTTAGCCAAATCGGTTCAGTAGTTGTGGTGTTAAAGAATAAGAAACATCCGTACAAACTTTCGCTTTTATAATATTAGTAGAATTGTTTGTGTGTTTTTTTTTAAATAAAAAAAAATGTAAATAATACAAGAGTTTGTTAGGGAAATACCAACACACAGAAGATCTCCATAAATTAGAATCTTGTTAAGATTTCAACAAAAATTTCAAGGAAATACAATGTTGTTAACAATTCTGTACACTTTTAATTACTAATTAAGCTACTTCATTAATATGTACTTTAGGCTGGCCGCATAATTGCTTTAACTCAGCATTGTTTTCAGCTGCTCATTAATTAATAGCCCACTGTTGGGCATACGCCGCCTTTATCTATGTCACCGCTATTTAGATTTGTACCAGGTTTATGTAATTAAAAGTCTAAGTACCTAGGGTGTTTTCGGTCACCTAAAATCTTAACACTTTCAAGGAAAAAGAGAATAAGTACTTTCTAGGCAAGCGCGTCCCATCTAAATCTCATTATTGTTTTCATGAACCATGATTGTAGTCAAACGAAAACCTATAGACCATAAAAACCTTCGTCTTAAAATGGGAAAATTATCAACCAAAGTTTAAAAATGGCATGTTAGTTTGGCAGTTAAGCTTAGACCACCACTGCTCCAGCGTGGGTTGGTGGGCAGAATCAGTGACGTGCATAAGGTTGTCAATCAGGGTATGCACTAGTAAGAAAAATTAACCAAACTGGAAAAATCTACATTTAATAAACATGAAGGAAACAACTGATAGGGTATGCAGTACTTTAATGCATGTATGAAGTGCACGCCACTAGGTAGCATGATCATGTTAAATTCATTAAGGACTACTATGAGATAATGAACAGGTCCGGCCGCGGCGGCTTAACTCCGCGCTGAGAGTTTTTTCTGAAGAAAGAAAGGCTTTTCATTTCATTTGACCCAGGAATCAAACTCAGGACCTCATGATCTGAAGCCACACAGGCTAACCACTGAACCAACAGTTCCCGCATTCTATGAAGTAACAACGCTGTGACAATTTTATTTAGAACCTCATAAAAATAAAGTCCAAATTGTAATAAAACTTTTTATAGGCGAATATTACATCGACGAGTATATAGCGGAATCACACCCCAGGTAAGACTGGCAGATAGGCTGAAAGACATTTTTCAGTCTGTCCGTCTGTCTTTACATATGACATAGGTAAGCCTCAAATATATCTAATTTTATTATTTCCAAACAAAATCATAGCGAAGCTTTTTATTTGTACTTCTTGGGTCTACTCAGGAAGTTGACGACACCTGACTGTGTGCGGCGGGCCTATAACAGGCCGGTAAATTAGTGAGCGGCATATCTCGCTCATCTGTAATTGAGATGTGCAGTGGTTTAGACGAGGCCTTGAGCTGTAACGTATGAATTTCAATCGACATGATATAGTTATTACACAAAAAAGACGGGCAAAAATCATAATAGTCAAACGGTTCATGACTTCTGAGTAATGTAACAAGTAAAGTTTTATGTAGAAGGGCCTGGGTTCAATTCAATTTAATATGGCTGACAACTTTTATGCCATATTAGCTATTGCTCCAAATGGCTAATTATAACGAGTCGTGCCATTTTTTTTTTGTTGGCCGGCTTTTAAAAATGAGCCCAAAAATGTATGGAGCGTGAATGATCTCCTTTTCTATCATTTATCTACTCTAACTAACTAGAGCCGTGATAGCCCAGTGCATATGACCTCTGCCTCCGATTTCAGAGGGTGTGGATTCGACTTCAATCCGGGTATGCATCTTCATCTCAGATTGCATCATCACTTACCATCAGATGAGATTGTAGTCAAGGGCTAACTTGTAATAAATTTTACTTAAATAAAAAAAAATTAATAAAAACTACGAGCTTCCCAAATAACTCCTGCTTGTAAAACTTTCTTGGAAGGAATACAATTCCAATATATACTCGTATCATAGTCCAACTCAGAATGGTTGACCCATCTGTGCCCATAGTCACACAGGTTAATACTAGTCCAAAGAAATAGTTAAAACATGACCAAATATTAAAAAAAAATTATTATGCGCATTGTGAACCAGAGCCTCCGTTTTTACCATGTTCTCATTATATCGTATTTATGTAAATTTGCTACTAATTACAAAAATGCCATAATTATGTAAAAACGTTTATAATAATTCATTATTATACACAGACACAATTTGAATAATGTAAAAACAATACATCTCAATATAGGACCGGCTGCATAGTTTCAACACAACAATAAAATATGAAAATGAGTTTTATCTTTTATTTAATTGATATAAATAGGCAGTAAAATTATTATTGTGTTTTGAAATACACCATTATTTTACTAGTTTATTTGCAATATGACAAATATAATATTGACGCCAAATCCGTAAATAAATTATTTTAATCTAACACCAAGGTCCAACGGATTAGTTCAACTTAATAGGAGACACTTTGTTCTTCTTAAGCACGTACTAGCAGTTAAGGTTACTGCATACGCAACGGGATGTCCCGTCCGTGTTCCCGTGACTTGTAACTACACTATCGGACGCCCGCGACTTCGTGCGCCCTTAGACCTAATCCGGCGCTCTCGCAAAATCCGTTCTTAGTGGACCTCTACTACCTATGAACTAACTCCTGAAATTTCAACTTTGTACGTCATGCGGTTTTCAAGATATCTAGATTAACAGCCGATGGACGTCCAATGCTGGACATAGGCCTCTTTCATGGACTTCCAAACAAAACGGTCTCGAGCCGCGAGTAGCCAGCGGCTCCCTGCAACCTGCTTGATATCCTCGATCCACTAAGTGGGGGGTCAGCCAACACTGCGCTTTTCGGTGCTGGGTCGCCATTCCAGCACCTTGGGACCACAACGTCCATCGACTCTTTGAACAATGTGGCCTGTCCATTGCCACTCCAGCTTCGCGACTCGCTAAGCTATATCAGTGACTTTGGTTCTTCTCTCCCCTTCTGATTCGATCGAATCAGAAATGTATATTTTGTATAAAACAATATTTCCATTTTTTGATATATTGGGTTGTTCTATAGGCTATGGATTTGCAATTAGCATCTGCTTATTCTGTTGTAAGTTGCATGACAGTTTTAGCATAGTAATTTTTAAAAAAACACTTGCTAAGTTATGTACTGAGTCATCATCATGTATTGTAAAGAAATTTTCATTATATACTCGTGTTACTCCAAGTACTAGTATTACTCGTGTTACTCAAAGTTTGTGTTATTCCTACAGACCTAGCATTTAACATTTACGGGGCCAACTTGTTCCATTAACTAATACTATAAAAATCAATCTATACTACTATTGTAAGCTGAAGAGTTTGTTTTTTTATTTGTTTGAACACGCTAATCTCAAAATAAAATAAGTCTTTCAGTGTTAGATAGCCCATTTATCAGAAAGGCTATAGGCTATAGGTATATTATCCTTGTGGGTGAAACCGCACGGCGTCAGCTTATAGGTACAGTAAGTATGTATATAATTTGACTTGGTGTAACTCTTACAGAAATATCCACCTAACATCAGGAGGACTGCTTGTCATCAAAAATTGAGGGTATTTGGCAGCTCTAGACGGATAACGAAGAATTAATATGGATGACGACGATGCTGAAAAGCACTTGACAAAACATTGAGTCATCGTCATCTAATGCAAAGAAACCTTCAAGAAACTCAGTAATGTATCACTTCAAGGTGGCTAACTCCTACAGACCTATATCACAAAGGTGAATGCAAAACTCACATAATTGGGGCGACCTCGCCCAAGCGCAGTTTTTATGGGAAATATCACAAGTGCGCAGTATGCTGAGGTTGACGGTGACAGACAATAAACTATAATAATGTGAACATTTTATACAAAACTAACAGCTCCCAGCGGTTTCACCTGCGTGGTTCTCAATCCCGTGGGAATCATCATTATCAAGCCATTTTCGGCTCATTGCTGAGGTCGAGTCACCTCTCAGAATGAAAGGGGTTAGGCCAATAGTCCACCACGCCGGCCCAATGCAGATTGGCAGACTTCTCTTAGCAGAGAATTAAGAAAATTCTCAGGTATTCAGGTTTCCTCATGATGTTTATCCTTTACCGTTTGAAATACGTGATATTTAATTTCTTTAAATGCACACAACTGAAAAGTTGGAGGTACATGCCCCGGACCGGATTCGAACCCACACCCACCCCCATCAGTGGAATTCATAGACGTTGTAGGAGATTTGAATGATCCCCTACAACGTCTATGAATTCCACTGATAAACTCACAAAGCTTACCTCTTTAAAACATTGGATTAGATATTTTACAAGTCATCTCTTTGAACATCACCAATAGTGACGGTGCCAGTTTCCCTTACCACTAAGCGCAAAGTGTTACAGATCTTAGAAGACTTTATAATCCTGGCACTATCTATGCTAAACACAGAAGCTAACCCATAGACTTCTCTGATACATTATTAGTTACTAATTCTTTTATTTCAGCGGTGAAATTCTGAATTCAATTCCCAGCTCGGGAATTTATAATTTTAAATTTTCTCAAAACTTTGGATCGTCGCGCGTTGCAATAACAAGCTCATGACTAAGGGTCCCGTATGGGTACGAAATTAATCGGAAATACTGTCTGGCATGTCATGTAAGTTTTATATTAGGCGTGTTTCATAACATGTTGTATTTGTATTTTCGGTTAAAAGGATGAGTAGGTAATATCGATGAAATCGATTAATTATTTCCTATAAATTACACAATTAATTCGACAAAGATAGCTAATTATCGATAGGACCGCGAAATGTACGAGTACAATTTATAATTATTAAGTTCGCTTTTGTGTACTAGCCAATCCGCATCTTCGTCCAACATTACCTATAGGTTTCCGTTAGAGAAACTTTGTTCAGACGGATTATCGTTACATCCACTAAATTTTTCCGTATTTTTTCAATAATAGCGAACGCCTATTAATTGGCTGTCAGTAGGGAACCGTTATGCATTTCTTAGTACTGACTTTCTATTTCTAATTTCTGTCTCTCTTTCTTTTCTGCTCATTCTCTTTCCTCTCTCCTAATCATAAGCTTTGAGCTTCTGTGAGTTCCTACATTCCTTTTCGTCTGCTATCACGTGCGCAATGATGTTTTGCGCTTCCACCACTAGCAAAGGCTTCACAGCCACTCTTCCTTGGACGCGGTATCTTACCGGAACGTTAAATCCCTCCCCGCCCCCCTCCCCGTAAGAATATGGGGATAAAATAAAACCATAAGCCTACGGGAACGGGTTACTAATGTAGCTTTAAATTGGTGAAAGGATTTTTAAATCGGTTAAGTGGTTTAAGCGTGTAAGCGAAAACAAACTAATATTTGCATATACAGTATCAGTTATAATAGATACGTAACTAAACTAGAATTTATAAAACTGTCAACATCTAAGGACAAAGCTATAAGGCATCGAAACAAAAGGTTGCCAAAACAATGTGCCTACTTGCTCAACCTCTGCACTCGTTTTCATAATTATGCAGATTTTGACGAAACTTTCGCATATTAATATT
The DNA here is from genome assembly GCF_947172395.1 of Bicyclus anynana. Lineage (NCBI taxonomy): Eukaryota > Metazoa > Arthropoda > Insecta > Lepidoptera > Nymphalidae > Bicyclus > Bicyclus anynana. The sequence continues at coordinate 15,731,613 of NC_069098.1, forward strand.
TTCAAATACTGGATAAGGATCGTTTCGTAATTCGTTAAGATTTTTTTTATTTAACCAAGACTGAATAGGTAATACTTTTTACTATAATTTATTATTTATTTTTCACGAGAACAAACTATTTAATGATCATTATAAGTATTATACAGAGTGTCCCGTAATGAATGGATAAAACGCAAATGGTAGATATACCACCCTATTACCTAAAATTACATATATTAACTAATGTAATGTCCATGTTGTAGCTTGTGTTGCCTATAAAATATGTGCTTTGAACTGCACTTGCAATTGCACTGGTTAAGGGTAGAAAAATAATATAACTATTATATGTAACTGTTTCTATAGGCGGGCGTTAAAATCTAGAGCCTTAATCGCCAATTTGGTAACTAACGTCGCTAGTCATTGTCAGCTTATTTTTAAGGCCCACAGCAGGGCTAGGCATCTCTCTTTATAGTAACGAGCACCCACGGCTACGTCCGCGTAGAATTCAGTTTTTCACAAATCCTCGGGAACCATGGATTTTTCCGAGATAAAAAGTAGCCCTTGTGTTAATCCAGACTATAATCTATCTCTTCTTCAAATTTAAGGGGATTCGGTTCAATAGCTGAGGCGTGAAAATTTAATAGATTAGATATCTATCTAATACAGAAAACTTTTAAGGATTAAAATGAGGTTTGATACTTCATACCTTCATTACACACCTTATGCTAGCCACTATACGCAAACAACATGTACCCATAAACACACAGAAGCGACGAGCATACACTACGTGTTGCAACAGCATTGCATCGGACGCCCTAAACATGTCCAGAACAACTGTATCGCTAATGGCATCGCTACTCAATTGCAATTATTATTGGATCGCAATTACCCCTTGCATAGGGAGACCATGCGATTGCTTCTGCAAGGAATTTCCCGCTTATAACGCGCTAGCAGACCCGTTTTGTTTGGTACTGTAATCTTTCCATTGGTGAAATATTTTTTAAATAGATACAATAGTGCAAGAGTTTTTAGTTACGAATAACAAACAAACAAAAATGAAATCTTACCTCTTTATAATATTAGTAGTCGTAATCGTAAAATTAACTTTATCTAAAGTTAATTTTACGATTACGACTTCACTTATCACAATTACTTACTTTACAATTCATAATAATGTACAGAATACACAGAATGTACTGACTATTAAAATTAACGATACACTTCTTATTCTTATTATAAAAAAACAAAAATATGTTTGGTTTTATATTTGTCTATGTTGTTTTACTAGCAAATAAAATCACAAACAATCTTTCAATAACTTCAAGGTAAAGTTATAGAAGAAGAAACACAATGTACAACATTGTTAGAGTGATGTCCTGTAGTAGGCTCAAAACTTAACTCGAATAGAAAAATGACAAACATATGGAATATAAAATTTAAAAAATAATTAAGCTTAAGTAAATATTAAACATAAAGTAAATAACTAGCTTAACTTTATCGTAAAAATGCACATACACCGAACTAAGGCTATAAAGTAAAATCGGGGCTTAAAAGTATGATTCGAGATTAACACAGTAGAAATGGGAAGTAAGATCTATTTTCTAATATAATAAAATTGTGGTTATATGGTAACCCTACTCAGACCCAACCTATGAATATAATAGTAATATTAGCAGATGGCCGCCTGTGAGATTTAATAAAATCATAATTTAATATGTTCCTACTTATGCTTACATAACAAAACACTGAAGGTGTTTGTACAAGGGTGGAGACACACTTTTATCATTAAATCATTTCAAACAGAAGTTTTCTTGTACACAAACAGCACGTAAACAGTACCGCTTGATGTTACAGAACGATTTAACTGTGTGCCTACTGAATTATTTCTTTATCATATTGGAAAGCTGAATCATATTGACAAATGTTTCATTGGCCGGTAACTAGAGTAAATCCTCCCTAACTAATTTAAGGTAAAATAAAATCCGATCTGGGAATGGAGCCCAGGACCTCTCAATTTTAAGTTACTCATAACGTTAACACAAATTAGCATACGCACGGCACGTACATGGAAGGTAGGTAGGTACCTACATACTTAATGATAAAAATGCGCAGGTGCTATCTCATGCATCTTCATCGGCATTTAACATCTAGTTGTAAAAATAAACAAATACCAACTTAATGTTAACATTACTTTTTTTATAAAAAATATAATCCATAGTTAATCATAAATGCGCAACTACGTCTGTATGTCTGTAACTATTTAATTGCTAAGACACCGATTTTGATGACTTTTTATAAAAAGATAATTAATTATACCTTGAAGCTGGACACAGGACTAACTATTCATCTTGATAAGTTCCATGAATCCCTCGGAATTTGAAGAAAACAGAAATTCAAAGACTCACTTAAAATACCATAATACGTACATAAAAACCTAATCTAATATTATCCTTTCCCCCCTTTCAATAGTCCAGATTAAACCTATAACCTTTTGTTTATGAAGTCTACTGAACAGTCATAATTCTGTCCTTTAGTGAGTCATAAACTAGCTACAATATCACCAGCAAACTACCAGAAGGCGGGCTTAGGACAATATCGAAAAGGAATAAAAGTATCTTTAAAATACAAACTTTGAATCAAAGATTTGAGGACAAATTAGAAGCTATACAAACGCATCAAACTGTCTTTAGTTTTTTTATCGGAATCACATAATACATAATTATGTGGAATAAGCAACCTGACGTGAAGTGGAAATCACCCAAGCACATTTCGCTAGACATGCAGGACACACGTCCTACAATGCCCCACCTAACTCTCTGCGCCTGGAAACCTGATGCTAAAGTGTTAAGCCTCATCGTTACCAGCTTATTATAATAGCCAACTACGGAGTCAATCCACCCTCCTTACAATAAATGAGATAAACCTAAGGGTATCAATGTCTTGTCATGCTTATGAAAAGTGCATCAGGGCTTAAAACCTACTTAATCCTTAATTAGTTATACACCTTTAAAGGTCGTGATTTGACTAAAACGCTGCAAAATTTTATGAATAATTTGAAACAGCAACCCTCTTTCTCAAGTTCCGCAGCCATTATCCTTGGGCGGAGAAAAAATGGTCAGTATTCTGCGGCGTCGGCGGCGCACGCGCAGCGTATATAAACTGACGGCTGCTTCATCTGGCATCAGTCACTTGACCAGTGCTTGACTAACAACACCAACATGAAGTTCCTGGTAAGGATAATAACATATTATTTTATCATCAACTCTTTTCAGGACCTTACACGATAAATCTATCTAGTATAAAAATGTATCTAGTATCCTGGGTAATCAACAAATCAAAAATTCAGAAAGGTTCATAAATCACTTGAAACCATTTTTATGGCTAGTTGAACAGAAATTAGAATACAATTAAAACTAAAAATCAAAGATAATATTGCTATATTTCACTTGAAAATCATTCTTCATCTATACATTTGAACCTCAACTTGTTTTGTAATTGAAATTACTGTAAAAAAGACAGTGCCTCCAATAGCTCAATGGTCTGATGGTGGTTTGAAATTCGTGAGGTCCCAAACACAAATTCACCGCACCATATATATTTTTGTGTGCACAAGTGGAAATTAAAGATGTCACACATGTGCACAATTTCCTGAGCGGCTTTTTCTACTTCAAATACAAGAATGTTTGCTTATAGTGACTACCACAGGCACCGGTTTAGAATATCCCTAAATATTTTTAAATATCATTCACACTAATTATCATCATCATTTACAAAACATCTGTGTGAAGAAAAATGCCCATCAGCTGGTTGTCTGTAAGCGTTATAAAAATTAAGAAAACACCAATAGTTGTAGAAAAATCTCGACCAATTAAATATTTTTAAACTTATATCTTGGCAGTTCCAAAAATGTTTTGGGGTCTTATCTGTGTGTATTACAAAACAGTACGTTTCTTTTTAAAATATCATAATGAGTTAATATTACAAGTACATATTTAAATTAAGAATGCAACAAAAGTTAAGTTATCAAGTTACCGTAACCAACTATTTGTCGAAATCGTCTCGCTTCGCTTTGTGTCTCCGGTGGATATCCTTCTATTGCACGGAAAATTGCCGGCTTCCCACATATTGCTGCATACTCGCTCAGCCGATCAGTGCATCCGATCTATCTCAGGTATTCATTTAATATATTGATGTTGAAAGGAGATCCCGCTAAACTTTAAGTGGGCCCATTGCCTTACAACCGGGAAATTCACATTTTGATTTCCAATTTCAGTAAATTAGGAATTTAAATTTTCTAATTTCGTTCAATTCGAGTAGTACTATTCTGTAAGGATGTTTTGTATAACTGGCAAGTCTGTTTAAAATTCATCTCTATCTTTCTCATTCTAGAGTATCGAGTAAGATAGAGGTGAATTGAAAACTCGCACTTGCGAGGTAGAAAACATCGTTACAGAATAGCACTACAGGTCTTTTGGTGGACCCCACCCATTGCTAGTTACTATCCTTTATGTACAATGTATATAATTATAATGTTTAAAGCTAGTCAAAATTTCAAGTAATATTTGTATAACAAAAAAATCATATGAACAACCAATTTTGTGATCGTCTCAAGTCTTCAGTAGTTTCAGAGCTTATCCCTCTAACAAACAAAGCTTATTTATAACAGAAATGAATACTATAATTATGTATTACGATATATGAATATATTGTTCATCTCTTGCTCACTGCAGTAATGAGGCTGTAAGACAAAGAGCTAATCAAACGACAATATAAAGTCAGCCAATTTCATTGTGTTGGTAGGACATTACGCCACGTCGCCACAGATTCATAAGTATAGACAATTAACGGTGTGGGTCATGTCCGTGACTCATTACCGAGCCACAGGACTTTTGCAATCATAAGTGGAAATTGCCGTGAAATTACTTCTGTGTTTGAATTAGATCGCTGCATGGGATGTGTGGAGAGCCCTTAAGCTTCAATGTTGTCGAATTATTATGGGCATTACTTACTTCGAAGCGCCATCATTTACGTATTTGATTTGCCTATTACTGGACTAGCCTCATAGAAGTGGAGCTTACCCACCGCTGCTCTAATGTTAATCGGCTTGGGGACATAATTGTTTTGGAAGAATAAAAATACATTTGTTCATTTTAGTGACATATACTGTAGGTACATCCTATTTTACGACTCTCTGTGACACTAAACAGAATGTGCTTGTAGCTCAGCATTAATGCCATGAATTGCAAAAAATGCAACTGCACCTGGCGCTGATTTTTAGCTGAGACCTGAGTGACGTCACAGTTTTACACTATAATGTTTACAAAGATAACAGATAGCCCGTTGGTCTTAATCAGTGTATGTGGCTATAGACCATTGGTTGGTTGGTTGTGAATTTTTACTTTCCAAGAATTCAGCTATTAAAGGGGGAGTTGGAAACTCATTACGTAACAACATCCCGTGCCTTGGAGACCTCGTCGTTCTCAGTCACGATGATTTATATCAGGCTGATAGTGAAGTCTAAAAAACAAACGTTATCGCCCTACAATACGTAACCTTCTTCTATAAAAAATAGTTGGCCCGATATCTGCAGTGGATCATTAAACTACGTTTATAATGCTGATAAAATTGCAACAAGGTATTGATTTTCCTTAAACATTCACATATTCATTCTCTTACAGGTTATCGTCGCCCTTTCCCTCGCAGCGGTGTGCGCTGAAGAGGCCAAGAAAACCGAAAAGAGAGGGCTCAGCGGCTTAGGCTACGGAGGCCTCGGCGGATACGGAGGCTACGGCGGATACGGTGGATACGGCGGATACGGTGGATACGGCGGATACGGCGGATATGGAGGATACGGTGGCTATGGTAAGTTATAATGGAACAATGTTGAACAGAAATAACTATGACTCTTACACTAAAAACATAAGCAGTCCACAGATTTAGAGGCATTATTAAAAAACAATAATAAAGGTTTTGACTATAGTATGTTGTAGCATCATGCAACTATTACACTGTTCACTGATTCTTTTAACTAAATTAATTATATTTAAACATGTACCAGTAAAAACTTGAACGTTTTATTAGATGGTTATCTAGATTGAACTGAAGGTTGTATTATTTTGAAAACTCTTTGTAATATTTAGTAAAAGCCTTGATAGGATTATTACCTCATTGTTCCTTTTGTTCGATTGGGTAATTAATTTAAAGAACTTCGTAAAATGAAAATAAACTAATCGTTGACCATCGAAGCTCAATTGCCCAAATATTGAAAGGGGAAAAAATATTTTCTCAAAGAGACGTTGGTGAATTGATAACATTAATTATCCAGTACATTAAATATTTTACATTTTGAAAAAGGAGATACTTTCCAGTTCAAAGAGTTCTGATCGTATTTATTTACAAAAAATGTCTAACAATTTACCGTAAATCAAATTAATGGAGAAAAATGTCCCCAAAAAGCAGTCTAATGCGAAACCACTGGGTTTTATAATAAGAAATATCTTTGACCTTTTTAACAAATCCTGAAAGTAAAAGAAAGTCGTCGAGCTGTATAATTTTTACAAACAACTTGCCAATTTCTTTTGAATCTAGTATACTTTTACTAACGAATCACATGAAAAATATTCTATTTATTACTTGTAGGTATCTAATTTTATTGATAACTATTTCAGTAACTTTCTATGAGTTGAAAAGTGTTATCATAACTTTCTGAGTAGATTACTTACCAAAGTCACCTGTTTTTTTTATTCTATAAAAGTATTTTTGTAGAATATTATATAGAAGTATATGATTGTGCTGTTACAATTTAACTTATTTCCACAAAACAAATTATTTTAACGTGTGTGTAAATCACTCTCTAATTTATTACAGTCATACAATTCAATCTTAATTTTGGAGTTAACTAGCTGATATTTTGACAGCAGTTAACTTTAGCGACTTAGAGACTCACTAATTGTTTTTGAAATTTCAATTTTAATACACCGGGAATACTGTTCTTTAAAATTTAAAAATATAGATTCTACTTAAACGAAGTCGCAGGAAACTGCTAGTCTAAAATAATCTGCAGAAGCAATAGTAGAAATAGTTAGGAACTTAAAAGTTTAACGAATGGTACTCATAATGAATTAGCAGTACTAACTCATAGTTTGCGTCGTTGAATACTCGACTCGGTTCGCTATGAAATCGAATATTAAAAGGCTTGATAGAACTATTTCTGTGCTTGCAGATCGATAGTCGAGTGCAAGTTTAAATTGACCAAAGGCTTTTACGCGACGTTCTGAGTTCCACAGTAGTTTACATTCAAAGGGTCGCAGATGACTTCCTTGAAAATTTAACACTGAAAGAAAATTTTGTGGAATAACGTAGCTCTTTCGTTCTATCCACTGGCTCTTTGATTTTAAAATCTAGTGCCATTGTTTGCAAGACTTCCTGATGTATTGGAAATATTTGAATGGTGTATTTTCAAGGAAATATATTCCTGAAAATTGAGCCGATTTATTCGTAGCAAATGTACAAAAAATAAAAGATGTAATATTGCCGAATCATTTATTCTCTCAAAGAAACAAGCTCGACGTGAATTTGTAGATAAAAGCGTTTCAAAGAAAATTCATTAAGCTCTTTTAGAAGACATTTATTTCTCGAAATTCAACTCACGATCCTCTATTATGTGAAAACAGAGAGAGAACCTTAATTAATTGCTAATTAGTAACTGTAACGAACGGAACTTGTTAACTCGAATACGAAAATCCTCTCAAACGATTAAACTTTGAACTGTCGTTTAATTTGCTAATCCAGGATCGAAGAAAACAAACTTACTTAAAAGAAATTACTTTAAGATAAACTGACTCGGAAGAAGGTTCAATATTAATTGCATCGGAATCAGGAAAGTAGACTAGTATTCCTAGTTTGATAAATTATTTAATTTTATATAAAATACCAGTTTCAATTTTTTGGTAATAAGTAATAACTTTAACCCAAAGAATATCGTTCTTAATTATTTATGACAAGATGATTTTCTTTATTGTGTTCTTTACGTCCATTATGGTACTTATTACGCTTAGCGCAACACAAATAACTGTGTTGAAGTTAGTTCAATCTCCTTATCCCTTCTTTTATAAGAAGGGACACCTGGCCGTGTCGTGGGTCCATAGGTTGAGAATGAGTATTGATTGAACGTTTATCAAGGTATCAGAATATATTAATGGAAACGTCGATAAATACTAAAACAAATGCAATGCTAGTGAAGTTGTATCGCATCTAAATTCTACATAAAAGTAGCATTAGCAACAACATACGGTTGCATCGTTTCCAGACATTAATACCAGACGAATAGCGCTCGCTTCAAACGCTCGTTACTGCTGCTGAATAAAGATTGTGTACATCCATTTCACTGAAATAGTACAATAACACTCAAGCGAAACTTTTAAAAACCTATCAAAAATTTTTACGTATAAAAAAATAAAAACAATATTTATCTAGTAACAATTCTATTGGTCAAACACATTGCTCACATTGTTCAGTGATCACAGCTTATGACAGGCGGACACATACTCTAGAAACATACAACACGAAGTTACCATACGCACAGTGGTTGTACTTTTGTGTGGAGCCATTTTCAGGAAATCGCGCTACTACTGGCATTTACCGTTAAAATTAACTAATGTTCTACTGTCAACTGCTGTACGCCTTTTGTAAGGACTTCCAAACACAACGGTGCTGACCCGCCTATAATCAGCGATTTCTTTATAGTTATTATACTCAATCATAATGTGTCCTATCCCTTAATGCATTTCAGTTAGTCTGTTAGAAATGAAAGCATTAAGTTTATTGCGCCATACATCCGTTCGTGCCTTACGACAATGCTCTTTATCTACAAATACTAAAACAGACAATACCACTACTCGTAACTATGTCTCTGTCTGTCCAGTATCTGGGGAGATTAGACTATTGTTTGCTCTAATTACTGCACAACGTTTGTGAATATCAGCTTAAAGTCTAGTGTATCACAGGGAGGTACTTTACGACCCGTTGTTTTAAAACTGTTAATTAACAATCTTTTTCGAAAATTAAATATTTTAGCAAACGATCAATACAAAAGATGGATCAAAAAGTTGCTAGATGTTAAAAAAATAATACGATTTCGTAATGTGGAAAATTTTGTTTAAAAAAATACTCGTTTCAAAGGATACATTTCTTGCTTTTTGTCTCAGTCAAGTATAAATAGCTGCAATACCAATGTTTAAAACAATTAAAATTTTGACATGCATCGCAATTTTATATAAATGCTTACAATCTCGGCGTATGCAGACTGTAATTGAAACAATACCGAGTTCACACACTGATATATGTAATCAGTAATTAGTCAGCGCACAATGTTAAGGTGCTTATCTTGTCGATTTCTTATGAGCGTGTCACAGGGCGCTGCACCGACGTGGGAACTTGCAAGACCTTGGCATACTAAATGATACTTCTGTTGTTATATCATTAGGAACAACTAAAGGATTTCTATTGCTATCGAAACTAATCGAATTTATTTAATCGTTTGATTTGTGTACTTGGTTTACTAGCGTACTCAGATTTTACAAGCATAGTTGTTGTTTAATTTGTCACCCACTTCAAAGAAAGGTCTATGTTTGGCTGTATGTTGTAGTTCACCAATTTAAAAAAAAATTTTTTGTTCGAAAAGTTATTAAACTCGCCGAATGTTGCCATACAACCTAAGTAGTCCAGACTAAGTTACCGACTGATTCATGTAATTTTTATTATGATCTGTTATTTTAATAAAATAATACCTAGATGACATTTTCTACGTGTGAAGACAGGAGACAGTTATGTAGTTTGTCTACTCTATGTTATTGGAACACATCATATACCCAATAATGATCATAAGCCGTCTCATCTTTCTCGTTGGTTCACTGAGACGCTCTGAGCACTTGTCAGGCCTCCGAATAGCATCCACTTTGTTCCAAATAAATTTAAATTCTAAATTATGGCGTCTTTTGTACCATTAGTTGCATAACTTTTGCTTATTAGGCTCGTTCTCTTCAAAAGGTCTTGTAAATGTTGGTATATTTAAAATTGCCATAGTTTAAAATTACTTAGATACCCAATACTACCTACGTATCTATAAAGTTATTAGATTCGAACAATCATGACTTAAAAAGAATTATGTAATAAATGTTAATAAATTTTATGTTTTTCAGAACCATTACAAGTTCAGATTTATTACAAATATACAGACTGGCCTTTTAAAAAGGCTTGTAATAAGTCTATTTGAAATAATCGATTTCGAATTCGAAAATGTTTAAAAATAAACTGATATCGTCGTGATAGTCTATACCTATCTAACTATTAATACTATAATAAATAACATAATTTTATAAACGTAAATACATTATAAGACTCCTTCCGTTCGTAAGTTCCAAGGAACTAAATAATTTTAGTGAATGGTACCTACTTAGTTTTTACAAAGGCCACAATAAAAACAGTCACGGTACTTGCTCGCGTAGTTTTTTTTGCAAAATATTTATTATTATTCAGTGACCTTATCAATGGCCATTACTATTATTGAGATCTCAATCATTCATTTTACTATTGTGACTCAATGGACTATGAATTATTGTGACTTGTGATCAATCATTCGCAAAATAAACCGACTTTTGTCCAAATGATCGACATGTATTTAATAGAGTGCCGACTTGATGTAGTCTGATCTTTTCATACTAAATCAAGTATCGTTTTCTTAGGTTTTGTTTTATAAATATGAATTTATGTGTTTATTTGTTATGCTTTCACACACACTAAGTACTCGACCTTTTTTCAAATATATTTTTTTTTTCTAATTTTTTTTTAAATCCCTCCAACTAGACGGGAAAGACTATGTCAGGAGTGGGTAAGACAATGACCAACGGGGCGGGGATCGAACCACCACCTCTCCGTGATGAGTCCGACCGTTCTAACCGTTGAGCTATTGGGGCTTCAATAATAAATTGTAACAAATGCAAGATTTAGAAAAAAAACGATTTCTTTCAGCTCCTGCCGTTAGCAAAGTAGCTTACACCACCGTGCACAACGGCGGATACGGAGGATACAACGGATTGGGCGGATATGGTGGCTACAGCGGACTCGGTGGCGGATACGGCGGATATGGCGGATACGGCGGATATGGTGGATACTCTGGCCTGGGTAATTCATATTGATCTAGACTGCAATATAAAAACTGGTATAATTTCAGTTCACTTCCATCATGAATCAAAATAATATCGATAGAATACAATGCTTACACACAAATACAAACCATAGGTACTTAGACAGATACAACAAACCTAAACCACACCTCTTTTATACAAAAGGTTGTTAAAATAAGCAACAACTATCCAAATCTACAAACTTTTCTAATAACTACGGCTATAATAAAGCTGGCTGAGTTTGTTTAAGCGTGTATTTATGAAACCACCAGTCGTTTCATTATTTTGGACCGTTTGAAACTATTTATTTAAATGCGAGTATAATTATTTGTAGCCATGATAGCCCAGTGGATATAACTCTGCCTTTGATTCGGAGGGCGTAGGTGCTAATCCGGTCTGGGGCATGCACCTTCGCATTTTAAGAAATTAAATATCACGTGTCTCAAACATTGAAGAAAAAACATCATGAGGAAACCTGCATAAATGAGAATGTTCTTAATTCTAGACTTGTGTGAACTCTGGCAATCCAGACTACTGGTGGACTATTAGCCTAACCCTTCTCATTCAGAAGACTCGTATTCAATAATAGCTAAAAGCTATATATGAGTTGTTACTGATGATGAAACGCTTATATTACTGCAGAAGAATAAAATGTACCTTTTTTCGCAGGTGGATACGGCGGATACGGTGGCTATGGACACGGAGGATACGGAGGCTACGGACACGGAGGTTACGGAGGTTACGGAGGATACGGAGGATACGGTCACGGTCTGGCAGGATACGGCTACCATTAAACTACCTAAGCATTCCTATTTTCCTCAATGTGTTCATCCTACAAATCTTTTCAATACTCGCTGTATATATGACAGGTCATCACAGATACCGATGTTCGACGTTCTTGAATACATGAAACTGAATGAATAGTATCATGACCAAAGAGAGCCCATCATGACAAAATTATCCCAACACCTCGATGACTTAAGTAAATTTTTCATTTGTATGTGATAATTTTACAACGAATTTCTTTGCAATCCTTTGTAAATATGTAATAAATGATTATATAAGTATATTTTTGTTGTATTAATTACATATCTATATCACATAGACTTAATATAAATAAATATTCATCTTCTCGTCAAAAATATCGAAACAGTCTGCCTGAACAGTATTTTGACGGTTTAAACTATTTAAGATTAGTCAGTAAAATGACAAGTGCAACTGTCACTGAAATGTCATTTTACTGACTGGAATTAATAATCTTAAGTAAAATTAATCGTATGTACGATTATTAATTCCATTTTTGACATTTCAGGGACAATCGCACTTGTCATTAATTATTGACATGTTTTTCTTTCTATGTATGATTGAGTCTTTGTTGCTTTAAATAAACGATTATTTATTTATCATAATAAACACACTCAGACACTGGAAAACACCCATGCTAATCACACAAATATTTTCTAGTAGTGGGCATCGAACCTATATAGTACTAGAGCCGGTATAAGAAACATATATCCTCATCTGTTATAAAATTGGGATGAGAAATAATTGATGGAAAATATTCACATTGACACATTGCACATGGGTTGCCTGACATTATCTGTTATTTATTTCATAGCATTAATGTATAACAAATGTGGGTATATATTTCTAATGTCGGATCATAGACTATAAGAAAGGTTGCGAGCCACGACCCACTGTGGCACGCGGCCGTCAATATTCTTGAATGTTAAATCATCAGTCTGGAACACAAAATAAAGACCAATTTCGTTGACGATAACAATATTTCTCACATATTTAGAAACTTAACACAATAATAACTACAGAAACAATGATACTAAGTGACTACATTTCTACAAAAAAATAACAATTCTAAAATCGCTTGACAATCATCAAAATCATGTTACCTTTAACATACACAAAACAAAATTATAAACGTCATATCATGCTCATCTCATGTACAACATATTAAAAAAATATGCTTTATTCTTCAGATGTTTGAGGGTGTGGACTCTTAAAACATCTATATTTCAAAGCCACAACAATCCATACTCCATAATTGGATCTTACCGTACTTGACTACGAAAAGAACATAGGCTGACAAACTTGAAGCCTTCCTAACATGAGGTTAGTCTAGCTATGACAGGCTCTCGGTGATAAATGTCTGTAGAATCAAAGCTGTTGTATTTACAGTGGGTGCGCGCGGCTCTCCCCGGGACAGAGTCATTACCGCTCTGCGCCGTGCTATCAGCGCAGCCTCCGCTGATAACGTTGGAAAGCTGTTTAACATAATAGGCTTTTGAATTCCTGCCTTTGTTGGGAAATTTAAATGAAATAAACCTATTTAATTTGAATTAAAATGTTAATCAAGTGCAATTTAAAAATAATAATAGCCTTTATTCCAATAACCAAATTACAAATACATAATAATACAAATAATACAACTTTGTCAATATGTAATAAACAAATGTCAATATAAAATCAAATTATTATTAACGTCAATTTAGTAATACTCGTATTTTATTCTATTTTTGTCTATATTATGATGTCAATTTAATAATTTACGATTATAAGTATGTCAGTGTTTTTATGTTGTTATTGGAGCACCCAGTTTTGGGTATAGGCCTCCTCCATCCTTTTCCATTCAATTTAAAAATACATCTATATTAATTTTAATATTGAAGAGTTTGTTTGTTTGAACGCGCTAGTCTCAGGAACTACTGGTCCGATTTAAAAAAATATTCCAGTGTTAGATAGCCCATTTATCGAGGAAGATATATATATAGAGAGTCTATACATTAATCCCATATTCCTACGGGAAGGGGAACCACGCGTGTGAAACCACGTGGTGTTACCTAGTTATTTATAAAGCCTCAATAAATCCACGGTAAAGGCACCGAAGGGTCTTGGGTTCAATCCGTCCGCTGGACTATTATCGTCTCCTAAGTCCTAACACAGTATTTTCAGTCAGAGGGGAACGAATATATTAGACATATTAATACATATTATGGCAAATATTGTTTTGTGTATTCAACATGCACGGCATTTTTAGTTTAAACTTTAAACTATGTAAATGCACCAAACGTGTTTTGGACAAGTTCCTATTATTAATAAAGGGAGGCTACAAGTTACAGCCCCTCTGGGAGGCTGTAGCGCGGAGGGAATGTTCGCACTCATACATCGGGCGAGATGATTAATGTAACGTAATTAGCAGGCACGTAACGCACAAACAAACTAATATAATAATGTTACTTCATAACTCTTCAACTACGCCTCCGGGAGTCCGAATGAATTCCGCCAACAATAAAATATATCGCTGAAGCTACTCGTATACCTATAACTATATACTAGCAGTGGCGCAGCGTGCCTTGGAGTCCTGTATCAAAATTAGTTGGGGGGCCCAATTAATGAAGGATAAAGATTTCTCACAAAATAAACAAAAATGCTCGCTTAAAATAAATATGACAATGACTTATAGTGCAGTGAAATTAATCTTTAAAATAGAAGTAAGGTTACAATAATTCACATAGAGCTTTAAAAAAAATCAACCGACTTCCAACACAAAATGTAACCAAAACTAAAAAGCAAAAAATAACATCGAACCTATGTGTTACCTTCTGATCAGTTTGAAGGCGGACCAAGCCAGTGGTGTTTCAATTCAAGCTGTTGAAATTACAAAATTTCTGTAGTTCTTTCAGAAATTAATTAAAACACGACACTGCCTCCTTTTTGGAAGTTGGTTAAAAAAACATATATACAGCCGAACGTAGAACCTCCTCCTTTTTGAAAGTCGGTTAAAAAATATAGGTATTGCGAGTAGTTTGCCTAAAATTTCCTTGCCAAACTATGATTAACCATTATTAACTCTTATTACCGATAGCTTGGCCTGATGAGATAATTACGTGGCCTGAAGTCTAAGGACATAATTTTTCATATTAATCATCATTAGCCTATTTTAACGCCATACATGGTCAGGCCTCCCTCCGTATTTGAGAGGGTATATAATGCAGCTTAGACCCACGCTGTTCCAATGCGGGCGTGGGGTTATGGTAATAATATTTTTATTTATCTTATATGATCTTATCGATCACTATCTGATGTACTAGTAAATGTAAATGACCGGGACCGACGGCTTAACCTCTCCGAAAGTGGGGGTTGCAACATCCTTAACTCGAGGCTGTAAATTTGCACTGATTAGACAGAAATAAAAGCTCTAAAGTAAAAACAAGTGGGCGCCCCGTCTCCGTTGCATGAATTTCCATTCAGCAATCTAGCGTTATTGTGTCAAAAAGCCCTTCTCTATATTCAATACAAAATAAAATTTATTAAGAAGTGGAACGACAAAAAGCCACCAAAAATTATCATATTGACATCTAAAAGGGATCATTATCATATATGAATTATGGAAAACGTGGAAAAATTCGAGCAAACTGTGAGACGCACCAAATGGAGCGTGACTGCGAGTTGGAAAACTCGAAGCATACCTGCAACTTGACGACGGGAAAACTTGGCCAACGGAAAACTTGGTAGCTGACGCCAATACCACCAATTGAATCAAGCGGAAATTTTTGAACGACGGAAATAGAAAGCTTCTTAAGTGCTATTATACTCGTATTGTAAAACGGGACGAATATTGTTTCTTTTTTCTTTAAAAATAATAGCTCATTATTTACTGTTCAGATTTGCGCTCAGAATAACACAGGCGTTTTTTCTCGTCGATTCTATCGATAGCAAATTATTTTATTTATAATTTGTAGGTGGAAGCTTATTATTACTAATTACTTAAAGTATTCGTATTTTTTTTATCTCATTGGTAAGCTTTTACGATTACGGCTAATGAAGTCCAGGTTCGAATCAAATGAGGCGAACATAATAACGGACACAGTTGGCGGTACGTCTTTGCCGGCAGGGTGGTCTCCCACCAGCCAAACCTGGACCAATTAAGAAAACCTCAATCAGCCCGGCCGGGGACCGAACCCAGGACCTCCGTCTTGTAATTCCACCGCGCATACCACTGCGCCACGGAGGCCGTTAAAACTCACTTACTTACTCCTACGAACTTTCAGTTTTTACTCCAATGAAATCTTTCAGCCGTGCATAAATTTCATTTCATGTAAATTTTCAGCGTCTTGGGAATTTACGACCGTTTTTGTTAGCATATGAGCAAAGATAACTTTTTAAAGTCAAAAGCAAACTTCCTTGCTTCAAACTCAAACCATGAGCCACATTTAACGTGAACTAGAACCATCACAAAGTAAACTGTCTCAGTAAATTAAAATGAAATAACTGGCAAGTCAAACACTAAGAGGCCGCAAGGCACACAGAATGAAAGCAAAATAAATCCTCGACGATGCTCAGCTCTCAGCCGGTTCCCGATAAGACCTGAGAACGCCTGAGTACTGACACAGGCTGACTGACCTGCGATGTTACTTACGAGTATACTTCAATACAAAATTTATGTTAATGTATAATATATTTATCAATGACATGGGGCCCCTGTAGTACGGGGCCCCATATCATTGATACGGCTGATACGGCGATAGCTACGCCCCTGCTTCCAAACAAATCGATACGATGAGTTGACTTTTTATATTCTTGATAGATCAGGTGTTGGTATTCTGGTCTGAATAAATATAACTTCAAATACGATATTTTTCCATTTTCCAACTACGAACACCGCTGTAGCATTGGATGTTAAAAGCAATATGCAGATTTGACGAAACGACCACGTAAAATATTCAAACGGGCTTTTTAGTTAAAAACTTGTTGCAGCAGAACTTCACAAGAACAGAAGTATGACACTGTACGGTGTTTCATTTGGGTGCACGAAAAAAACTGTGCAAACACACAAAAAATTGCTTTACAGAGAACGCAGAAGAAACTAATTCTGCGAAAACCGCAGAGGGTCTTCTTCTTTATTCTGGGCCGTTTCCGCAATTAGCCATTTGATTGGCCGTTGTGCGTTGAAGACCGCAGAGGGTCATCGCGGTGCCTGCGAGCAATACGAGTTTCGAGAGTTTGTAGCATAAGTTAATTTTAAAATTATTACTATGTATGATGATGTTTTCGTTTTAATAAGTGCGAAAATAGGTTTGGGGAAACCTCGGTGAATAAATCCGAATCATACAATTATCCAGTTTTGACACATTTTCGGAAAATAAAAAAAGAAAATCCAAGCTACTTAATTTAAAATTTTCTCATTTACAGACCATTTCATATTTAAATTCGTTAAAATCTTGTAATTATAATTTTCGAAATGTACCACATTGTTTGCTCACATCGAGGTCGCGTCTATGGTAATGTTCGTATGGTATATAACATCCACATATTCAAATATTCGAAATACATAACCAAATAGAATGTCTCCCGCATACATCGCGCCATCTTTGTTCCTTTTAATTAAAATTTTACCCCTTAAGAGGGTTATGTATTAGGCGAGGGTTGATTAATGAGGGTCACGCTCTTATTTTGTCTGATATTAGGTGAGAATGGGTGGAAACGGCCCTGAAGGACTTATGTCGCCTTATAATTACTTAAGAAAAGATATTACTCTCGTAAACCATGAGTGAGATTTGGTACTCTACGACGCAAGTGTAAAACTAATTTGGCAAAATTTATTAGTTTGAGCCACACCCGCTTTATGGTTCAGGCATCGAAGTCAACAGCGAGAGGTCGTGGCTTCGATTCCCGTCTTTACAACTAGTACGAGGAGAAAGGGAATATTAGTCAAATTATTGAACGGTTAATATTGTTAAAAATAAGTCAGTTATTTCATCATTGCAGAACAGAAGTTTCCTTTTTTTGGGTCAGAAAAAAGGATTTTGAGTAAAACGCAACACGATACTTACCTGCTATGGTTATTATTATGGTTGGTATTATCTGGTTGACCATCACAACGATCTATAAGTTGATGTTTGTTGTGGCTGGGTGGCTGGCTGGCTGGCCTGACTGGCTGGCTGCCCTGACTGGCTGAGTTGGATATCGGCTCTTCTCGGACAAAGGCGTATTTGAAACCTCGTAACTTTGGTTTTAAGTTTTCGACGTTAATTATCACCATTCAATCATGACATGACGTGTGACGAAAGTGCTTGTAAACTGAGCCTAATTTAAATAAATGATTTTTGCCTCTGACTTTGATTATAAAGAAAATTTGTTTATTTGTCTACATATTTGTAATACTTGTACGTAAACATTGGTGAAGGCATATTATGTATTCATATAATAGATACATTATTTTTTTATAAACAAGATTAAATCTAGCCGTAGAATAAGCAATGCTTAAGTTGATATTATTCTGAAACAATTGCTATTATCTTATATGCAGGCGCTTTAATTTCATCATTTCATCTAATAAGTACAGAACCTTCATGATTTTATGCAAGCTGATAGTTTGGCCCATGCTTCTACCGTATGTACGATAGGTAGGTAAAGATACCACCACCACGATCCAAACTTCATAATTTCCTGTCGTACTTGTTTATGGTTCGAGCACCTGACAAGCTATCGGCTTTTAAAAATAACGAAGGTCTGACCAACAATGGCCCTCGTTCTGAATTATCTTCGATACAAATTGAAACATTTTATATTACCCTTAAAATAATCGTTTTAAGGTATTCATACACGCACACAACTAAGAAAGACTAAAAATGGATTTAGAAATTCATCATCATCATTATCAAACCAAATTCGGCTCACTGCTGAGTTCGAGTCTCTTCTCAGAATGAGAGGAGTTAGGCCAATAGTCCACCACGCTGGCCCAATGAGGATTGGCAGACTTCAGACACGTAAAGAATTAAGAAAGTTCTCTAGTATGCACGATCACGATGTTTTCCTTCACCGTTTGAGACACGTGACATTTAATATCTTTAAATGCACACAACTGAAAAGTTGGAGGTGCATGCCCCGGACCGAATTCGAACCCACACCCTCTGGAATCGAAGGCAGAGGTCATCCACTGGGCTATCAATGCACATTTTTTACAGGAAATTTAGAAATTATTTTAGAGGAATATAAAATATCTTTAAAATGTAAATTATCTTCTAGAAAGCCTTTTGTAGACCACTTATATGCAGCTGCTACTCGTAGGAGCGACTACTCAAGGTTCGCTTAAACTTGAGAATGCACCCGTTTACGAGAGTGAGTGAGCGAAAGTGGTAATAAATGTAATAATAAAAAGCGGTTCCTGCAGCGGAGAGATACCGCTCGTGTACACAGTGGTTCCGTACAGCTGGGAATAAGCGGGTAGGCTGCATTATTCCACAAACACTGCACAGGAGCCACGAAAACGGCGAATGTTCAAACCTGTTCCACAACTTGCAGCTTAACAACTTATTTTTCTTATACTGAATTCGCTGTTTGATCATGAAATATCGTTACAGGTCACCGATGGGTTTGGGAGACCGCAGCTCTACCAATTGAGACCCCGAGGGTTAGATGAAGGAGCGCCAAGGACTCTCTAAGGGTCACAGTGGATACGCGGACCTTATTATCTCCAAGTACAAAAATCCAACATTGTAGACGTGATAGCCCAGTGGATATGACCTCTGCCTCTGATTCCGAAGAGCGTAGGTTCGAATCCGATCCGGGGCATGCACCTCCAACTTTTCAGTTGTGTACATTTTAAGAAATTAAATATCACGTGTCTCAAACGGTGAAGGAAAACATCGTGAGGAAACCTTCACACCAGAGAATTTTCTTAATTCACTGGTGGGCCAGCGTTGCCTTTTAAAATCTGACTTCTACCTACCGCCGGTTTGCTAGCCCGCTGCTTGTTCTAAAGTACCAGAATTTCGCCCAATGTCGGTGAATATTACCACGCTGGACAACGGGCAGCGCACTATGCGCGATACTACCGATTTAACATCAGTCCAGCAACGTTTATGTATGCATTCACATGTCAAGTATCTTTAGTTAACAACGAAAACACGATGGCATCACTTGCATTTTAATTCACGCTATATTTCTTTTGAAATAATCTCGGAATGACATTATTCGTAACAAAAAGCGTTGTTGTGCACTGATCATCGGTGAGTGGATTCGTCAAACCACAATGGGGCAGCGTGGTGGGTCTAAGCTCAATATCCCCTCTCCTAATAAGAAGGAGTCCTGGCACTGTAGTAGGCCATTAAATGGGTTGATAATGGTGAGTGGGGGTGGACAGTTTGTTTGAGTCACTTACACTAAGCTTAGATCAAGTTTAGCAAGCCAAACGTCCCAAACGCCTTTTATGTTTCATAGATAAAGCCTTCGTAGAGGAGCCTGCAACATGCTTTACAATGTGATCAGACATATGGAAAGTTGTAGGCATTCGGTAAACCTATGTATATTTAGACATATTTTGGGTTTATTTACAAATTATATATTATATCTATTAGATCAAGGTAATCTTAACTCTAACCATGTCTTTTGAATTCACGTAATTATTTAAAGCCTATTTATTTTAAATTATGCATACTGCCTGCAAGCTTCAAGAACATGACATTTCTCAAGAGAGCTCATGTTATCTCTTTAACGAGGTAACGTCATGAATCCTTCAACTCGGTAAAAGGTAAAAATGTTCCTTTTTAACAGATTTATCTCTAACATACCTAAAATTTTACGAAAATGTCCCCAAACGCTTACATTAAATGAGAACCGATTATTATTTCCTGAAAAACATTTTTTAACATAATACACGTTTTCACGTTTTATCAAACGATACTTAAATATTATACTTTATATTGTTAAGTTGAATATTATATAGGTAGGTACCAAAATCATGAAATTTATATTAATCGACAAAAATCATCATCATCATCAATAAGAATATCGAAAGCTGCTCTAGTAGGATACTACCAAAGGCTGGGCTGGGATTTTTTTTTTCGGGGTTTTTATCTTTTCCACGGGAGTATTCTAGCTCTCATAAAACAATAGTAACGTAACAGTAAAATAGTAGTACGAGTAGTATGTTCAACGGAAATTAATAAAGCCTCGAATGTAATGCTAATGTCACACTTCCATATTTCGTCAAGCTCAAGAGTCCTTCGTAATGGTAGAAATATGAAAATATCACTTCTGTTAGGAGCACATTAAAGTCTAGCAGCGAAGTGCATAAATACAAAATATTATTCAGATTTCACTTAAAATTCCCGACGCCATCTCATCTGCATCAATTTATTTCTGAATCTGTCAAACTATGAGTAGATTTAGAGTGATTACAGACTAGCGTATATTTTTTGTGTGTATACGCGCTTACACGCGCACTACATTAAGTGCTTCAAAAAACCGGACTCATGTAATTTTTTTTTTATTCTTTACAAGTTAGCCCTTGACTACAATCTCACCTGATAGTAAGTGATAATTTAATCTAAGATGATAGCGGGCAAACTTGGTAGGAGCAGGATGAAAATCCACACTCCTTTCGATTTCTACACGACATCTTACCGGAACGCTAAATCGCTTGGCGGGACGTTTTTGTCGGTAGGGTGGTAACTAGCTATGGCCAAAGCCTCCCACCAGCCAGACCTGGACTAATTAAGAAAACCTCAATCGGCCTAGCCGTGAATCGAACCCAGGACCTCCGTCATATAAATCCACCGCGCATGCCACCGCGCCACGGAGACCGTCAATAATGGGAATAATATTTCGGCGTGTCCGCTAGAACCGGTGGTGTCGTGTCAGTATCAACATATGATTCGGACGAAGAAACATACAAGCGGCTCGCGCTTATACGAGCTTATAAGGGCGTCAACGTTCGTACAAGTTGAGCGTGTGCCAAAACGCGCCTATACGCGCCTACATGCGCTTCCTAAAACGAGCTCAAACGCGCGTATAAAACGCTAGTCTGAAACCGCTCTTAAGATTTTCACAGTCTAAAATGCTTTACCTATTTTTACATTATATAAATGAGCTTATTTTTCATTCAAGTTGGCAAATATTCTTTTTTTATTTAAAAATAAAATTTTGAGTGAATACGAT
Source organism: Bicyclus anynana (assembly GCF_947172395.1). Taxonomy (NCBI): domain Eukaryota; kingdom Metazoa; phylum Arthropoda; class Insecta; order Lepidoptera; family Nymphalidae; genus Bicyclus; species Bicyclus anynana. The sequence continues at coordinate 15,753,731 of NC_069098.1, forward strand.
AGTCATACTAGAAAATTAGGAATTTAATTTATAACTTCGGTGTTAGATGAATTTCACTTCTTGAAACACAAGTTACAAATAAAATTATATTCAGAGAAATGTGTCCATATGTATATAAATTATCAAGGTTTTGTGTAAATTGGTTGAAATTCGACAGTAATTAATAAATGTTGGAAAATGTCTTACTGCCTCGGAAGTTTTATCGATAATACTGCGTAAACTTTGAGATATAATAAACCCATGCATGGTGGGATATTTCTCTACTGTCAATCAATATTTATACGAATATTATAAAGAGGTAAAGTTTGTGGTATTGTAGGGGCTAACATATGAATCTACAGAACCGATTTTGAAAATTCTTTTAAAACTAGAAAGTCGCGTTATTTGCAAGCGTAGGCTATATTTTATCCCCGTCTTCTCACGGGAACAGGAACTACGCGGGTGAAACTGCAGGGCGTCGGGTAGTAATAAATATAAATATTTTCTTGTCATTATCTAAGCACCCAGTCGTTATATCAACGCGATTATAAATGGCGGGTCCCCACAGCACTTAACGTAATTCGAGAGTGAAATAATAAAAGTAATAAAAGTTGCCGCGAAAATAAAGGCTTTCGCGCTCAAAAATAAAACGAAACAATTAATTTGAAGGCGGGCAATTAGGAGCGAGATAAAACGCTATATTTTTGGCAGAGCCTCCCCCACACAATATGACCCGCACCCGGGCGACAGAAATATTACCTTGTCGGGTACTGCCTCGATAATCGACTGTCTTTTTTCATTTTTTAAACCGACTTCCAAAAAGGAGGAGGTTCTACGTTCAGCTGTATGTATGTTTTTTTAAGTATGTCCAGTGATACTTTCGTCATTTGTGGACCGATTTTAAATATTCTTTTTTGTTTAGAAGGGTATACTTCCAGGGTACTTTCCTGGAAAAATCAAGCGGAACTTTAAAAAATTGTAGCGTCAACTAGTCACTAGATATAACAACAACACTGAGTTATTAATCAATTAGCGAATTTATAATCAACTTCTATTGTAGATAACTATAGATGAAAATTTTTAAACATATTTGGGTATAGGTAATTTATTTCTAGAGTTTAATTCAACTGTTATATGTAATTTTAAATAAATACACTTTAAGTAAAACAATGTCTCACAATTTTCCGGAAGCCGCTTCTAAAGGCGCCATCTTAAGGATTAATGTTATCACGACTAAGCACGCCCGCTGCAGTGTATCACCCTCCTCATTTCACTACTATTGCCACTACCTTACTGAGCTCAAGGCTCTAATCCTTACATTTGTTTCTTCTTACATACTTACTCTCCTTAAATCCCAAGTCTCCTAAATAGTATAAAAACATTAGTTTTGTACCTGATGTTTAGTGAACTCTATTTACTAAATATCTCCAAAATTATTTTGGTTTTGCCAGCTTTGACATTGTTTTTACAAAACATAGATATAGCGCAATAGCTTGTAAAAATCTCACAAATATTTTTTTTTAAATAAAGATGCATGGTTTCGATAGTTACTCATTTCCTTCATCATTATTAACCCATATTCTGCTCACTGTCTTGTACTTATGTTTTCTGTGTCACTGCTGAGCTCGAGTCTCCTCTCAGAATGAGAGGCGTTAAGTCAATAGTCCACCACGCTGGTCCAATGTGGATTGGCAGACTTCACACACGCAAGATAATTAAGAAAATTCTCTGGTATTCAAGTTTCCTCAAGATATTTTTCCTTCACCGTTTGAGACACGTGATATTTAATTTCTTAAAATGCATACAACTAAAGAGTGGAAGCAGCATGCCCCAGACTGAATTCGAACTCTCACCCTCCAGAATCGGAGGCAGAGGTAATATCCACTGGGCTATCGCGGCTCTCTATCTCTATCGGCTAAAATCGCCGATCGAGGGTTTTATAGTGATACCTCATGCACCACAAATGAGTTATTATCCATTAAGGTCATAAGGCAAAAAATAATTATAAATATTATGACGCTAAAGGTACGAGTATGTTATAATATTTTTACATAACGATGTATCTCTTGAAAAATATGATTTCTCGGAAAATGTGAGCAAGAAGGGTGAAATCGCGATTTTTTGGTAAGTTGACTCTTGAGCCCGGAAAGGTTATATGCCAACAAAGGTTTTATACGGACGTCGCATGGGGAAAACTTGACAATATTACCGACATTAATAATTGAGTACTTATTAAAATATGGATACAAATTAAATTACGTAAAATTTATATGTATATTTATTTACGTTACGTAGTCAAACAACAAACGAATGAACCATGGAAGCATTCGTGTGTTTACAGTAAATAGTTTGCTGGTATCAGTAGGTACAACTCTGTCTAGTCCGTCCAGTAGTGAATCTATGTTTATAAAAGGTTAAAATTCTGAGTCCGTCTATGTAATATCGGATCCTTTCTTTCTTCTAAGAAATTCTCAACAGAAACTAACTGTAATTAATAGTCATTAAAACTTAAATGACCACGTCTGATCAATCTTAATCCATACAAATGAAATTTGTGGATTTGTACATCACTGGGGACAGTATTTCTTGACATTTATAATTTCAAAATCTTCGGGGTTTGAATAAGTAGGTATCCAGTTAAGTTTCCCAACATCCCACTAATTTTATAAACGTGAAAGTTTGTATGGATGTTTGTTACTTTTCAACGCCACTACTACTGAAGCGATTTGGCTGAAATTTAGAATGGAAATATATTTTACCCAGGATTAACACATAGCGTTCTTTTCATCCCGGAAAAAAACCTTGGTTCACGTGAGATTTGTAAAACACTGAATTCCACTCGGAGAAAGTCCGCTAGTAGTCTTCATAAATGCTTTCAAACAGGCATATTCCAAAAGGTATACCTAGGTATTCAAAGTTTTGGCAACCTCAAACCGTGTTCTCTTCCGCAGTCTGTCATTAGCTACTTTGGGCTCCGCCAGTAATAGGCGCACGGAGCGAACAGGCTGGCTAATAAAGATAAAACCGGCAGCGCCGTCAAACGCTACGGCTCGTAAGCGCACAGTTTTTAGCTGCCGGCGGCTAATTCCATATAATTGCGTGTGTAATTTGCGAGCGCATGGGCTCGTAAACCAGACAAATAGGCTTCATCGTCCGTAAAATTATAACGAGTGCCATCCGCGTCACTTGCCAGCGCAGACACTAGACGTGACTTTAATATTCAACCTTCAGCATAACTAGTAGGGTCTGTCAGACCCACCTTCGCACGTAATTATTGTAAGTTGTTCAAATTTGGATTTTGCGGGCAAATGCCGTAATTAGCTGGCTATTTTCCGACGAGATACTATACCTTAAATACATGTGTAAAGTCTAAAATATCATTTTTAGTAGTAAAGTAAAAACCTTTGTGTCATACATTTTTTGGATACTAACTTTTATTTAGATACTAACGGACGCCCGCGACTTCGTTCGCCCATAGACCTCTTTAACTTACAGTAGTATCGCTATAAAAATGGAGTAACTTCTCCCGTTTTCCAAACATTCCCCTTCACTGCTCTGCTCCTATTGATCGTAGCGTGATGAAAAGTATACTATAACCTGCCCAGAAGTAAGAGGAATAATTGCATTAAAATCTATCGAATAGTTTTTGTTTCTATAACGAACATACATACAGACAGACAGACAGACGAAAATTTTACTAATTGCATTTTTGGCATCAGTATCAATCACTAAAACCCCCTGATAATTATTTTGGAAATATATTTCATGTACAGAATTTACCTTTCTACAGATTTATTAAAAGTATAGATTTTTAATTTTTATAGAAATTACCTTGTATTTATCTTATAACTCCTCCTTTTTGAAAGTCGGTTAGTAAATTATCATAATCTTAGAAAATACAAGTTGTATTTAGCTGTCAATAATTTTAAAACGATTATTATAAGTAATTTATTTTTCATTAATATTATATCATACCTACTTATCGATGCATACGAATGCTTAACAAAGTAATAATATAGCAAAAGTATCAAATTAAAAAACTGGATCTAAAGACCCACCAGGCACACTTAACTCGAAACTTTTTTCCTCCAAAAGGTAAGTCTTACTGACCACCAAAAGGTAAGTCTTAACTTGGGAAATATCGACATGATCAATATTACTATTTTATGACTATAAGGCACATACCAAGGGAGGGGGGCTAGCCTAAGCTTTAATAACTTATAGTACACCTCTTGTTAAATAATATATTTTTTCAACAGCAAGAAAATATCAAATCGCACGTCAAGTCGTCCGTCTGCGCCGCTCCGTAACGTCATTTAAGCGTAGGCTTTATAACGTGACACTCGTGACACGTATGGCTGACATTTCGCGACTTTATACATCGGGATTATAAACTGGAGTTTATTGACTACAATTTTTTAAACAGCCTGTATATATACCTAATGTTAGGGTAACGCGTGTAAAGTACCTAAAGGTGGGTTTAGATTAAGCAACATGAAAAAATCAAATGCAAAGTACTTTGCAGTTGAGTCTACATGATATCCTTAACACATGATATCATGTTTTGGCAACTTGATTCAACTTTCTTTTGAAAGTATTGGTCGCCCAAGGAAAATGCGGCTTTTCTTTGTAGCCGTTCAAGCACCGGATTGGACGTTCGTTTTACTCTTAGAGCAAATCATGGAATGGATTTCATTATTATCTATGAATAATACTCACGATAGTTAAAATATAAGTTTGTTTGAGGTACAAAGCTGGTGCAGCTATCAAAGAAAATGTGACGTTTTCACTTGTCTTGCCAAGGTATGAATCCCCTAAATGGCCTTGTTCTTATTATGAAGTGACAGCAATTTTTTTTTTAATAACAGGCGTGCGCTTGGCTGCAATCATGCTTGACATTAAGCGATGATGCAGCCTATGGTGGAACGCGCTTTCCAAGAAGATGCCTATTCACTCTTGACTTGAAAATACCCATGTTGTAGGTGGTAGGGGAAACGAAAGCTGGAAGGTAGGATTCCATAACTTCGCAGTGCGGATCAGGTACGAAGAAGGCTTCGAACGCGTCCAAGGGACATCAACTAAGTATGGATGCAGACCTTTATCTAATCATTACGTTATATTATACTAGTCTCAGAACAAAAAATTATAATGCATTGTGGATTCACCGTTACAAGTAATGTCAAGAAACATTATCTACATGTCAGCACAGCTTATTTAGTAGAATGAAGTAAGAGTTATCATCGTCATGAAACAAGTCATAATTTTATTTTATGATGTCATGAAACATATCATAATTTTGTTTCATGTTGTCGCATAGCTTACGAGCTTCATCATGCGAGTGTTAACTTGATAACTCTTTCCACGTTGAATACCTAAGTAGGTCAATTTTGATAATTTATATAAAGAGATTATTATTATTTATATACCTGTGTACTTACGTATTATCATAATGTAATCGTAATTATTTTGCCGTAAAACTTCATGAGATGTCAATGATGTTAACGTACCGTATTTCGGTAACGCAATAGCATACTTATTCATATCTTCCATACGAGTATTAGTGTCTCTATTTGTGTCTATTGGACACTAATACTTATGTATCACGCTTTGATCGCTATAAATAATCTTTACTTCTATACTAATATTATAAAGCTGAAGAGTTTGTTTGTTTGATTGATTGATTGAACACGCTAATCTCAGGAACTAGGTACTGGTCTGATTTGAAAAATTCTTTCAGTATTAAATAGTGTATTTATCGAGGAAGGCTATAGGCTATATCTTATCCCCGTATTCCAACAGGAACGAGAACCACGCGAGTAAAACCGCGCGGCGTCAGCTAGTCACTAATATTCGTAAGCTTCATTTAATTGTGATTTGACGAATAAACAAAGTGGAAAATTTCGTATCCGTTGATTGTGTGAGACGTTGACTCATCGACTTCACTCGTGAAGAATAAAAGAAAAATGTCGACCAATCACTGCAAAGTTGTCCCAGTCCCATCTCTTTCGCCCCAACGCAAAGAAAGAGAGAGCGATATTTCCGACTCGGTCGCGATTGGATTATGTCTCTCTCGTATCCAGATACATCTCAGACCTACAGTTCATAGGGCCAAGCAGCCAAGCACACTGCCTCCAAATCAAACATTAATGTAATTGTAATACAAAAATGCTTGCCAAAGTCTATCTGTATACTCCTCAGTCAACGAACTATGACACGTCCTCGATAAACGCCAACAAAAGTCAACAATTAGCGCCGGAAGCGCTCGGTGACGTAAGCACACCCGAGCTTACTGCTTGTGCAGTGAAAGTTGATCCTATTCCAACTAGTTCTTGTACACTAGCGCTGAAAAACGCGCGTTTTATTACCCGCTTTCACAATTAAGGGCAGTATGTCTATACTAACTGTGCCATAGTTTATTGCAGCATTTTCTAGGTGACTCCCGGAAATATTCGCTCGTAAAAACTGGAAAGTTTAATACATAAACTCGTTTCTCATGAAAACGGTTTGGCATTGGAAAAGAAATTAAATTTTTATTGCAGAAAATAATATACAGTGCCTGAAATTTCAATTCAGGAAAAATGCAAGCTCAAATTTATAAAATTTAAAACGACTATTGTTGGTAGCTAAGTATTTACCCTTTACGGCATAACGACTGAACATATTTGAATAACATTCGCCAGATACATATATTTTAGTCTGTTACAGCACATATATATGCTACTTTTTATTCCAACATTCTCATAGAAATAGGATTTCCGCGGGTGACATTGCGACTATCCTTTTGAGACCTACCACCGCTTGCACTGCGTAAGCGGCTAAAGTTACGCACAAATCATGTATGAAGTAATTATTCTCTTTTAAAACTTCTGAGGCGAAGTCGCGAGCATCCGCTAGTAGTAAATAAAAGCGTCAAAGATCGCTAGTGTAACATGTAACACGGTTAAGTTAAAAAGTAATTGAGCGTATGAACTGTGATCTGACGCATTCGTTAGTCGTTACGAAGCGTTATGCAAGTGTACTGGGACCGATACAGATCTGTCTGTATAAGTCTAATTTAGCTTTATCTAGAGCAGTCAAGATGCTGCAGCAATTTTATTTATTTATTGTGTACTAGCGAACGCCCGCGACTTCGTCCGCGTGGAATTTAGTTTTTCACAAATCCAGGGATTTTTCTGGGATAAAAAATAGCCTATTCGTTAATCCGGAGTAAAATTTATTTCTGTGCTAAATTTCAGCCAAATCGCTTCAGTAGTAGCGGCGTTAAAGAGTAACAAACATACATCCGTGCAAACTTTCGCGTTTCTAATATTAGTAGCACTAGTGGATGACCCGCGGTTTCGTCCGCGTAATTTCCGTTTTCTGCTTATATTTAATACAACAAGATTTATATAAATCCATTCAGTGAAATCGAAGATTATAATTATCTTTTACTCGTGTATTTTCTGATTCAAAGAAGGTCTAAAGCGTAACTACTTAAGTAGCTTCGGAACACGAAGTCCTGGGTTCGATACCTAGGTCGGGCTATAAAATATTGACTTTTTCTTTCCCTTAAATCTGGGCACAGAATTGAGAAATTGCGAGAGCACGTTAAGCCGTTGGTCGTTGTCATCTAATAGTGATCGTTATATGACCACCGCCCGCTGAACCGTTTTGGAGCAGCGTGGTAGATCTAAACTGCGCTGCGTCCTAAAAAGCTCAGCAGTGGGGTTTTCGTGGAAAATGGGGTTAAACATAGTCTAATACGTTACTCACTGATAATGTAGCTTTCCATTAGTAAAAGAATATTAACATTTGGTTTAGTGGTACAGATGTAAAAACGTAATAAGCAATTAGGATAAATTATTAAAAATAATATTTTAATTGTAAAAATTTTACATATTTTTTTTTGCATTTGCATAAAAGAAGTCACATTCTCATTTATAATAACTAGTTTTCTCTCATACATATTTCTTTTAGTTAATTAAACTCAAGATGCCTCACTGGTCTAGTGGTTAATTGTCAATAATTATTTTCAGACCGGAGTTGTGAAGCTGGTGGAGGTACACTCCGTGCCTCGATGAGCATGTTAAGCGACCAGGACAGAGATCCTGGGTTCGAACCCCGGCTGAGCCGATTAAGATTTTTTTAATTGGTTCAGGTCTGGCTGGTGGGTGGCTTCGGCCGTGGCTAATTACCACCCTACCGACAAAGACGTACCGCCAAGCGATTTAGTGTTCCGGTACGATGTCGTGTAGAAACCGAAAGGGGTGTGGATTTTCATCCTCCTCCTAACAAGTTAGCATGCTTCCATCTCAGATTGCATCACCACTTATCATCAGGTGGGATTGTAGTCAAGGTCTAACTTGTAAAGAATGAAAAAGCCATCTGTCCCGATCATTATCATTAATAAAGTTAAAATATCAGTCGATATTATCGGATATTGTATAACATAACCAGTAATCGAACCCGGGCTCTCAATCAGCGAGGAGAGTTAGCCGACAAAAACACATTACAGCAATAACAAGTTAGATAATTACATAATTAGTATGGAATCTTCTCGGTCCAGTTTTTGAAAAATGTTAACGGAACTAGAGTAACGGATACCGAGAATCAAGAGGATTATTTTTAAATAAATGGTCATAATTTTTATTGCAAAATTAGATTAATTATTTTTTTCTGGCTTCATAGAGTTGAAATCTGCCTAGATCATTCACCGCATGTGCAATAGGTAACGAGTAAGAAGAGCGGCTTTTATCTACCGGCTTAGATTGATTAGATCGTATTTAGAACGTTTAATCTATACTAATCTATTATAATGAGTATCTAATATTTTACAAAAACTTACGGTATTCGTTTACATATATTTTTTTTAATCATTTAATCGGTTAAGAAAATGGGGTAAAATTTGACCCGGTCAAGATTCGAATGAACATTTAAAGAGGTATACTTATCTAAGTTTATTCCATTTAGAGATGTTGTATTTCCATATACAGCTTAAAAAGTTGTCTGTTAGTCTTCACACTTGCCCGAACACACCCTACGTTTTACGTAACTATGTCGTAATCATAATATTATGTTACAATTTTGCTTTCTAACCAATTCAAAAAAGGAGATTCTCAATTTTATACTTTTTAACCAAAGAGTCTGAAGCTATTCTATAAGCAGTTCCAGTTTTCAATCACATCAACTGCCAGATTGTACCAGATCTCTTCATTTGACCCGATGGACGTCAACTGCATAGACTATAAAGACTATAGCTTTCTTTAAAGACTTCCAAACACCACGTCCGTGATTCGCCTGAAACAAATGACTCTCTGGAACTCCTTTGATTCATTTATTCAAATTCTCGAACTATTAGTTATTTTAACATTTTACGAGTAACATTTTAATGAGTAGAGTGTAACAGTTTACTATTTTAAGGCCGTAACTTTGAACAAAGTTACAAGATCAGAACCCGCAACGCTAACTGGCCATCAAAGAAAAAGACAAGAATAATAAATATCATTTAGGTCGTAGTCTCTCGAATTCAAGCTAAAAATGACACACCAAGGCGACCAAATACCACTCACATGCATTAAAATTCGCAAGTAAACACGCGTGACGCAACCATCAGAGTTCACGCCACACACGTCAATCAAGTAACTGGAGCAAGTGGATAGAATGCCCCCGAACAGGAGCGCCGAGTGTCGCAACTTAGTCATTGATGAATGAACGGTTGACTGTCATCTCACCTGATGTTAAGTGACGATGCAGCTTAAGATTAAAGAGGCAGAAGTACAAGTTAATTGAACTATGGGTCCTAAAAGACGAGATCGAGAAGTGAGGACATCCACCGAAGAACCAAAATTACCGGTACAAGACATAGTTCAATGAGTCAGAAAACTGACAATGGCAATGGGTGGGGCATGTAGTTCGATGAGATGGTGGACGTTGGGGTCTTAAAGAGCACTGTCGACCTCACATTGGAAAGCGTTGTGTTGGTTGGTTGGACCTCACACTAGACCATAGTTATCAAACGGATTGCGGGTAACTGCTGGATGCAAGCGGCTCAAAACCGTGTTTGTCCTAAAGCTCTATGTTCAGCAGTGGACGTCCATCGGCTGATAATAATGAAGATAATGATGATACTTTTGGTGGTTTCTACCGGCGGTGTGCCTTTGCATGTAGGGTGGTCTGTTTAACGCCGACAAAGCTAGTCCTGGGCCAGTTTAGAAAATAATCCTTAACTGACCCGAACATAAAATTGAACCTAGGATATAACTGTTGTAAGCCAAGGTATCACCAACATGTCAGAGAGGTTAGTAACTTGATACTCTCCGCTGGTGACAGGCGCTGACATGCGTCAGCTTTGAAGGGGCCATCCTTGGTCGTTAGTTTCAAGTTAACTTGATGTATTAATATAACGACACATTTTAACTAGACCTTGGCTACTGAACGTCAGATCTTAAGTATGTCAGCTGAACATTTTAAACTTAATATAAATATTAAACTTAATGTTAGAAATAATATAAAATAAATAAAAATCGTTTATTTCACTTTCTAAATTTACATAAATTAGTGTGAGTTTGGAACCTTCTTTTAGGAGTAGTAAAACTACTTCTGTATTAGAAGGCTCCGCTCTTCCATAGCTAGTACAGAAATATCAGATTCTAAATGAACATTACAAAATTAAAGTTAAAATTAATGTGTGTGTGTGTGTGTGTGTGTGTGTATGTGTGTATGTGTGTGTATGTGTGCGTGCGTGTGTTTTTCAAGATATAAGTTTAAATAAGGATTCTACTTCTTCATAATTCAGTGACGATAAATATTTAATAACAGTTTTCTTGCATTCCTTAATTATTACTGGGTATATGTCGAGTTTTTTGTTTATCTTATTATATAAAACATCAGATTGCAGACAGAACTGTTTTCTAGCAAAATAGGTTCTAGCCCGAGTGGTTTGGACAACAACATCCTTACGCCTTTTGCGTAGCTTGAGTGGTGTAAATGCCAACGATTTGTGTTTCCTCAACACTGTGTGCAGTATATATAATTTTCTAACCGAAAGAATTAAAGCCAGTTTGACAAGAGGAGCGATTGTAATTTGCGAATGCGATACCCGAATAGACTTCGAAGCAAATATCGCAGACTAAAAAAAGCGTCGAAGACAGTACCTAACAGGGATGGATCCAGAAATTTTTAATGGGATTCCATAAAGTATAAAAAATGCAATGAATATTAATACGTTTAAAAAGAAACTGAAAGCTTGGCTTGTCGAGAAGGCTTTCTAATACCTATAACAAATTCCTAGAAAATAACATTTTATGACATTTACTTTAGTGTGTAAAATTAACGCGCGCAAAGCCGCAAACGCAAGCTAGTATCTAACTATAATAAAGTGTTTATCCTCCACCAATAATGTACGTATTTATCTTCATAAAGCATAATTGCATACTTCCTGTTTGCATGTAATTTTTGGTAATGGAATTGATGCAATCTGCGAGTGACTGGGAGTGAATGTAGCGAAGTATTATTTTGTATTATGCAACACTTCAAATGATCGATTGTCTTTTTTTAAACTGTCTTAAAAAAATATCTAATCTGCTTCGTAACTAATAAAATTGATCTAAACAAAAATCTTCAAAAGTTATGTATAAGTATTGGTCGAGTACAAGTTGAACCATCATCATTCTCAGTCTATTTAGACCCAAAACAAGACCAGGCCTACCTCTTTACCTTATAGAAAAGAGAATATAGAACTTAGACCCTACACGCTGCTCTATAGCGGGTTGACGGGCTTGGCGTGATTTAATTTTGTAACAATCTGGTATCACATGATAAAATTTAATAACCAGGACCGTCATTGGCTATTAACGTGATCTTCCGAGGCGCGAAGGTGTAACTCCAACAACTTCCGAACTCCGAGCTGCGAATTTCGACCGCGGATTACTTGGATAAAAGCAAGCTCAATATTTATTTCATAGCCCGATCCAGGACGACAAAGAGGCGGTATAGCCGGTATGTCCTAGCATTATATGTAACGAAAGCGCCACAGTACGAGCAATTTTAATTTTAACACAAAATTACTGAGCCAATTTTCATGAAAATTAAATGGAACCAAGGTGAAAGTATACTCTTTCAAAAGAAAAATTATTTTTCACAATTGGTTAAGAAATGGCGAAGTTATGAAGTAACAAAAAAACGTACGCGTCCAATTAAGAACCTCCTCTCTTTTTTGAAGTCGGTTAAAAATGTAGATTAATTATTTTATTCTACGCGGACAAAGCTGCTGGCAATGTTTTGTAATAGATAAGTGGTTAGGATTCTAATAAAGATAAGATAATAGAATCGAGAGCGTCCTACCGTATAATGAGTACCATTACTGAGCGCGCGAGTACCAGCACTGGGTGCTAACACGTAACACTCTGAGACTTTCTTAATTAACTATTGTTGCGGAGAGGTCAAAGTATAACTATTGTTCTATATTGTACAGAAACAGCGTTTTTCAGTTTTTAACTAGATAGGCATGAGATTAATTGAAATATTTTCAAATCGTCCTCCAAAAATATATTTACAATATCAACATTGTCTGTACTGTAGAGCCTGTGATGGCGAGACCTCTGCGATTTTATAAAACCTGAAAATTATTGAACCTATGCTACTAGTAAAGATACACTCGCAAGTGTGATAGAAAAATTTGGACTTTGGGCAGAGGTAGGTTACGAAACTAGCAGGTTTCAAGGGTAGATCGAGTACGTAATTCGAAAGATTCAAAGTTTTTTGGATACATACTCGTAACCTTGAAAATATTCCTTTGTCAAAAATATCATTTTTATGTGAACGTCCATCGGCTGATATGATATGATATCATATAAGTTAACACAAAACACGTCAAAAAGCTCTCTCTTTTTTGGAAATTGGTTTTATTTAATTTAAAACTGACATCAACATTGGGAAGCAATTTAGGCTTTACGACCTCATTGACAGACAGGCCATTAGACATCATATTGTATAGAATAGGTTTCAAAACGGTCTTAGAGAAAAAATATTTTTAACAGTTGCGGTGTCATTAATTTTGAAGATAAGTAAATATTGAAATGGTTTTGTCATTATCTTTTATACGTTACGTTGAAGTACTACGGTTTGAAAATGCCTATTATTTTGCAAAGTTTATACATAACTCATTCCATTATTGAAACCATCTCTTTAACTAATATAACGCGATGGTTTACATACAGAGAGAGTACCATCATTATGACTTTGGTTGTAGGTATCGTATCATATCGTTATCAACCCATATTCGGCTCACTGCTGAGCTGTGAGGAATGACGCCAATAGTCCACCAAGCTGGCCCAATGCGGATTGGCAGACTACACACGCAGAGAAAATTCTCTGGTATGCAGATCCTCACGATGTTTTCCTTGAGTGTTGAATCCTTTTGGAATGTAATAATACTTACCATCCCTTGTCTGACATGTTCTCTATACCCACACTAAACTATTTCCTTCTCTTTACTCAGAGGTCAGAGGCCCATTTCTGACAGACTTTACGTTTAATTGCAGGGGTAGGGGAGTATTTGTCATATAAAATAATCTAAATTATTATCAATAATGTTATAATGTTACATATACTAACCTCACCCGCTGCCTGAAGGCCATATAAGCGATTGCTCTCCGGTGAGTCGCCCATACGCCGGCGGATAGTGACAGCGGCGACTCGCACACCAACAGTGATCATGAAGATAGCGGTTAGTTACTGTGCTTAGTGTAAAGTGTACCATAAACTAGTGATATACAAAACAGTAGTAGAGCTAGAGGCGTGCACACCATAGATGCAAAAGTGTACTGCTTACCCAGAGGACTGATTAAGAATTTGTATTGTAGAATTTTCCATTTTCAACAATTTTTAAGTATAGTGCATACCCTAGTTAAAATTGTGCACGCCGCTGACTACCGCCTAAGAAAATATAGGACACACGTTTAGGAAATTATCTAGTGCTACCGATGGTACAAATAGTGGTATAATAGAGAATAGCAATAAAAATGTTAATTTAATTGAAGAAAAAATAACCACAGATCGCTGGGTAGTGGGTATTGTAATGCCATAAAAAAAACACAAATTAATAAAACAAATACCTACCCTCAACTCTCGTTCTCATCACTAATTACTTCTCACCTTGATCGTTTCCGTTTGACAGCAAATCATTAAATTTGTCAAACTCACAGGAATTTGACATATTTGTCTAAAAATAGAACTTTCAAAAGAATTCTATCAAATTGCACCCCACGAGATAATGAATAAATAAATGTTTTAAAATAAAAGATTACATTAGGTTATCTAGTTCAAAATTTCAACATTCCCGTATTTCATTATAAATTCTTGAGCTTTTTTACCCTCTTCAACATTGTCAGGTTCTTTTCCTCCTGGTGGCCGGGAGCCATGCGGCTAAAGTCGGTGCGAAAGAGAGGAAGATAGATGAAAAAACAGAGAAGAGGGAACTGACCGAGGGAAACGCTGGCTTCGAAAAAAGAGCACCGCTTCTACCAACAGGCAAGTTTTTCTGTTTTGTTTTTCTTTTTCGATAAAGAGTCACTTGATTTTGTATCTCTAATAATAGTTGTAAATGTATCTTTGATCAACTTTTTAAAAAGCAATAGTCATAATTTCCGTACAGCATGTAGTGTACTTCACGTTAGTGAGTTAGTTTATAGTTAGTTAGTATAACTGAAAGATCCATTAGTTGGTTTGTACCCTAAAAAGTTTCGTGTCCGTCCATGTGATCAGACATTACAGCTAATGAGTTATTCATTTCGAAAAATTCAGAATATAAACAAAGTTCTAAGGTTGAACTATCTTATGCCCATAACTTTAGTGGGTAATTTAAAATACCGTACCGGTATACCGTCGGCCTATTAATATGATTAAAAATATGTGGTTAACAATAATTTATATACTTTTAGACATTCAATATAGTTCAAATAGTACTTAATATATATAACTTGTATTTATTTGATGATGTTTCGGAGAACACATAAATACATTCCTGCGTCTAATATCTGATGTTTACAATTTCCAGGCTCGCCGGCGCTGACCGGAGGAGTGGTGTATGCCGACACCAACAACGCTTTGTCAGACCAATCTCCGACACAGGTGAGTTTATCACAAATCCTGGCAACGACAAAAACGGCAAAAACGGCAAAAAATCACGTTTGTTGTATTTGAGCCACCTTAAATATTTTTTATTCTTTTGTTTTTTGTATTTGTAGTAAAAGCGGCAATAGAAATAAATAATCAGTGAAAACTAACTATCACGATTCATGACATCCTGATGGCAGATGAATGGCCAGACGGACTGACAGACTGCAGAGTTTTAGTTTTACTCTTTATGTATCGACGGAAACTTAAAAAACCCGGTTGCCGCTCGGATAACATTTTCCGAAAGACACCGTGTAAGCTAATAGTCCAGTAAAGAACTTGTGAAACTCTTGAATCGTCCCAAATTGATTCCATGTATCTTTAATATCGTAATATCAAGAGGTCACCAAATATATAAACCTTCAACTTACTTCTATTGTTTCGTATTCATTAGTAGAATACATAAGTTTACTAACCTAGGTCAAGGCAAGTTAATTACAACTCCATCTCGAATTTAAGTTTTTAGTAATAATTTAAATTGTAAGCCGCAGAACCACGTGAAGCTGCGGTTTGAACTAGAAAATCTCTCCGTAATCTTGACTTTCTTCTATTAAGCCCTTGCTCTTGGGTTAAAAGATATTTATCTATCGTTAAATTCATTATTTGACTATTAAAATCAATATTATACAATGGTCAAGGGCCCAAGTGAAATGCGTTGTCGGTTCGATCCTCGGCTATCCTACTAATATTATAAAGCAAAAGTTTGTATAGGTGTTTGAATGTATGTTTGGATGTTTAACGCTGCAACTATTGAACCGATTTGGCTGAAATTTGGAATGGAAATAGTTTTTACTCTGGATTAACACATAGGCTATATCATCCCGAAATTCTTGGATTCACGATATTTACAAAAACTCTTACTCATTTCCCATACTAAGTACGTATACTTGACTTTGACAGCCTCCGTGGCGCAGTGGTAAACGCGGTGGATTTACAAGACGGAGGTCTTGGTTTCGATCCCCGACTGGACCGATTGAGGTTGTCTTAATTGGTTCAGGTCTGGCTGGTAGAAGGTTAAGGAAACGATTTAGCATTCCGGTACGATGTCGTGTAGAAACCGAAAGGGGTGTGGATTTTCATCCTCCTCCTAACAAGCTAGTCCGCTTCCGTCTTAGAATGCATCATCATTTACCATCCGGTGAGATTGTAGTCAAAGGCTAACTTGTAAAGACTAAAAAAGAAACTTTAGCTGATAGGTACACATATTCCCGGTTAAGTCGAAGATAAAGATATATCGAAATTTATATCCATTTCCTTCTAAGGTTTTAATCTGTGTATCTACACGGTACACACGACCCTCTTGATTTATACCTATTGCGATCCCTTTCATGTTTACTGCTGTGTGTGTGTGTATATATAATTACACGAATGTCTTCACTCCAAGATTTCTGCTTGGACGTATTTTATGTATATTATTTCATAATTATGTTCGTATATTCCGCGAAAAACTTAGGAATCAAAATGACAACGTCAACGCCAAGAAATTTTCTACGTGCGTTACAATCCTAAACCAGTTCATCCCCAAGATATTTTTACCCTATTGCAAATATGTGCAATATATTGTAAACTTCGAAATTCGTGAGAATTTTTAGAGCTAATCTCAGGAATTCGAATTTAATTTTGTTTTGCCTTGGATAGTCCATTTATTGAAGAAGGTTATTAAAAGATCACAATAGGGGCGGAGCCTCAATGTGGTAAAATATGGGAAAAAATATTCATATGAGAACTTCCGTTGCGTGTGCGGTTAATATATGGATATATATTATTACGGAAATATGTATACAAAATTTCATGTTTTCATGTTCAATTTGAGTTATTAAAAAGACAAAAGTAGGGTCAAATGGTTCGTGTAAAGATAAATTATCGCTTTGTTGTCAACCGTTCTTTGTTCGGAATTTGACAGACGCGCTCCACACGTCTCGATGTCTATCTTTACCTTTTGTTAAAAATAAATAAAAATAGAAATAGTTTATTTCGTTACCATCAATCAGTAACAAATAATTAGAGTCTTCTTTTAAGAGTTGTAAACTCCTGTGACAGAAGGCTCCGCTCTTCCATAACAAGCCGTAATTAAAGATACTTACTATTAATCATAGTGGGTATAACTAAAACTAGAGACAAAAGTTAAAAGTTGAGTTGTTAATAGCGGATGAAATCTCGAGCGTACATACGCTACAGTTAACTTATAAATATAGATTAAATTTCAATTTGAAATACCAGAGCCACATAATTATCCGATTACGAGCCCTTAAAACGATAACCGACATAGAGCAGGAACATGTTCCACGCCTAGATGTAACTCGTACATGGCTGTATGTTACAAGTCGCGTCCGGTTTACCTACGGTCGATATATGTGGACCAGTCACCTGGGCTTATATAACTTAACCTTATTTATATAACTTATATGTTAAAATGTGTTATGTTATTCGCAGTTTTACGTAATTTGTGCTAAATTAATACACGAGCGGAGAAAGGGAGTATTAATCGATTGTCAAAGAATCCATAACCCGATGTCCATTGGTCACAAGTCCAGGGAGTTTTTGTTTCAACCATACGATGGACCCGGCAAATGCACGGGGAATCCATGACATTCTAAGATATTCGCCTCTCTACATGTACTTATATGTAGGTCGCAATTGGTTTTTTTATATGAGGTTGCTGCCAGTTTTTTTCTTGCGGGTCTATCGAAATATACGCGGCATCATTCAAAATCTGGCTTTTTTTAAATTTATATCTGACTGTGTCTGTCCGGTTGGGGTGACTGAATTCATTAAATGGGACTTTCACTGATAGATAGAGCTGTTGAGGAACATTACACAGGCTACTTTTTATCTTGGAAAAATCATTGGGCCAAGTTTCCGCCTTCTTTGTGAAAAACTGAATCTAACGCGAAGTCACGGACGTTAGCAAGTATAAAATAAATGTAACGAAAGCATCTGAAAGGGCGTATAAAGCTATATTCACTACCAATAACATTATTCGAGCACGACGGCCACTCAATATCGAATTACTGATTATCGAATTTCAAAATAAATTTAAAACTACCGTCGCGTCGTGTCGTCTCGCTGTCATTACGACGTTTTGTTTATTTTGCACCGTCAGTATAGTTTATTAAGTTTATCGGAATGGAGTGAATGCGAGTAAATTCGATAAATTACTCGCTCCCTCCCTTCAGGGTTGCCAATCGTCTGCTTGACCCTCTCTGCCAACGAAGGGTATTATATTTTTTTTTGTGTTCATCTATCGGCGGATCACATTAAAACAAAGCCTTTGCTCTGGGCCGACCTTAGTGTAATATACCATCGAAAGCCGCATGAAAATCGGTCGATTCGTGTTTAAGTGATCCTTGAACAAACATACAAGCAAATCTTTAAAAGCAACTATTTTGGAAGCCGCTTAATTAGACAATGCATACCACTTATTATTTCATCCTCCTACTAATATTATAAAGGCGAAAGTTTGTGTGTAAGTGTGTAAGTATGTTTGTTCCTCTTTTAAGCTGCGGCTACGGAAGCGATTTGGCTGAAATTTGAAATGGAAATAGTTTTTACTCTGAATTAACACATAGGCTACTTTCCATCCGGGAAAATCCATGGTTCCCGCGGAATTTGTAAAAACTGAATTCCACGCGGACGAAGTGCTAGTATTAAATATGTTTTAAACGACAAAACACGCTAGTTTTAAATATCTTTTAAACGACAAAACACAAAATCTAAGCATGAATCACATTCCTTTAACCATTTGTTAGTTTGGTAGAAGTATAAAGAGACCTAAACAATACGCTAAATCCCCGGAAAGAGGACTAATCCGCAACAGATCCCGGAAAAATGTTTGTACAACTTCCGGAAATCCGGCCCTGGCGGCCTGCGGAGCGGTGTGAAATAATCTGCGGAATTTTATGAGCCTGCGGAATATAGATTGAAATAACTGCATGGGAATGCTGTCGGTTTATCCGCGACTTTTTGGTCGAACTGTTTCATGTATTGTCAGCGCTATTTATTCAGTGGAGTGGTCACATTTTTTTCCGGCTTTGAATGCATCTATCTAACTTTTGGTTTTTTGTGGATAGTCAGAGAGCCGGTGGGCGATTCGGACAGAATATTTTTTAAAAGTAAACCGAAGATATATATAAACAACCGATTAATTCCAATATCCTACTATGAATTATAAACGCGAAAGTTTCTATGGATGTTTGTTACTCTTTACCGCAACTACCAAACCGATTAGGCTGAAACGAATTAAAACGAAGATAGACAATACACTGGATTAACACAGGATTTTTTTCATTCCGAAAAAATCCATGGTTACCGCGGGATTTGTGAAAAGTGAATGCCATGCGGACGAAGTCTCGGACGTCCGCTAGTGTACGTATAAAGAAATAAATGAGAAGGCCGGCAACGCATCAGTGACCTCTGAATTCTGATATAGCAGTTGTTTGTTAACGGCGAGTAATGGCTTAATATCAGGTGAGCCGCTTGCTCGTTTGCCCAAAATTTATACAAAAAAAACTCGTTCCAAGCTTTTATTATATATAATAATAATTATATATATAATATTTAATTAGTCCACCATCTCTTGTACTACAAATAAGATAAATCTAAATTAGCCATTACTTTGCATGAGCGGTAAGAGCCACGTAACATCCGGTCGTTGCAAACGGGTCTGCACTTCGATTAAATAATCTCTTTACATAATAAGTGATTATCGTACCACAGACTTAGTAATTAACTAGACGCCGCTAACTGTCTCGTTGGTCTGATAGTTCTAAGGATCATGAGATTCTGAGTTAGGTTTTGAAATATTGGCCTCTTCCAACAATCGAGGAATTGTTATCGCTTATTGAGGTATCACATGGTTTTCGACTGGCATATTAGTAATAGTTATCATTTTGTTGAACTTAGGTTTCATCCCCTCTCTTTGAACTATTATTATCAGCCTCTTTCATCATGATTTCCAATAAGTTGGATTTCATTAGAATCACTCCAAATTTTCAGTTATGTGCATTTCAAGAAATTAAAAATCACGTGTCTCAAATCGTGAGGAAACCTGCATACCAGAGAATTTTCTTAATTCTCTGCGTGTGTGAAGTCTGCCTATCCGCAATGGGCCCGCGTGGTGGAGTATGGGCCTAACCCCTCTCATCCTGGAGGAGACTCGAGCTCAGCAGTGAGCTGAATATGGGTTAATAACAATGATAGTGATGTATTCAAAGCGTTGTAAGTGTGTTGTGGGTCTCTTAAATAATAAATAATAATAAAAACATTTATTCAGCCAAAACAACATAACATAAATAAGAAAAAAAAACATGAGAATTAATACTAACTTAATACTAAGGCTTCGGCTGAATCTCTTCTCCCCGTTCCCTTTTATTGTACGTAAGGGTGTTTGTTTCTGTTCTTTGTACTACCCCATTAAAAGTCCCTGCTGGTGATGATGAGGAATGGAATACAGCTTGTTCAAAAATGTTCATTCCATTGATGTATTCGACAATCTAGTGTCTATTCTAATTATTATGAAATCCAACCGTAAATGACAACAATAGTACTTTCCTGGTATTCAAAAGTAAAAAAAAATATTTATCAATCCAATCATCAATAATAATAATGTACAGTAGAACCCGTTTAGTACGATTTCACAGGGACCCAACTAAACGCGTCTTAGACGGGAAAGCGTACGGGATATGGGTGGGGTATTTAGTGAATAATATAACGACTAAATGCATAGTTATAAAATTTTGTGTATTTGGTGTAAAGACAACCTAATTATGCTACTTAAGTAATCACTTACATCTGGTATGATCATTATAGAGTATCAAAAAGATTTTGATGCATTAGCAATTACAAAATTCTCAATTTTTTTACTGTTGCAGTGCGTCTTCAAAAATTTTACTTTAGAATCGCATCATGTCAAGGATCGTTTTCTGTCAGGATATTTCAGTTTGTAATGTAAGCGTATTAAACGGGATGCTGAATCGTATTAAGCGATATGAAATGTATGAAAACATATTTCAAGTTGTAGGGACTAGCGTTAAATGACGGATTATGCGAGAAATCGTCTTAAGCGGGTTTTACTATAGTTGTAGTAGCAGAGATGATTATTAAAAAAAATCTTATTGGTTTAACAACTAAAATACAATGTAATCTAAAGAAGAATCACGTTAAATGGAAGCTTGGTACTAATCTTTCGGACGTTCTCAGTGTTAATGTAAGCTAAAGGCTTTAATCACAATGAAAGTCTAATTAGATTTTATCATCAGCTAATGGTCGGTATCCGAATGCTCCTTGGTAACCGCGACGCTTCCGGATAACTTGTAACGTTTAACCGTTATGTGTAACTCATTAACAATAAGTTATAATTTAAAGTAATATGATAAAGTTAGATTTTCTGTTTGTTTGTTTGTCTCGATTTAATTTTATTCGAGGTTAGAATATGAGGTTTAAATTCCGTCATATATTTTTTTATAAAATTTATATAGCCCATGTCTCAAGTTGGATCATTACGAATCTTTTGACTCCTCATTTATTAAAATCAGTTCAGTCTTAATAAAATAAATAGACAAAAAATGCAGTTTTATGAAAAAAGTGAAACATTTTATGAATGTCACCGCGTGTGACTTAAACATTAGCGCGATGTACAGTCGTGCTCAAAAACTGTGTGCATTTTTAAAGCTCGCAAATGACGAGCGTGCTTAGAACTGCTCCAACAATTAGAATCTCCGCCGTGTTCTGCGTCCGTTCGCTCAGTTGCTTTTATTTCCGCCCGTTTGTTATTTAAATGTGGGGCGCGTAATTGTCGCCTGCTAATTATCTTTCGGTCGGGATGTAGTGTTTTATTGCGGCTGCTTCGCTCGCTGCATAATGACGCCGTTACGCTTTTTGCTATCCCACTTCTGAATTTTCTTGACAAGCTCTTATGGAAATTTTAATTGAACATTTTTTTTATTTCAAGTTAACTACTCGACTAAGTTGTAGGTAGTAATGTGAACTGGTGGTAATATTCTTCAAAGGGATTTATGTAGTTTCGAGTTTCACACCAATTTAAATAGATTCTACTATTATTCTCTGTACAATGTATTGTGCAAGCTGTACCTAGTTCTCATATCATCTTATGTTAATTTTCAGTTACGTTCAAGTAAGATTTCGCGTATTCCACACCTTAGCTGTTCGTATAAAAGACGTATTCTTACAGATCACTGCACTCGCCTATAGATGGAAAAGACATACACAGCCTTCATCATTAACAATTTATCATCAACCATATTTGGCTCATTGTTGAGCACAAGTCTTCTCTCACAATGAGAGGGGTTAGGCTAATAGTTCACAATAGCCATGAAAGGTTTCTTTCACAAAGACTTTTCAAATCTTGTCAATGTCTCAAAACCTATTTACATTTTCAAAAAGCCGTTTAATTTCAAGCCTCGCTGTTTCTCGCGTCACTCATCGCGGGGCAATTTGTGACGATCAAATTAAAATTAAACGTCGCGCGAAAGAATTCGATATTTTGGTGGTAAGCATACCCGGAGAGCGTCGGACGACTGGTTGGGCAACTGGTCGACTTACTTACACATTTGTAACATACTTAAGCACATAACACAGATAAATTTCTTTATCTACACCTCCTAGACTTCCACCTGTAGAAGTACGAAAGTTTTAATCGTTAATACAACAAAAGAGTCCTTAAAGTTCCTATGTACTCGAAATATGTCTACTGTTGTGATTATAAACAAATACCAGTAAATACGAGTATGTAAGTAAACAGTGTGTGATACCTCCACGGCATCCAAGCGAAAACTATAGATATATTCCGCGGTCAACACTAACACGAACTTTGTTTGTTTGAAACCTTTGCAAATCTATTATTAACTCCCTATAGTAAATTATACTCAACCGATCGACCGACCAGTCGTAGGACTAGTTGCGACGCCATATTTAATTGTAATCAAAGAGAAATTAAGAGATTCTCCACCCTACACACGTGACAGTGATATATCGTCGCCAAGATGGCGATATATTCTGTGCTTTTTCGTTTCACTTGTTTAACTTTCCGCACCGCAATCTGATTTACGTTTGCCGAAATAGGTATTTTAAATACAGACAAATAAGTAAAACAACCACCCAATTTGCAAGCAGAGTAATTACATATTCTCGGTGTATGAATCAATGGAATTAGTCACTACATCAATTAGGGACAGTGATTTGTCACTTTTAACACCATCTTACAGATAAATAGGATAAATATCTGTAAGATGGTGTCATCTATAATTCTACTGAGATAACATCTTCATATTTTTTAGTTGTCGAAAATGGTTTTGACAAGATATGAAAGTGCCAATTCTCCAATATTCGAAAAAAATTGTAGACGATTCTAATTTTACGACCTAAAACTCAAAACAAAACTGTCAACATTAGTTTGGCCACTAAAAAAATTCGTGTAAATCAATAACCTTTGTATGCTGCCTAAAAACTGGCAGCATACAAAGGTTTACACGAATTATTTTTATTTTTCATTTCTTTTAATATCACACTTGTGTATATGTTTGTTCCTCCTTTGTTTTGCGACTACTGAAGCGATTTGGCTAAAATGTGGAATGGAAATGGATTTTACTTTAGATTAACACATAGACTACTTTTCATCCCGGAAAAATCCATTGTTCCCGCGGGATTTGCAAAAAACTGAATTCCACGCGGACAAAGTCACGGGCGTCCGCTGGTTAATAATAAAAGAAACGAATAAAACAAAATAATTTTTCACTATATTATGCATTATATTTTTTAACATACTAAATTGACTAGTAAATACAGCGGTGTTTTAATGTAGATACTATGTATGGACTGCATTCAATTGCAGCAGCTGCAAAATCACGAGGTGTCACAAAGATGGTCTTTGGCAAAATATGGAGCCCGTCTTTCACCACAGATTTAAGCCCTGTTCCCACTTCATTTGCAGAGCGAGCCGAAGCTAATCCCCGGCTACTCCACGCCGCACTAATCCACCGTCCACCGCAATGGTTATACAATTTAATGCGATTGCGGCTAAAGATCGATCACCTACCCGTTGCAAATGAAATTTCAATCCGACAATCACATTAGAACCATTTTACGAGTGGTATGAGATTCGTGAACAGTCTCTATATCTCCCAAACTACTACATTTTAAAGTTAGGAAATTGCACGAAAACCAATGCTGTAGTTTCACATTGGACAATGTGATCTTTGTTAGTGAAAGACTACTTATGTTTTATGAAATCGGTATAACCATTTTTTTAAGATTTTCACGTCGAATTTTTCTGAAAAATAGACTAAGACTAAAAATCTTTATTGTTTATTTAATTTTAGGGATTATTAAATCGATAGAGTTGCTGAGTAAGGTTAGTCCTGGCACTTATGTGAGTGTAAATGATAACCACGAACGGACGAGTCAGAAATCGTAAACATTGCCTGCAAAAGTGAAGTCGATGGACGGTCAACTGTTTCGTCCACAACTATATTCAGAATAGTCATCTTTCATAAATACTATAATTATTGCCTTAAAAAATCTACTTACATTATATACGAACAATATCAAGACACTCTTTCAAGCGGATTATAGAAAAAAATTAGTTTTCTCTTGTATTCGCTACAACTTTCATCTACAAACAAAACTATAATTTCCAACAAAAATCGACAACGCTAACAAAGTTGAAAGTGCTTTGTTTACATTTTATTTCGTGCAAAAAGTTTGCGAGTCCTGAATGGGGTTAACTAACTTGCGGTTTATACTTCCACTTAGCGAGGCTTCGTCGCAAAAAGGTTTACAACTTCTGCATCGTAAGAAGCCTCGCTTTTTCGAACGTCATTAGGCGCTGGTCGGGACGGGATTCGGGACGCAGTTTGCATTGCTCAGTATCGAAAGGAGGAAAAAGGTTTTGTCTTTTAACTCTCCTTAAACGGAAAGTCACTTTTACGCAATTGCCTCAAATTACGGGAAGCGTAGTTATAGGACAGTCTTGGTTTTGTTTTCCCGACAACTGCAAAATAATTGTTAACCGTGATCGCCTTTCAAATAATATTTGAAAGGCAATCACGGTTAACAAGGATTAAAGGATCTTTAGATTCTAAAATAGAATCCTGAGTAATTTATTACGCAAAAGTTGGTTAGTAAATACAACGTCATAGAGTGCGCAACTATTATTTGCGAGGAAAAGCTTTTTATACGCATGAAGGAATTCCAATTTTCAAGATAATAATGTTTTTTATGATTATTTACTTTCACTCAAGCGTTTAAATAGCTAATAGAGAAGCTTTCTATAAAAAGTGCAATACCTCCTAGCATCGGGCTTTGCTTCCTCAAAAAGAGTGACTATTTGTGTACGTCACTAGTCCAAATCTACCAACAATGAAGGAGCATAATGTATCTGCTTCAAATCACTGACATGAATGAAATACCATTAACTCGTATGTAAATTATACAACGATATCATATTTAAAAATAATTTATAAAATATTTTCTAATTCTCTTAGATCTTCACGAAGTCTCTGACTATAGATGGAGCCAGGAGACTATTTCGACGCCCTGAAAAAATATGCCGGCGAAAATGATCTCAATTTTAGTAAACAGCTTATACATATAAATTTTGGTATTTTTACCCTAGGAGCTTGGATCCCTTCCTTGACACAAAGTTCGTTATCCCTGAACATTTTAACACAGAATGATTGCAGAGATAACTATTATAAAGTGGAAGAGTTGGATTCCAACAATTTTATAGTGATTGAATTTTCTTGCGTTTTTGTGGTCAGTGATTGTATAAACGTATTGCGCTACTTACGCGACATTAAATTATGCAGTAGGCAACTGGATGAGTCGCATTTTAAATTAATTATAAAGAGAAACTCTAGAGTTCCACCTTTTCTGTTTCAGCAAATCTACGCAACGCCGGCGCCACAATTCTCCAAGGTGTCCGACCTGCTCGCCGGCCAGGTGCCGTCCTACCAGAGCGCCATCGCTAACCAGCTCTACTCTCCTGTCTCCATCTACCAGCCACGGGTAATTTTATATAATGTTACTTATATTTGACTTACAATTTTACATATGAATAACGTTTATAAATACTTGAGCAATTTCAAAAGAAAATGTGATTATATTAAATGTTATCATTTAGAACTAAGCATATTATAGTTCATTCAATGGCAAAAGCATAACCTTTTTATAATAAAGTGTCAAATTTGGTTTCTCCATAAACTGAAGGTTTTTGTTAAACACAAGGTTTTTGAAAGAGCCTTTTACTGTATAGAAATTATTTTATAATAAAAAACATTTAATGTGATTGAAAAGGAACAGGGAACAGGGAAGGCTTTCAATTCGAAATATTTGAATAATTCTGAGATAGAGATAATAACAAAGACATACATACCTGGCAGAGATTTTCCATGGCTTCGTTTGAAATCTACAAACACAAACACCACATAAGTACAAGTAATCGATTCAACGCAACATTTTTTTGCCTTTCCAGTTCGGACAACCGACTTACGAAGTATCAGCACCAGTGCCTTCGAACCTGGCTTACAGCGAGCACAGACTGTCTCTGCCCTCGCCAAACGCAATACAATACAACACAAAACCTCAAAAAGTTATCAAGCCAAACTATGAACAAGGCGTCATCCAACAATCATACGAACAGAACTTGGCCCCTACACCATCCGTGCAAGTCACAGCCAGTCCTCTGAACCAGCAACTTCAATACACCCAGATCCCTCAACAGTTCTATAACAGCCAGCATTTGCAATACGTACAGCAACCGAACCTTCAAGCTGTGGCGTACAACCAAGAACAGCTAAATCAAGCGAGCAACCACCAGCAGCCTGGACAAAGAGACCTGAAGAACCAGCCAGCTCCTACACAAAGTTTGGAGAAACCAGTTTTTCAACAGGTACTAGTTTACTATGTTTTATAAATTAACGAACCAAATACCTAGACGACTAACGAGTAAAAGGAATCTATTACCTATGAGTATAAACAGAGTAACACTTCGGAGGGCATGCAAGGAACACGTCCTACAAATTATTGCTAAGACCCGTGATAGCCCAGTAGATTATTATGACTTCTGCGTCTAATTTGAAGGGAATAGTTTCGAATCCTGCCCGGGATATACACTTCCAACTATTCAGTTATGTGCATTATAATAAATTAAATATCACGTGTTTCAAAAGTTGAAAGAAATACCATCGTGAGGAAACCTGCAAACAAGAGATTTTTCCTAATTTTCTACATTTGTGAAGTCTGCCAATCAACATTGGACCAGCGTGGTAGACTATTATTAGCCTAACCTCTCCCTTTCTGAGAGGAGACCCCTGCTCAACGTTGAGCTGAATATGAGTGGTTAATGATGATGATCCATCAGCTTAAAGCGTAGCAGTTAAGGTTTATGTGCCTGTAATTAATTATGCAACCATATACCTACATTTTAGACCGCAATATAGTAAAGCTGCTTAGCAGCAGAAACCGGCGTGGTGGAGACACTTTTCCGGTCACAACAAATTTTAAGTACTACTGAACTTGAATGAACGAATAAACTACACTTATTCGATAGTGCTATTTTGACTTACATATTTTATTTGTTTACAGGTCTACAATGACAAACAAAATGCTCTGAGCTACGCAAGATTCAGCGTCAACCAACCGATACCTGCCCACGACCAGAACCAGTTGCAACAGGTTCACCAACAACCGCTGCCACAATCTCAACTCCAAGGTCAACCTATTCAACCTCAGCAACAGCAATATCAGCAGCTCGTTCAGCCTCAACAGTATCAACAACCTCAACTAATTCAACATCAGCAGCAATACCAAGCACAACCTTTACAAATCAGTTATCAACTTCAACATCCCGCTCAACAGATATCTCAGACGCAACCACAAATATCTCAACAACAATTACAGTATCAACCTCAACAGCCACAAATACAGTATCAACCTCAACAGCCACAAATACAGTATCAAGAACAACCGCAATACTTGTATCAGCAGTTACAAGAGCAGGCTTTACAACAGCAGGCCTTATCGCGGCAGCTCCAGGATCAATCCCAGGCTCAGTATCAATTCCAAAACCAGCCGTATCAACAACCGCAACTGTTTAACGTCGAACCGTCCGAGCCGGCGCAATCGAAGCAATCTATCCCCGAACGGCAAAGTTTCTTCAAACAAGCGCAGATTATTCAACCCAAGTTAAACTTTAACCAACCGCAAGTTCAAAGTTTGGGTCATCAAGGCTCGCCCGCCGCTTTACCAACTTTCCCACCTGTGCAGTATTTTGGGAAATTCGCCCAATCCCTGTTCGGAGACTACCAACATTAATATTACTACAACTTATTACAATAGTCTTAGATCCGAATTTGATAAGACCTTCAGCCATCTGTTTGATGGATGAAAGTACTTTACTTAGTAATTATGTTAAGAAAATGTATTGGTAGTATGCCTGCGCACTGTTTGCGGCTAGATGTTTTAGGCAACCTATTGACACATAATTTGGTGGAAAAGTAGGACATAACCTTGATTCCTGAGTACCTTCGTGGTTTCCGCTTTAACATAATATTGTCATGAAAATATATTGTAGAAAATTTTGTATAGGACGAATAAATAATAATTTATTTAATTAATATTCTAACTATTCTAAAGCTTATTGTAATTTAAGAGTTGTATATTAAGAGTGCCAAAAAAGTCTAGATTTTTTTACTTATTTATGTAAAAATGTTATTTACATGCACTTCAAAATGTTTGTGAACTGTTAAGAGATGAAACTATATAATAAATTATATGAAAATATGAGTGAATGAATGTATCAATAATATTGTATGATCTCGCTGACGAATCGAACGATCAAATTTTGTACTTATAAACTAATAAATCGATAATTAATTAACGTCGTCTACTATCAAACTTGAGCTGAAAGCTGTGATTATTGGTCATCTTCCCTCGGTATGATCCTCGAGATCCTCAGCCTCCTTGTCGGGTAATAAAGTTCTATTGCTATCTTTTTTTACTCGCTTAGATACTTCTTACTCGTACCATTGTTCAAGAACTGTACATACCACACAAATTGTCGGTTCCGTAGTCGGATAAAAACCAAACAGTTCTAAAAAATAAATGTAGAATTTCTCTATAATTATGATCAATTGTATAGATTGAATAAAAACTCCAATCCACTAACTTTTTAATGATTAATATAATATTATAAAGCTGAAGAGTTTGTTTGTTTGTTTGTTTGTTTGATTGAACGCGCTAATCTCAGGATCTACTGGTCCGATTTGAAAAATTCTGTCAGTGTTAGATAGCCCATTTATCGAGGAAGGCTATAGGCTATATAATATCCTCGTATTCCTACGGGAACGGGAACCACGCGGGTGAAACCGCGCGGCGTCAGCTAGTGATTAATATTAATAACAAAAACTGTAACCTGTGATGTGATGTTTTTTACCCTTTATTTCTTTTTTATTTTATTTGTATAAATGTAATATGAGAATAAAAGGAGATCATTCATTTTGGGCCCTTTTTGAAAGTGCCGGCCAACGAAAAAAAATAGCACGAATCGTTAGAACTAGTCATTTGGAGTAATAGTTAATATGGCATGAAAGTTGTAGGAGGGCTCTGAACCAAATTATACAGGTTCGACGATTCGTTATTTCCATACATTTTGTCAATTTTCAAAAGTGCCCGCCAAGAAAAAAAACTGGTACATATCGTTAGAACTGTCCATTTGGAGCAATAATTACTACGGCTCAAATGTTGTAGGACTGCACTGAACCAAGTTATACAGGTTCGATGACTCGTCACTTCTATACATTTTACTGAGTTTTGTAAGTGCCCGCAAACAAAATAAATCATACGTATCGTTATAACTAGCCATTTGCAGCAATAGTTACTATGGCATAAACATTGTAGTATAACTTTGTGTCGAGTTATACAGTTTCGATGATTCGTCCAATCCATTTATTTTATTGATTTTTTAAAGTACCGTTTATCAAAAATATGGTACTTATGGTTAAAACTGCCCATTTGGAGTAATAGTTAGTATGGCACAAATGTTGCAAGATTGTTCTGAACCAAGTTATACAGGTTCGATGTCTCGTCACTTCAATGTATTTGGTAGAGTTTTGTAAGTTACAAAGTAAATGCTATTTTTCGTTATAACTAGCCATTTTCAGCATTAGTTACTATGGCATAAACGTTGTAGTATAGATCCGAATCAAGTTATACTGTTTAGATGATTTGTCAAATCCCAATATTTTACTGATTTTTTAAAGTACCGTTCACCTAAAATATGGTACCTCACGTTAAAACTAGTCATTAGGAGCAATAGTTAGTAACACGTTGCACACGCTTCAGAAAGAATTCTAGTACTGAAACAAGTTATATAACTTTCATTTATTGATTTCCAAAAAAGTTGGAAAACATAAAAGCAATAATATAAAATATAGAAATAATGATTCTAAGCATTTGCACAAATTCAACATTATGGTGCAAATGTAACTAAAAATTGTGTTATTGTGCATTGAGAGAAATAAAAACGTTTTATTAAGTTCTTCAAGTAATGGTAATTTCGGTTTACAAGCTTCAATAACATAAGAAATACACGCACAACGGCGAATTACATGGACAAGTGCAGAAACGGTCCAGAAGGAATAACATAACAAATAATGATGACACAGCTCTTACACCATGATGACATTTATTTCATATTATTATTTAAGTATTCATCATTATTACCTATTTATTGTTCCCCATTACATTCAGATATCAACAAAAACATAAATGACGAATCATCGAACGCAAATAACTTGGATCAGAGCAATCATACAATGTTTCTGTCATACCTACCAACTAACTGTATTGCTTAAATCGATAAAATGCATAGAAATTAAGAATCATTGAACGTGTATAACATGGCTCAGAGCAGGCCTACAACGTTTGTTGTACTATACTAACTATTACTCCCCGTTCCTATTACAGCCAGTTCTAATGATACACCATTTTAATGGTTGGCACTAAAAAAATCAAGAAAATGTATGGATATTACAAATAGTCATACCTATTTTATTAGTATAACTTAGATCAGAGCATTTATACAACGTGTCTGCTATACTATCTGACAAAGTATGTCTAAATGATCAGTTAAAATGATACCTGTAAGAATTTTATTGGCAGGCACCTCTTAAAATGAATAAAATGTATGGAGATAACATGCCATTTAACCTGTATAACTTGGTTTAGAGCAACCCTACAACATTCGTGTCATACTAACTATTGCCACAAATGACCAGTTAAAACGATACGTATCATTAATATTGTCGGTGGGCACTTACAAAACTCAATGAAATGCATATAAGTGAAGAGATATCAAACCTTTATAACTTGGTTCAGACCAAACCTACAGCATTCGTGACATACTAAATATTACTCCAAATGGGCAGTTCTGACGATAAGTGCAGTGATAAGTGCATATTTTTGTAAAACGGTACTTTAAAATTCAATAAAACATATGGATTTGACGAATCATCTATACTAAAATGTTTATGCCGCAGTAACTATTGCTGCAAATGCTAGTTACAACGATACGTATTATTTATATTGTAGGTGGGCACTTACAAAACTCAAAAAATATGTATAGGAGTGACGAGTCATTGAACCTGTATAACTTGATTCAGAGCAATCTTACAACATTTGTGCCATACTAACTATTGTTCCAAATGGGCAGTTCTAACGATACTTATCAGTTTTTTTTCTTAGCGAGCACTTTTGAAAATTGACAAAATGTATGGAAATAACGAATCGTCGAACCTGTATAACTTGGTTCAGAGCCACCTGACAACTTTTATGCCATATTAACTATTGCTCCAAATAGCTAATTCTAACGAGTCGTGCCATTTTTTTTTTGTTGGCCGGCACTTTCAAAAAGAGCCCAAAAATGTATGGAGCGTGAATGATCTCCTTTGTGAAATAAATATTTTTATTTATAAAATTATGTTTTATTTTTTTAACCAAAACCAAAACCAATTTATAAAAATAAAAATCAAATTTCTAGGAGAGTTTCTGCTGAATTAAAATCGGTTCTTTCGTCTAGTATTTTCTTCAACGAAAATTCATTTTAAGGAAAATCTTGCCATATGTACACGCAGAACAAAACTTTGTTCTTTCTGATTCTGTACACTTATGAACAAATACAATTTCACATAATCTCCTCAGCAGAATCCTAAAAATGTGTAACATCTCCAAACAGCATGTTCGCAAGTTTAATCAACGGCCGAGTCTGTAAGCAGCACAAATGAACTCCGTACAAGCACATATCCTTCGATGAACTTCACTCGAACAAGATAGCGGCGCCCGCTTGCCCTCATGTTATTATACTTCAAGCTCCGTTGAACGGGCAAGTTTACTTGTTTCATGCATCGTTTGTCTCAAAATTAACAAGCAAAATAAAATACCAGATATACTTTATTATCTGTGATAAATTACTTTATGTTAAAACCAAAACTAAAGCGAATCGAATGACATCTCGCATTGAAATAACCTATATAAATAATTTGGGTGACAGAGCGTGCGAAAAATAAAAAAACCCTCTTAATATAATTTTTGGTCATGGCGTTCTATTGTTATGGTAATATGCTTAAAAATGTTAAGAATAAAAATGTGTTTTTGTGTTAAAATTGTGTTTCCTTATTCTTAGAAAAATTACAAGCATGAGGAAGAACATAACTTCTAAGTCGCAAAATTAAAGGTTGTCTTATTTTTACTATAGAGTGCCCGGTGACACGCACTATAATAATAGAACAGTGAATTGTACCTAGTACTACCTGAGAAACCAACCAAAATATAACATAATTATCATACCTAACGACAAACAAGTTTTTAGCCTTTTAGGATAACTTTAGAATAATTTTAAAGAAACAAAACCCTGTGTTAGCTCTGCGTGTTTAATGTGATCGAAAACTGCGTGACAGGCAATTGCTGAATCAAAAAGCTTTACTGAAAATTTCTTATAAAAGAAAAGCTCAGTAATTCATAGAGACTTGAACCCATTACCACCCATACAGACACAGATATCTCGTGATATCTGTGTGTGAGTGGGCTATCCACTGAACAAACTTCTTTCTTCACCATTCGATACCAGAGTAGCAGGCTAATTCACTAATTGTGACGTATGTTGCTTGAGATATAGGTACGAAATTGAAATTCTATGTAACGAATGTCATTTGACGGCCTCCGTGGCGCAGTGGTTTGCGCGGTGGATTTACAAAACGGAGGTCCTGGGTTCGATCCCCGGCTGGGCAGATTGAGATTTTCTTAATTTGTCCAGGTTTGGCTGGTGGGAGGCTTCGGCCGTGGCTAGATACCACCGGCAAAGACGTACCGCCAAGCGATTTAGCGTTCCGGAACGATGCCGTGTAGAAACTGAAAGGGGTGTGGATTTTCATCCTCCGCCTAACAAGTTAGCCCGCTTCCATCTTAGACTGCGTCATCACTTACCATCAGGTGAGATTGTAGTCAAGGGCTAACTTGTAAAGAATAAAAAAAAAAAGTCATCCGGTGCCTACTGACAATCCTTCGTTGATATCACACAGGTAGGTAAACGACATTTCTCAGACGATTTAAAGTTTATTTTAATAATAAAGTTTATTGTTAATAAAGATCAAATTAGTGAATAGGCAGAGGAATATTAACTTGTACAAGTACCTATCATGCAATATGCAAACGCAGCTTCAACGGAGGGACGAACTCAAAATATTTGGATGCTAATTGCGCGACCCTCTGAAACAATGGCGTATTATATTATCTCATACGACACGAAACATCGTGTTGCTTAATTTGGAGTTGCCTTTGAGTTGTGTAAAGTTTGCAACAACTACGTATTTGTTTTACCGTTTCCGGAGATGTAATGTGGAGATTTAGACCTTCCTATTGTTTCAAAACATTCGATATTATAATATTATCTCTCATATTCGACCTTTTTGGCGTTGGGAGTTGCTGTTCCCACCTCTTTTTAAGTTATTGAATAGGGCCATTATTTGAAATTTTCTTGGAAAAAAGCTTAATTCTTTTTAGGTCCTACCCAGGACTCGAATCACGCACAAAATAAAATCACACGGAATAAAGAAAGATGAATCTGATATCTGACTTCAGCCGGACGTGGGCTTTTAACTCATGACCTCAGGAGCGGCGCCCGGACTGATACACTCAGGCCAAAACACCCTTCCAGAACGGGCCTCCAAGTCTCAGAGGAGACGCCCTTAGAGAGTCGTTCCGCCTATCCACTCTGCTTCTGCATGCCCTATTATGCTGACTACGTATCAGCAAAGCAGGACTTCACAGGACATACAAAGAACGTGTCCTACAAAGTGCCACCATCAACTTGAGGCAAAGATGCGATGCCTCAACCACAGAAAACATATGTATATGCTCAGCCTTCATGTGTAATTACACCGTCAACCATGCTTTCTAAACCATAAGCAGAGAAAACAAGCCATAACCTAGAAATGCAGTTTGATAGAAGAAACACATGGGACTACTATACTTCTCAAGACGTCACATAAAGCTCTACAATTTTTACGGTTAGTGTAAAATGTACTACTAAACTTAAGTACTACTACTACTTACCTAGACTTAAAGTTGATCGTCATAAACATTTTAAGATATTATAATAAACCAGATTTGGAAAGGGGCCTTGTGACACCTACAGGCTAACCTTTACAGAACTGGCTTCATTCGGTCGAATTTTGGCCTCGCCCGGGTCTCGGGCTAATCGGCATAGAAGGAAATAAATAATGTGAGGCCGCTTCTGAGGTCACATAATTTGAACATTGGCTATATTTCGGTTTTGGAGTAGAATTTCTATTATTGGTTGACTCCGACGATTTCCTGATACTTACGTCCATAATAATGTCTTAGGTCCAGAGGTTAGCTTATGAACTCGTGCTCGGTATGAGCTGGTCCTGGGTTTTTGTCCTGTGGCGCTAGCATGCGACCAACGATATAATCTCGTGAAGAAAAACAGAGAAAATCGGAAATAACTCTATCTCTGTCATTGCGTTGGTACGAAAGACATAGGAATGGGACAGCTCCGCCGCTACTGGACATTTTGTCTATTTTCTCTTAATATGGTTGCATGTTAGTGCCACAAGCGGGTTACTCAGCTATTCTTTCTTTTAATAAATTTTATTTTTTAATTCAATTAATTTTTTCAGTTCAGAGTAAGAAAGTAAGTAGTGTTACGTCTCCGTGCCTCGGAGAGCACGTTAAGCCGACGGTCATTATATCTTTAACACTAGTAAACGCTACGAGGTTTCACCCGCGTGGTTCCCGTTCCCAAAGGAATACGGGGATAAAATATAATGTTTCTCGGTAAATGGGCTAACACTGAAAGAATTTTTCTAATCAGACCAGTAGTTCCTGAGATTAGCGCTTTCAAACAAACAAACAAACTCTTTAGCTTTATAATGTATCAGACTATCGCCCTATGCTCGTCAACCCGCATTGTAACCGCGAAGTGGGTCTAAGCCACGTATGAATATGATAGCATACTTTGTTTTGAGACAAAAATTTTGTGAAATTTATCACAAAAATAAATAAATTGCAATGTTGTGTTATACTGTGGTATGAATGTTGACACTCAGTACAAGCTCGTACAGCGGCCTTGTGAGCGGAAACAATAAATAATAACACACGTAAGTGCTATCCTTTCATAGTCTCGTATACATTATGTCGATCACTCTTGTACTATATTAGAGTCACTACATGAAATATTGTCATAAGAAAAACTCTGTGGTCCAGTGGTTAGCATGTGTCTTCGGATTACGAGGTCTTTGATTCAAGTCCTAGATCAGGCAAAATATTAGGCTGTCTTTATTTTAAGAATTCCGTGGGTCCCGGTCACAATTAATATGAATGAATTACCAGATGAGTCGCTAAGCGCAAAACGACCCAACCAATTCGCCCATTTTTCACTTCATATTTTCCTTAAAACAGCACTTTTCTTTGATAATAATATGAGTCAACAACTGATTCGCTTCTTCATATTTTCCATATAGTGTCAGGCTTTACCCCCCCCCCCCCTCTACTTATAGGAGAAGGAATATGGAACTTTGACCCACCATGCTGCAATGCGTAATGTTTGACTGTTACTTACCACTACGTACTCTCTGATTCACGGGCCACAAACTTGAGTTTTTATAACGTGAATTTCTTACAAGAAAGAAAAGCTCAACAGTTCATAGCCCGACGCAGGACTCCAACCCAGAACCTCGTGAAACTCTGCTGTAGCTATTATAAATATTTAATTTGGCGGTTGCTTGATAGTCATCCATATGTTGAAATACACGATAAGCTTAATATGCTTTCTTAATCAAATTATATCATCATTATACCTAATTACCTATTACATACATAATCATCATCATCATCATCATCATTATCATCACCATTATCAACCCATACTCAGCTCACTGCTAATCTTGAGTCTCCTCTCAGAATGAGAGGGGTTAGGCCCATAGTCCACCACACTGGCCCAGAGAATTAAGAAAAATATCTGGTATGCAGGTTTCCTTCACTTAGGTACTTATTAATTATGAACAAAACGTCATCTAAAATGTTTAAATTAAATATTTATGTTTAATTCTAATATTTTGTTAAAATCCCGTTATCTTTAGTATTTTAATAAAATTCCCGCAACTCTATCATTTGTACAAATGAATTGTCAGAAGAATTATCATGAGTATAGATCAATATAACGCCACCTTACTCTATTTGTTAATCGGATTAGCACATACTAGGAGAAACTCCCGGCGTTGTGCCTTATTGCGTATTTTAAAGATTAGCATATCTGCCTAATAAATAATTTGGAGTAAACTTGATTTTAAAACCAGAATTTTATCTATGTTTTTAATAATAAAAATATCACTTTTACGTTTGTTTCCTTGCAACTGCAGCAAAAGCCTGTAGGAACACGAAAGTGGCCAAGACGATACAAGAACGGGCTGAAATTGAATAGAGTCCATTCCCTTAACATTTCAATCTATATTATTGAACAAACTGAAATTTTAATTAAAAAACTAGCATTTGCTAATATTTCTCTGACGTTCGTGTCAAAGAGAAACGTACATTTTAATGATATGGTATCAATACTGGATTCAGTAGATAATTGTAAACAGCACAACAATTAATTCAACGTCGACAGAAGACGGCATATTTATATGATTCTTCAAAAAATATCTTTAACTTTAATTTTTTTTACAAATCAACATACTATTGCTACATTTTAACAGTAGAGATGCTGTTGAAGACAGTGATTAAAAGCGGTCACCGTCGCCATTTGCATGGTGACCCGCCGCATTTGAATATAATATTGATGAGCCAAAGTATGGGCCGCCACCAAGCATATTTTATTATTTTATTAATTGTGTATTCTACGAGGCCATTATTACAGCGGTTGACAGTTTTATCAGATTACGTTAACAAATACCAAATCATCCCAAGCATCAGTAGTCTTTAGTCATACAGTCTAATTTCGTACAGAAATTATATATTGCATAGTTACTTGAAATATAATGATTTTGATATGAAAAATTGCCAGAAAACTGAGGCGTAGTTGTTAAACCTCTTGCCTTTAAATACTACAACAACCATGTCCATCAAAGTGAAATGTAACAATGTCGATAGAAGCAAAGAAAGCTTAGGATATAATTTTGTAGGTAGTAGTTCAATGGACAAGCTCCTTACATTATATTGCAAAATACTTAAAATAGCTAAACTATCAATGAAAACATTGCTAAAATTAGCGAAAACTGCTGTACTGCATTTAATCTTTTAATAACAAAATCAAATATTGACATAATATAGTATCTACTTAAGTATCTACTTTGGTAAAGTACTTGAAATAATTGATTTATCGTCGAAAAATTACTAAAATTAGCGCAATAATACAGTATCATATTTAAACTTTTAGAGGACACACCTTTCTAGGGTTAAATTTAAATGATCTCACCGCTGGTTTCCTGGCCCGACCGCAGCTAGCAGCTCGCTTGACCCAACAGTGCATAGACAGTGCGGACTCGACGCTAGCGCTATACATACGACGGACAGACAGACATATATATACAGCTGCAATATATAAGAACAATAGGAAGAAGATATGTGTTAGTGGTGCTTTGTGAATGGATTTTGAGCTGGGGTCATCAGGGAGAGCATTACAAATACATTAAGGTATTTAAGTCTTTTAGTAAATAGATATTTTGTTTATTAGGTATTACTTACATTTTTTTTTCTCTTTAATTTTTTTATCCTATCCATAATTATATGATCCTCTCCAACTATTTGTAAAAGACTGTGTTGAGTGGGTACGGCAGTAACAGCAGGCGGGGATCGAACCACGACCTCTCGGTGATGAGGGTCCTTTGCCATTGAGCTAATGATACTCTTATTAGCTAATACAAAAATTTATTGTAAAAAAATCATTCTTTAGTATTTTTTTTAACATAAAAGCTGGCTATTAAATAAGAATTTTCTTCATTTATTAAGATTGCTTAATATTACGAGTATGAAGTTTGTGTCAGTATTTCCTTCTATGTAAATAGAAAAATACTGATATCTTTGCTTGTCCCTAAAATCAGTTTCTCTATCTATTTTTTTCCACATCAAGTTTTAGTACGACAATTGTTCAACGGGTGAGAATCGAACCCAGGGCTTTTCAATTCGACACTCAACCGTAGGGCTATCGACAATCGACTCTGCACCTCATCTTGTTATATGTTTTGTATCAATGATTCGGACTATGAGGAATAGATAATGATAGCTCCCTTGTTGATTTGACTGTGCCTCCGTGGTCCAGTGGTTAGACTATGTAGCTGCAGACAAGGCACTGGGTTCGAGTCCTTGGTCTTTTAATTCTTCTAAGAATTTTTTAATAACAATTCTTACCACAGAGTTAGAAAGTGGGTGGTGTTACATCCCCTTGCCTCGGAGAGCACGTCAAGCCGTCAGTCATTATAATTAAAATCTGGTAGTGAGCGTTAAAGCCTACCCTAATCTTACTAACCCACATTGGAACAGCGTTGTAAGTCTAAGCTCCATATCTCCCTTCTGGATCGGGATGAAGGCTTGGCGCTGATGCCGTTAGAATAGGCTGATAAATAAATATCGGCGGGCGGGAATCGAACCCATGATCTCAATGACCTCCGGCCTATTTACCATGGAGTTATTGGGACTAAAGCTTAAAGCTGAATTCCTAATGACCCAATACGGGTACTAAGTAATGTCAAAACTCAAAGGGTCCAACCGGCTTAGGTATTCCATTCCGTCAGACAGACAGACAATATCCTTCACTGGTCCGTCCGCCCACTGCAACTAATCTCCCCACTCGGCTCGAGCACTTGATTACTATTTTGAATGTCAACGAGATGCGATGCCTGTGCCCCAGATTAATTAAGTATGCTACGTTAGCTGGACGAATTTCTAAAGGGATTTTCAGCCAATCAGGGACGGAACATGACCCAAATTATTCTTCGACTTAATCAAATAACTCGTTATCATCAGTCTATCGCCAGTAATGTTGCTCTTTAACCTTCAATCAGTGTTTTATACACAAACCAACATATAACCAATAAAAGTAGGTATACAATTTGCTATTTAACTTAAATACACTGTACCAACAATCGCACTGAGTAAAAGTGAATCTATACTAATGTTATAAAGCTGAAGAGTTTGTTTGTTTGTTTGATTGAACGCGCTAATATCAGGAACTACTGGTCCGATTTTAAAAATTCTTTCAGTGTTAGATAGCCCATTTATTGAGGAAGGAAGGTTTTCGTCCCCGTAGGAATATAGGGATAATATTTATTCTATACTAAATATTATCCCTGTATTCCTACGGGGACGAAAACTGGGGGCGTCAGTTAGTAAAATATAAAAGAGTAATAATTAATAATAATAATATTCTGTCAGTGGATTAACAAAGACAATAAAACATTTATGCAGTTTACACGTAATAAAACGAGAAAATCAAGCTAATAAAATAACTTGCACAAACATAGCATATATTTCAAAACTCAATTTATTTCAGGTTTACGTGCAAATAAAAAATATAAGCAATTAAACAAATATAATATACTAGCGGACGCTCGCGACTTCGTCCGCCCTTAGACTTCCTTAATCCAACACTCTAGCAAAATCCGTTTTTAGTCGACGTCTACTACCTACAAACTACCTCCGTGCCAAATTTTAACTTTATGCGTCAAGCGGTTTTCGAATTATCGTGATGAAGGATCTTTCGCATTTATATATTATGATTAATTAAAAAGTAAAATAGGTACAAACAAAATTTTCAAAACAAAAGTACGAGTAGGTATCCCAGTGTGCAGTTTCGTATCGCGCTCTTGTTTCCGGCGGATCATCAATCTATTTCCACTGTGATGCGTATCAGCGTGATGACGTCACGTGATAGCGATCACATCACGCTCTATCACCGCCATTTGTTGGCGAAATGTTGCCGGGTAGAATATCACGGTACGCGCCCGCCATTATTGGGTTTCGATAATAATTATATTCATTAAAATTTGGTTTAATTTACAATTATAACGCATTTTTTAAGTTTACCCTTTAAATATATTTCATCATTCACAACACGTATTCGGCTCACTGCCGAGCACGCGTTTCCTCTCAGAATGAAGGGGATTAGGCTAATAGTCCACCACGCAGGACCAATACGGACTGGTGGACTTTACACATGTAGAGAATTAAGACAATTCTCAGATATGCCGGTGATCTTCACGATGGTTTTTCTTTACCGTTTGAAACACATGATATTTAATATGAAAAGTTGGAGATGCATAACCCGGACCGGATTCAAACCTACGCTCTCCGCGTCGAAGTTAAAGATAATTTCTACTGGGCATCATAATTAAATATTATATTTTTTTTTATTTAAGACTGAATAGAATGTTGTTCGATTTATAATACAGCGTGAATAGGCGTAAATTTAAAAAGGTTTATATTAAGCTCGCACAGAACCCACGGTGTCGCCCGGAAAGTTCCCATTGGAAACAAAGATAAATATGTTACTTGGTGAAATTTTTTTTTTAAGGGTAGGATAATTTTTAAGGTAAATCGTAACAAACAAACAAAATCAAATCTTACCTCTATATTAGTTTCGATTCATTTAATAGACTTTATTAAGAGAAAAATATGTTTCGTATACAATTAACAAGTTTGAATTTGAAAACAAGCGAGTTTACTGTGTAGGCTTTATTTGAATGTAATTAGAAGGAAAAATGGTTCTCCGAAACGCGATTTTGAATACTAATCACATAAATATTTACAAAAATACATGATTACGTCCAGTGAACGACCCGCGTCGCCAAAGTTTAGTGATCTCGGCTTGTTTGTTGTTTTTACTTGATTATTTGTTTTTTAACAACATTCAACACGCACCTGCCTTAACATTGAGCAAAACAAATCACACCAAACAATATTACGATTATATTACTCGGTGCTTAGTTTATTCATCATCTTATTTTAATGACCTACTTCAAGGTCAGCCCCTGTAGCCAAGTGGCACGTGGAATCTCTTTCTACGGTCGCTAACGACCGTAACACTTGATTACAGGGGCTGGTCTTACTCCTGTAGAGGGATGATGCTTTTAAGACGACTTTCCACCACGTTGCTTCAATGCGGGCTGTCGGGTTTTGGTTTAATAAAGTTTGATTCCTTATCGAATGTAAATGATAATAATAAACGGGCCAACGTCCGTACGTGCCCTCCGAGAAAATAAAAATAAGTGTGTTTACTCGGAATTAAATAACAAAAACAACATTTTAAATTCAAATCCATAAATTGTTTCGTGCTAATCTCTCTATTTACGAGATATTTTTGCAGATTTTTGCAGGTAAAATATAGAGCAACTTAGGCAGATAAAAACTAATTCACGCACACAGGCATATTTATTACTAGGATTGGATTATGGATTTACCGCCCAAAAATAGTTCGTACTCGACTGAAATACTAAAGTAGTCCGAACTAGGCCTTACGCTCGAAACTCTCAGTTCTATTTAGTAATAAAACAATATCCTTAATCAAAAACTGTAACATAAAATTGAGACAATAAAAAAAGAAGTCGAGACAGAGTAATATGAAGAACACAAAGGCTGACACTGCTCGACACTAACCGCGCGTGACAAAGCGCTAGTCGAGTGTCGCGAGAGGACACAAATGAAATAACAGCGACTGTCACTTGTCATGTCGCGCCGTGACGCGCTCGCGTTATATTTGTCACTTGCGCTGATGCTGGAATTCGCTATTGAGACGGCATTGTACACTAGCGACACGACTGTCTTGAAACAAATAAAAGCTTTATAATACAATCATCAAGACAAACGGTTATTTTATGGTGGAGTTTCAAAATTCAGAGGTTCATTCGTAATAACTCCGGCAACCATGACCTATAAGCCAAAATGAAGCTTGGGAGTAGAAACTAACGCTAAATGTGATAACGCTAAAATCTTTACTACCCACTGAAAATTTATTTATTAAGTATATTCAGAAATAAAGATTTTATACGTTTATACCTTTTAATCCGTCATTGTCCTCATATTTTCAAACGACATAGCCTTTTTTATCATTTTGTCAATATTACAAAATGTTTTCACTGTGTCTACAAGCCTACTTTCATGCTCATCTAAACCATATACGTAGCATAATTCCCGTATCAGTGTCAAGGCGTCAACACACAAGATGTAACGAGCCGCTGTATCTACTTAAATACTTTAGACTGTTATATACTATTTAAAAAAGAACTATCCGTAAAAAAATACAATCTCAACACCAGATCTGCACTTAATATAAGACGAAGAAATGCTACAAGTTTTTACAATCTGTGTAACTAAAGATTACCGTTACCATTGTTACAGATGACAAAATATCTCCTTCTCATATTCGCCATCACAAAAGTCTGCGAAGTCGCAAGTCTGCCGAGCCATTTCCATACGAAAAACGTACACTCGGTTGTCACACACCACGAAATAGAACCTTCACACAACTCCATACCACAATTAACGAGGAAGAAGAAAGGCCCGACGATACCGTACCAGATACTCGTACCGAATCTGCACGTTATTCCGATATCGCACCATACTCATACCGATACTGTGAACAATACACCAGGAACGCATAACGTCACTCAGCAGTACATACCAGTTCTCATACCGATACAACACTACGTGCCGGTACACGATTTAACCGTGATACCGTTACACAGGGTGACCGAGAGGAAAAGTGGGTACGAGATGAACCAGGAGGTCAATACTTACAGGAACCCCCTAGGGGGTTATGGAGTCGGTTGGTCGTTTGGTGGACACGGCGCCGGTCATGGTTATCATTATACGTATTACATTTAAGACTAGGTTGCTAATTAATTTATTTAATAAATTATTTATTTAATATCGCTTTTCATTTTTATTATTTCGGTCGAGCAGAACCAGGCATCGAATCCGGAACATCAACATCTGTAGTCAACCACTAAACCATGGACAGTCGACAGCATGACCCTCGCATATCGTATCAATAAACCTATAAAAATCAAAAAGTAAGTACGAGTAGAGAGGTATATGGATATCGAAGAGTCAATACCTTTTGGGACACTTATCTGTACCGTTAGCTACAAGTATGGTTGCCAACCGTACTATAATGTATTATATTTCGGGTCTACGTAATATAAACTGTTAATTCAATACCTACTGTAATGTAACAAACAAAATATATTCATTTCAAAACTTCAAAAGCGTCTAGCGAATCCAAACTTGTCTATCTCATCGGGTTTCGAACTGTAAACGAACGAATTACAAACAATAATTTCAAAAACCACATGACACTTATTTTAGATTAGTATATTTTTTACAAAAGTTTACTTATTTGCTTACTCCGTGAAATACTTCTTTGAGTGTAACTTTTTCTATAGAAATGTTGGCAACCCTACCTACAAGTATGTATGTGTGGGCCTCTATATATGCTCGTACGCATCCTCGCGCGCAGTGGACGGCGCGCACGCAACGCGACAATTGATAGGATCCTTCAAAATATTCATTACAGTAATTAATTAGTTTTGGAGTGAAAGTGACAGCAAAATACACCTACACGAAACACGTGTAAGTTTTACAAATTCAATATGTTTTTTATTATTTATATTAGACTTCTGTTTGACCAGTTCCCTT
The DNA here is from genome assembly GCF_947172395.1 of Bicyclus anynana. Lineage (NCBI taxonomy): Eukaryota > Metazoa > Arthropoda > Insecta > Lepidoptera > Nymphalidae > Bicyclus > Bicyclus anynana. Next base: position 15,798,083 of record NC_069098.1, read on the forward strand.
CCAATTAATCGGAGAAGATTCCGTTAAGATTGAGTACGACAATATTTCGGGGATCGAACCTTTCGGTGATGAATCCGGCCGCTTTACTGTGGAGCTATTCATAACTGCCTTCTTGGGTTCAGCAGTTAACCCATGTTGCTTCGGACCACGAGAGCCCAGGTTAAATTTCGGGTCGGGCTATTAAATAATAAGCATTTCTTTTATATCAACAAATTCTCAATTTCCCTTGGAGAGCTCATATAACATCGGTCCTGATAGTGTATTCAATAATTTAGTCTTTATTATACAACCTATTAAAAATGAAAATCAAATCAACTGAGAAATGCCATCTACCTGCTGCATGATATCCACGAAGGATACAATAGTAATAATAATAATAATATAAATATATATAACAAGGTAGGTACCGGTACCGGATGACATTTGTTACATAGAATCTCAATTTCTTATATGTTAACTAGCATAGTCAAAAACCAGCAGGCTAATTCACTAAGAATTAGCCTGCTGGTCATTATGATAATGATAATTACGTAATCAACATATCCATTGTCCACCATTGGACCAGCGAGATGGGCTATCTCCTGTCCAATAAGTATAAACATCTGACCCTATGCTAGGTCATTTAAAACATGAAAAAACGCTAATGTCCTCAATCTTTCTGACTAATGGAGAGGAACTAAAAGAAAACTTGGACATAATTTGAAAGATAATATTTTATAAAAATACTCTGAGAACCTCAAATCCATTACATTACGCAAAATCTCACTTCTGAATTATCCCTAACTCTGAGTTCATCCTCAACTCAATGCATACGTAACAAATAAGTCAGATGAGAATCCTGTGAGTGTATAAGTCAAGGTCGAGATAAAGTATCCAGTCTAGACATTTAATCATTCTCTCTCCTAATCTCGTCGACGGCAACAACCAATCACAACTCTTTATAGACTAAATTACGAAACACTAAACATATTCCTCTCATTTGAAATAGTTCCGGCCTACTTATCTTTATTATACTAATAATATCATTAATATATATGTTATGTTTACAAGATTGTAATATAACTCATAACACTATTCATAGAAGTATCTTCTAATCTAAAGTTTGTATTAGGTACTGTGATTTGGCAAGAAGTTTAAATAATTTTTTTTAAATGAAGAATTTTAATAAAGAATTTAATAGTTAAAATATGATGATTACAGGGCAATGAAAATGAAGTTGTTTGTCGCAATACTTTCACTGATTTTTACGCTAGCCTGTGCAAAATATACACCTGAAGGTAAGTGGATGTATGAAAACCTAATCAGAATATTATAAACCAAAATCAAAGCGTACGAGTATGTATTATATAGGTCCTGGGCCTGAGGCCTGATCAGAATAGTCTGTAAAGACCTTACTACATAGGTAATAAGATCTATTTCCGCATGAAATAATCACTACAATTTCTCAGCCCGGAGTAGAAATGTTGGCTCCATTGACGTGCCTCAGGTCATGCAATGAGCCATAAAAACAGACTCTTGAGGACTATTATAACAAACAGTTACGACGATTTGATAAAGCTGTCCTTCATAACGTTTCCATCAATGGTGCCAATGTCTAAAATGCGTCCAGATAGCAAAATCAAACTTATAGCTTTAAATCTTCGGTTGCACGACCGATTGACTAGGCAAAAGCATTTTTTGCCATGTGCCTTTTTACGGCAAGATCTTTTAAACGTTTGGTTTCGAAGCGTTTTGCAATTATCGCATAATAGCTGACGCCACGCGGTTTCACCCGCGTGGTTTCCGTTCCCGTAGTAATACAGGGAAAGAATTTTTCGAATCGGTCCAGTACATCCTGAGATTAGTGCGTTTAACCAAAGAAACAAACTCTTCAGCTTTATAATATTAGTATAGATTAGTATAGAGAATAGACCCCACGCTAGCCTTCGCAACGCAAACTACGCAGATACAGTGATGCGTATAACAGTCAGCGTACCATTGCAGGCTACGTGGTGGACAAGTCGTCGAACATCGCTTACAAGCTGGTGTACCAGGCGCAGACGTGGCCGGTGGCGCGGGACCGCTGTGCTGAGGAGGATGCCAAGCTGGCGGTGCCGAAGACATTAGTAAGTACAACATAACCCACCCAAGCGAAAAGACAAATAGATACGCCAAGCAGAAACAACAAGAAAGAAAGACACTTTTTTGGATCGTGTCGAGAAAGAAGAAATTCCTCATGGATATCTTCTCGACAGGGGAATTACAAGGGGCTTTTACCTGTTGAACCTTACCATCAGACTGTAACTAAATTCGGGTATAAGGCTATGGGAAAACGCACGCGAAAAACAGGCACTATTCAAAAGATTACAGGATTTCAACTCATTGAAGCACAACGTGTACATTACGCCTCTTATATTGCGCACATTATCTCCGTGATTAATAAATCTTGGAATTACAATATTACATTTTTTTTAATATAAGACAGAACAACCAGATATCCTACGTGATATTAACTGGCAAACTGGTAGAGCATGCAATGAACGAGTCCTACAATTCGCTGCGCCTGTTAATCCTCAAATGAATTATATATTATGGCCTTAGTCGATCTCATCTGCTTCCAATGGCATTCATTATAGCATTGAGGCTACCACACAAAATTACTCTCTTTGACAGAAATAACCATAACATTAAACTCGTACGTACTATCTAAATATGCTATCGTAGTAGATTAGTCAGAAAAAATCATATTATTTTAAGTATAAATAATGATTATTCTGACAGATAACATTCTCGATATCATCAAGTCTCCCAAGTGCAAATGGTATTGCAGGAGCAGTTCCAGTTCATGCAGCGCCTGGTGCGCGCCATGCAGTACTCCAGCATCAGCGGCAGCGAGTACCGGCTGGTGGTGTGGCTCGGCATACACAACCTGCACGACTACCGCCGCTGGCAGAACGTTGATGGTGAGACTTGACCTTTGACCTTGACAGTGGCGTATCGATGTGGGTTAAAGGGGCATTGTCCCGGGAGGCATATGAAAGGCGCGGTGGCAAGCGCCACTATTCTGTTGAAACTATTTTAGGCGGGTAAAAACCCATACCACGCCATTGATCACTTACGTTTACATAAATATAACGGCATCTAATTGGAATGCCAACTTCATTAAGTTTATAGCCACAACACATACGTTAATATGAATGTTAACATCTCATCAAAACTCAATCGAGAATTGTATTGAAATTATGGCCAAGATGACAGCTAGAAATCAGGCATCCTAACTAAGGTTGAGGTACCTTACCTTAGTTAGGATGCCGAGGATCGAGATAACTTCTCACCAGGCACAGTTTCGAGTAGGGAGTGCTGCACTTAATTTAGGTAAGTCTAAGTGCCAGCTCAATACATTAGACTAGTCACTTTTGGTATGGCTCCAGCTCGATGCATTAGATTCATGATAATCGTTCATAGTTTAGACAATGTTTTTATGAAATTTGACAATAAAGTAGTATATGCCTGTGCATTGTCTTTACTTGTATACAAACTATACTTAAACTTCGGTATAGTAATACAAGTGTATCCAAGCCTCATTATACAATTAGATTGATTCTATCCCCAGGTGAGGACATAGAGGAAACCGGCTTCCACAAGTGGGCCCGCGGGAACGGGGACGGATACAGGTAATTACCAGCTTTTTTGAAGGCACAGGGGTCATGGATACATAAACTACATAATATTTATGTATCAGTGTATAATAGTGACGTCGCTTGAGACAGCAAGTCGTATGTCGCCAGACGCCTCAGGGCGCTGTGTGCTTGAATAAATAAAATTCTTCAAATACTTCAGGTTCTTCAGGTCAATTAAGAAATAATACCCACCGAGCTATTTCTTGCTGGTGAGGGCTAGATGGATGGCAGCTAGAGAAATGTAGAGCTCTGTGCGTTTGTTATTGACCTGGACAGGTTAACTTAATCTCTAAGACACGTGGATGTGACACCACCAAATTCTGATTCTTCTGGGAATTTCTCAGAAGAATTTGGACAGGAATTGAACCCAGGATACAAAGCTAACTAACTAATGTCTTCCCCACATTGCAGCGACGCACCGGAAGAGCCTCACTGCGCCGGGCTGGACGCCGTCAACTGGCTGCGCGACTTCTGGTGCCACCATCGACAACCATACATATGCCAGATTAAACTGTCATAACACCAACTACTGTTTCTTTTACTCATCACCCTATTTATCACATATGAACCATGTGATATCACATGGTTCAAAGACTTTTGTATTCAGGCACTAAGGAATTTTGGACGAAAAGATATCGTGATGTTTCCTGAATTGAATTCAGCGGTTCAATCCTTACTTTCCCGGAAAAAACAATCAAACATACTGTCCTATTCGGAGATGTAATATAGGTGATAATCTAAATGGGTACCTATAGCACTTTATTCAAAATCCACTTTAGAAACAAAACGAAATAACATTAAAAGTTGGGAATATTGTAAGCAATCCACCTACGCAAGTAAGACGAAACACTCCGTTTGGGGATTATGTTAAACCTGCCAGATAAATGGCAAAGTCGAAGCTCATAAAACTTGGCAGATTTCCTCTCAAGTTTTAATTCAATCAAACTGACGCCCGTCCTATCTTCGCCTTAGAAAAGTAGGTATATCTCGATTTCAAGTAAGTAACATTTTACTTAGTCTAACAGACGACCAAAATCCAAATTAGTTATTACTTTTACAGATTAATAACCATTTATACCTATATCCGTATTCTGTGGGTATTCTTTAAAACTCAAGTCACTTAATGTATACACACACACACTAAAGCCGTTTCTGAATGAACCACAGAAGTTTTGTAATTTAAACGGCTTGAATTAAATCATCACTGGCTTGGCACCGCCTTCAAACTGATCAAAAGGTAGCACATAGGTACGATGTTATTTTTTGCTTTTTAGTTTAGGTTAGGTTAGGTTTAGGTTAATTATTGTATTGGAAGTCGGTTTAATTGTTTTTATTAATTTTTTTATAAAATAAACGCTCTCAAAATCAATTTAAACAAACTTATATCTTGAAAAACTTTGATAACGAAGATGTATGCATAGCGATATCTATTGGCAAGTAGTAAAACTAATTTCATAATTTGTAGATTCTTGTGACATCTAGTAGTGAATAGCCGAACTCTATCAATAGTTATTTTGTACGACTGCGAACTTATTAAAAAGCAGCAACACTTGCGCTTAATGGTCAACTTTTGACAATGACAGATCAACAGCTGTCATTTGATGATTTGACAGATTATTTAATAATTTAAGGTTATGTTTAAGAATAACAACACAAAATAACCAGAAGAATTGAATTGAATTGAATTAAAACCATTTGTTTGTTAAATAATTATAATAAAATAGTTATAATAAAGAAATTGAAACTTTAAAGGTATTATGTAACAATTTCTCCGATAGAGCCTTCGCATTACATACAATGTTTTGTCAAAATAAATTTTAGGTTACATTGTGCATTTACTTATTTTCAGATGAATATTTTAAGGAAAGGATTATCGCTTCTTTCTGTCGGAGTCAAAACTCAGTGTTCATCATTCCAAGGTAATCAAGAACATTAAATTAACACTAAAATCATTTAATTTTATACATCTCTCCATCTCAAATCATTGTACACCAATTAGATTGGAAAAGATAGGTTTCTGATTAAATATAATAATTTCACTTTATTTTTTCATGTGTATACTTGAACCAAGTAATAGGTATTTTACGAAAGTAATGTAAGTATTTTTAATTACTTTAGATTTAGTTTCTTTTTTATAAAGAACCTAAAATCATGATGTAGAAATGTTACATTTTATTCACCTGGCATATAAATTTACACAGACAAGTTCGATTTCCATTCAGCTTTTTATCTATAATTATGTAGCCTAACACATGCAAGTTATTACCACCAAACAAGTATGAAATGATAATAAAATGAATGTTGAATGAAAATGTATATTACTGGGTGCCCCGCTCATCCACCAAGACAATTATTACTTAACAAATAACATAATTACACACAACATTGTGTGTGTGTGTGTGTGTGGTTTGTATATACACAATTATTAGCTAACAAATAACATAATTACATACAACATTGTGTGTGGATGGGTTTATAGGTACATGTGTGTGAATAGGTGTGTATGTGTGTATGCATTGGGTATGAGCGTGCGAGTATGTGTGTATGTTTTATAGGAGATATTTTGTCTGTATTTATGAAAGTTATCACTTAATAAAAGTTCAATATGATCGTAGCTAAGGCACAGTAAAGATTTAGCTTTATATAGCTATACATTTTAATTTATTATGAGTCAAAGCATAAATTTTTTGTCTCATGTTAAATTTGTTATAAAAGTATAATGTAGATCACCAAATTGTTTTCTATTAAATTTTCTTTTAAGTTGTTCTTGTAAGTTGGCAAACTCTGGACAACCTACGTTTTGGTATCTGTTGTGGTTGGTTGGTATGGAAATTTTTACAATGAGTTTTGAGTATACATTTTAGAGTTTATGTTTGATGGGTTGTGAGCAATTTATAGTCACAGTGCAAGTTAAAAGTGGGAAATTGAAATGGTTTGAAAAACATTACTTTAAACAATGATTGCTGAGCTCTTTCAAGAGTAATTAAATGAGTTTAACTGCACCACACAGTTATGCAGTAACTAAGCACTAATTGTGCAAGGGCCTAATAATTATATGTATCAACAATGCTTTTCTTTCTCTGCGTGTCTAAGTTTCTTAAAAATCCATATTAATTTCCTCGTCCTGTCAGTAAGGCATTCTATATGTTGTCTCCAGTTCAGATGCTGATCAACAGTGGCTCCTAGGTATTTAATGGTATTGTCAACTGACCCAACAATCCTAAAGTTAGTATTTGCTGTGAAACAAAATTGTGAGCATAGGTTGAATATAACCTTATTACCACTTGTTGGCTGAGTGACACTGTGGCTAGTGCATTTAACACTGTGTATTTGATTCCACAATCTTCCAAATGTTCCAAAAACTGGAAAATATTTTGTGTGAGGAGCTTGGATGTATCTGGGTTGTTTTGACTTACGAATTATTGTTTTTACAATCCCAAACTGAACTCACACTTACATCATATTCACTGAATATCAGTTGAAATTGCAATAAATTTTGAATTTGACACTTTTAAGAATAACTTATTTTATATTAATATTATATGTATACACTTAATATTTATTTTTTTAAAGAATATTTGCCATATCTTTTAAATATGGCCAATATTCATATTCCCCTCCAACTAGTTGGGAAAGTCTCCACCACCCCTCTGTGATGAGTTCGACCACTCATACCGATGTATATAATATTAAATAAAAAACCCAGTTTTAGTAATTTATTTTCAATCAAGCTTTAATTTTTTCTTAAGGTAAGAAAGAATCATGATGTAGAAATTTTACATTTTATTCACCTGTGTATACATTTATGGCATTTAAATTTCCATAGGCAAGTTCGATTTCCACTCAGCTTTTCGTCTTAGCTGTTTCTTGTTACGTAACCTACAGACATGTAATTTACAAACCAAACAAGTATGAAATGGAAAATGAAAATAATAAAAGACATTTATTCATTTTCTAAACTATAAGTTTTGACGGCCTCCGTGGCGTAGTCTTTACTGGACGGAGATCCGGGTTTGATCCCCTACTGGGCCGATTGAGGTTTTCTTAATTGGTCCAGGTCTAGCTGGTGGGAGGCTTCGGCCGTGGCTAGTTAGCGTTCCGGTACGATGTCGTGTAGAAACCGAAAAGGGTGTGTATTTTCATCCTCCTCCTAACAAGTTAGCCCGCTTCTATCTTAGACTGCATCATCACTTACCATCAGATGAGATTGTAGTTAAGGGCTAACTTGTAAAGAATAAAAAAAGCGTTAAAGATTAACAAACATCCACACATATTTTCACGTTTATAATATTAGTGGGATATTAGCAAAGATTTTATACTTTTAAAAGGTAATATATGAAATCTTTGGATATTCATATGAAATAGAATAAATTACAGTTAAATCACATCTCAATAGGCTACCGCGCTGTGAAACTTGTTTACTGATTTATCATGGCCGGGTGGGCTGGGCCCACCCTAGAATGGTCCAGTACTAGGCTACCGATTTAAAATTCTATTATGGACGCCAAAATACAAAATATACAAAGAATAATCAATAAAATCAGTCGACCCGTTTCAGAGGCCAGCGTCCACAACCAAACCAACGACATTTTTTATAATGAGTGTCAACTCTGTTCAGCGGTATGTAAGTGGCTGGTCCCTTAAGATGGGCCTGTGCCCACCCTAGGAAATAATCCTAGATACGCCAATGCTCATGGCACATGGTACATAGCACTGATTTCCTCCGGCACATAGGAAACGGTACATAGCTGTCAATTTGGCGGACGTGTCAACGCTACGCGGAACTCGCATCTGCATCAATTTTAGCAGCTGCGTCCACAGTGCAAGCGAATAACTGCGCTATGTCACAGAGACAAGAGGTGTTATCGTGTGAATATTATTTTAATAATATTTGTTAGGGATTGCGATCGCGCCTATCTTTTGCGTTGAACCCTTCCGCGTGGACCCGGATTATGTCCACTGGGACTGGTAGCGTTGACAACAAAATTAAACATTAATAAGTAAAATGTATATTTTTTTAATGATATTGTATATGTAATTGGTAAAGACTATTAAGTCTTACGTAACTTATACTCGTTATAAACTAGAAATAATTTAATTATTAATTATTAGTACTTTGACTTTGATTTCACATGCGATTGCTTTTGTGTACTATTTTCTGTTCATCCGCAGTAATTATTATTTCAGTCTATTACGTCATTAATCCGTAAATGTAGACGAAATATCATGTATCGGTAGCCAATGATAATTTTATACTATAGATCGGTTACCTCCCTACAAAATCACTGCAAAAAATGATCCGAATAATAGGCTACAAACTGAACATGCACATTTTTGTCTTTAATTACATTATTTATTTATCTATATATAGTTTTTACACTTCCTGAACATACAACTAACATTGAGATGTGGAAATTTCCTCACCTAGTAACACATCTAACAGTATTAACATTATTGTCGGTAGCAGTACTTGATCTAGTACACTCTAAACCTAGGTTCAAATTATGATGAACCGAGATGATGGATAATAGATAACTTGATAAGTACTTAGATCATTTTCTACCACAACATAAATGGCTTTATTACTAAATAGATTTCCGATATCCAAAGTTTATAATATGAGACTGAGTCATAAATATGATATCAGACTAAGGCGCTTTTGCAACTCTCATATACATACATTTAATTTTAAACTTTACGTCTTACTCGTAAACTATTATAGATACAATTTTATAATTAAAGTTGTTATAATATTTTTTTTTGACGATTCAATATATTTTCTGCCGACGGTACACTAAAGCCTAGTCTAAATAAGGGTTGCGAGTGGCATGAGTCAGCCATCTCCGTCCAGTGAGCGGGGACAGTGTGACCACTGACGGACATCTCATTCACACGTCGGCTTTGTGCATGTTGTCGCACTTTGCGTTACTTGCAGATTGTTGCCAGTTTACTATTGCAATGTAAAAACCTTTCCAATACTATTTACTGGACAATGACTTTGCAAGGTTCTTGTGACTGCTCCTTTATTTACGAGCGTCAAAAGAAAATTTAAATTAAAACCAATAATACTTAGCAGATGTTTGGTGCCACGGTTGAATTAGTATTTTTTTAAACTTCATATTTTACTAGCAAAAGCCCGCGACTTCGCGACTTTGACCACATAAAATTCAGTTTTTCGGGATACAAAGTAGCATACTTATGTGTTGCTCAATAATCCTCTGACTTCCAGTGAAAGACCGATTAAAATCGTTCCAATTGTTCCAAAGATTAGCCCGTAAAACAGACGGACAAATATTTAGAAAAGTTCGATTGTGTACCTATAGGCTCGTATAAATAACAATAAACTCTTCAAAAAATATTGATATTTTAAAATTACAGACAAGACACTTGAATTTTTTTTATATGTATTGATATAGCCTGCAACTTCGTCCACGTAGAAATCATAACCTCCATCTTGAATTTTATATGGAACTATCTAATGAAGAACACCGCATTAAAATCCGTTGCTTAGTTTAAAAGATCTTAAGAGTGCAGACGATTGGAAATGACTTTTCAATATGTACTATGTAATTAATGTACTCGTACTATTATAATTCGTACAGCATCACAATTATTACTGAAAAAAAAACAATCAAAATTACGTCATAATTATTTATTACACCGTATTCGCATTGTAGTTTGTAGCCAAGTCCTAAATAAGATTAAACTAAAAAGTAAAAAAAATTCGTCCAGCTTAAAATGTTTATAGCGCAATAAACTTTGTACCTACCTATTATGAGTTTGTTGTTAATAACAATTCCGTTAAAAAAATTAATCCTATTTTCCTTTTCGTTGCTTTGAGGAAAAATTTTTGTTATCTTTATCTAAAGTATATTCCAAGGTTGTTGTAAAATTAAAAAAGTTTCCTTAAACCAATAAATGCATCTGTAACTCTTTAATAGTTGTTTGTCCGTCTATTGACCACAACATTTATCAATCGCAGCCACTGTCAATGAAAAGGGCTTCGTGGGATCTCTGAGAATCAAACTTTCTCATAGAAAGTGGTGATGCGTCCTTTGATCGCTTCACCGCATCATCTTAATGTATCTCTCTTTAATAGATAAGGATACGGAAGTTTTAACTTGTATGGAAAATTGCTATAGAAAAGCATTTAATGCTTGATAATATATTTGTAACATGAAAGGATTATTTAGCTAAACGAATAACATTTATACATTTTCAACCCATGTGCTGTTAAATATTTGAGAATTTGCTAGAAAATTTTATTTTGTGCCAAAAAAAAATAGTCAATTTTAAGAGAGGACTAAATTAAAATAAATATTCCAAATTATAAACTATAATTTTGAAAAGTTTCTTACATTGAATATATTTCTTAAGAATCCTTCTAAGAAAGTGAATATTTTATCAAAATAATTCCAACAGTTCGGGATTAGTAAATCGTAATAATGTCCAGTTATTTGCAATAACTGGCAGCATTGTGTAAGGAGCTGAATTGACAATTGCGAGTGCGGAGGAGATTTGGCGTTATCTATCAGCGTGATAAAGTCGTGCCATTTGTGAGTGGCATTAATGTTATTCTTACACAAATATGATTTACAACGTTTCTGGGAAGACACAATGCTCCCGTGGCTCAACTCTTCCCTATTGTCGCCTGTATATTTTTTCCATGTCATTGTCAAACGTTGTCAGAAAGGATAATTTCGAATCTATGCGTCCGTCATCTGCGGACAATGCCCACTATTAGCGGATTATAATACGCAAAAAGAGCAGGTACTGTTTCATTTGCGGTGCCAAGATGCAAGTGGCAGCGTTGGATTCCAAAATGTATGCTTTTAATTTTGATGGATGATGTAAATTAGTTGATTTGTACCTACTGAATACTCAGTACCTACTGCAATCTCTCGAAGCTGTGTTAAGCTGAATATTAAACTGTTAATGCAAGTAAAACTACGGCCGTTTATATCACAGATTTTGATGTGAGTACTTAAAGAATGAAATATATTGGATGATTCATTTTATTTGTCTAAAAGCAGCTAAGGTTATTTAGTCAGAGGTTATCATTTAGAAAACTTCTTAAACCTTAAAACTAAAAAATTTCGCCCAGCTTAAAATTTTCAAAAATCATTTTAATCAATTTATATTACAGTTGGTAATCTAAAGAGTGTTGATGAACTAAGAACAAGTTAAAGTTTTCTAATAATAATGCCAAATTTGTCTCTCATTTAGTTTGTTTTTTAATTATGGCAATAGGGCGTTTCAGAAGAATTATTAGGGAGTTTCAGAAAATTGCAATAACGTTACTTATTCCCAAATTTCTGAGATGCGGATTAGGTAACTTATTGTCGTACTTGGCCTGTATTTATTTTAATTAACATGAGACTTAATTTATAGCTTCTTATTACTTTATTAACAACTATAAAAAGTTAACAACTGATATGTGCATCAGTATATCACTTGCACCACACACAAATATTTGCTTGCGTTAGACAGATGCAAGTTGGCTATCCCTGGAGACGCTCGCTGGCGATTATCTCAAACAAAAACATTTCGGACCTCGCAACCTGCAGGCCAGGGTCCAGACGTGAGGTTCGCCACGTCCTCGGAATACAAGCTTGCGTTTGTTATTTTAGTTGTTAGTCAAATAATGCCAACTTCTGAAATGTGTTCAGCCTTCCTAAAAAACTTCTACAAATCCCACTGTTATCAGAATCATACTATCAGCTTTAAGTTAATTCATACTATAGTATTGATAATAATAGTTTCCTTTTTATAAGACTCTCAACTATATCGAACGTTTATATTACCTAAAGTATAAAATGCTAGACACTTTGATTGAACAAAAAAAGCAAACATGCAAACTGTGTTGTAACAGTAGACCACACTTGATGTTCCCACTGTATCGAATCGTACGACACCTTGGACATGTCAATCAATCCTTTACTAACGGTACCCACCATGGGGCCGAGCGTTTGATACAACCCCACATAATTGACACAATTGCGGGAACGCCTTCCATCCCCGGTCCCACAATGTTACCTAACTGTATTCGCCTAGTTTATAATTCATCACCTCTTATAATCCACATTTCTTTTATTATTGTGGTAGGTTTATAGATCTTTGTTAAATGTCCCATTTGTGGATTATCCTAGAATATTGTCATTTTACACCTGCTGTTTGGAGTATATTGTACATTGTATTTATGTAACATCGTCATTCTGACTATATACATCATATAAAAAGCCTCTTAGTGAAACTCTTTAAAGTTTATATCTATTACATCTGAATTTGAAAAAAGTCCCTAACCTAAAACCATGCTATTGAGCCGTTTGCATTCAGCGCGTCCCTGCAACTCGCTTAACGTCATCAGTCTAACTGGTGAGGGAATACACTTTCTAGTGTTTAGTTGTCATTCCAGCATATTGGGACCCCAACGTCCATCGATTCTTCGAACTGTGTCGCTACAGCTTCGCGAGCTATGAGTTAACCTATGTCGATGACTGTTTGGTTGTTCTGAGGATCCTCTCATTTCTGATTCGAATATTTTATTATTATTAACTAAAATGATAATATTTTTCTTCCATCCAGCAATCACAAATGTCCAGTCACTCCGTCAAACTGCGCCGCTAACAAACTTCCTGGCTGCTCCATCTCTACAAACATCGGGTCTCATCTCACGAGCGATGGCGTCACTGGCGCAGATGCACAAAACTGGTCCACACATCAAAAAACGGAAATCAAGAAATCCTCTTAATGGACACCCATTTGCAAAAGTAAGTCACTAAATGTAGGTACACTCACTCATATAAATTTTTAAGAAAATAAAGTTAATTAGATGATTTTGTAATACCTATAAAAATGCCAAAAATGTTTTGAGGGGGAGGTTTTCATCCTTTAAACTCTTGTAATTTTTTTGTTTATTGACGCAATAAAACCCTTAAATTTACAATGGCGTGCCTTGCTGTAATCTGGATTATATCTGTACTAGCTAATGCCCGCAACTTCACCGTTCCAGAGGTTGTTTGACAAATTGTCAGATTTTAGACAAATTGTAATCTATTTCTGTGCTAAATTTCATCTAGTCTTGCCCAGCGACTTTTTCACTAGGGAGTAGCCGTGTTGGCTACTAGCATATAGTTATGTATACAATATCCCCATAACAAACTTCTGTATTTATATTATAAATAGGACATTGACCTCCTTTTTAATAGGAGATCGATGAAGTGGGAAGGTTTATGAAACTGTTATATAATATTATAGTAAACCCTTCTTGGCAGTCGGGTAAAAAGTATTTGAACCACAATGTAACATTGCACAGTTACTCTCTTGGTTATTTGGTTTCAAGTATCAATTTTAACTTACTTATGATGTTTCCAACAGGGGGTAGTGTTAAAAACTCTGATCAAGAAACCAAAGAAGCCGAACTCCGCCAACCGCAAGTGCGTGCTGGTGCGGCTCTCCAACGGGCGCGAGATGGTGGCCTACATCCCCGGCATCGGACACAACTTGCAGGAACACAACATTGTGCTCGTCAGAGTTGGAAGGTAGGCAGTGTTAACACTGATCAACAAGCCGAATAGGGGTCTTAGGGTCTCAACACCGAGATCCTGATCTATGGAGTGCAAGATATCCGCATGTAGTAACACAGTATTTTTGACTAATTTTAGGGAAAGGGGAATATTGGTCATATTTCAAAAAACATTATTTATTTATTTATTTATTTATTTATTTGTAACGCCAACAATGACAGCAGAAAACATTATATATAAGTGAGTTACAAAATTCTTGAACTACTGCAGCCATCTTTTACAGGCATTCACAACACTGCAGAGTCCGGTTAAAAACTTAAAGTAAAAGATTAACTTACAATCTAAAATAATTTACCAAAAATTTACAATAATAAAAAAATAATTAAAATGTCAAAATCAAGAAGGTTTACAATGTTATACTTATTGTAGTTTCCATTTACGTGTCACTTTCTAATGAGGAGTGATGGGTCCTGAAGTTCGCTGTTAAAATATACTGATGATAACAAAAAAAAATGCGTAACGTGCCTAATAAAGTTTACACTTCAAAACTTTAGTGTAACTTCACAAACTTTATTGATTGATTTGTGCTCCGCGAATTTACTTACCTACTTATTATATACACACACGAAAGTCGCATAAGTGGTATGTGCGAGGTGATTTTTAGCTTAGACCCGCCACGCTGCACCAATGCGGCTTTGCGGTTAAGGTTTCTAACAAATATACTTTATTTTCAGAGTACAAGACTGTCCGGGCGTGAAGCTGAAGTGCGTGCGCGGGAAATACGATCTGCCTCACGTCATCAAACAGAAAGTCTAGTTTATATTTACTCGTATGTTCTTTAGTTTATTTTAGTCAAAAATATACTTAGTATTAAATAACCTTTGAGTTTTATTAAAAACCGGTTTCCTGCAGTATCATTAACAACCCATATTCAGCTCACTCTTGATCACGAGTCTCCTCTTAGAATAAGATAGGCACGCTGGCCCAATGCGGATTGACAGACTTCACACACGTTGAGAATTCAGAAATTTCTCAGGCATGCATATTTCCTCAAGGTGTTTTTCCTTCACCGTTTGAGACGCGTGATATTAAATTTCTTAAAATTCATATAACTGAACAGTTGGAGGTGCACGCCTCCGACCGGTATCGAACCTACGCCCTACAATGGGGATGATGACTAGGTTTGAATATATTGATTTTTATGATACATTCGGGTAAATAGGATCAATGTTAACTAATTTATACATAAAAAGCAAAGATTGTCTGGATATTTGCAAAATAAATCAAATTATAAAATTTCAAAAACTATTAAATTTTTTTTATCGTAATTAGATGAAAATTCATACAGTTTTAGCTTCCTTACATTAAATGTGACATTTTTTAATATATGAACTATAAAGATAAACGCACAAATAACAAAGATATTAGTAATTTTGTTTGAACGCGCATACAAATCTAACGATCATTACATTGCCTATGACGTCATTTTTTCGAGCCATTTTGTATGGGGCGTTTTTCAGGGATCCGCAGCAGCGCCGCAAATCTGACTCTTCAAACCCCTGTAGCTCCGAAAGTAATGATCGCAGATACCCTGTTCCTTTTACAAAATTGCTTTACTATTAGTATACTCTTAATTTATATACAATTTAAAAAACAGTCATCATCCCTATTAGAAAGCAGGGGCTTATCACGGCTCAATCGGATTCTTGTTAGTTAATAAAATAAAAATTAAAAATATGAAACACAACCGCTGTTATTGTAAGTAGGTATTCTAACTAGGTTTCTAATTACAACTTGGTGCTCACACTGCCATGCACCCAAATGTAAAAAGCTTTCTTGATATTTAAATGTTTTTACTAAAAAAATCTGTATGTAGGTAATAATTAACCGCATTTACAACTTGGCGTTAACACTGCCATGCGCCCAAATTCAATTAATATAAAATCGATAAAATGATTTACTAAAATTTTAAACATTTGTGATGCGGGTACAATTTACTTAGTTATTAGTTTTGAAACAAATAACAATTCCATTATCCAATATCATGTGATATACCTATGTTTCGATTACTTATTATTCTTAGTTTTTAACCGACTTCCAAAAAGGAGGAGGTTCTACGTTCGGCTGTATGTATGTTTTTTTTTTTTTTTTTATGTATGTCCAGCGATAATTCCGTCAATTATGGACCGATTTTGAAAATTATTTTTTTGTTTTGAAGGGTTTACTTCCAGGGTGGTCCCATTTTTTTCATGTCAGGATCTGATGATGGCATCCTGGAGAAATTGAGGGGAACTTTCGAAAGTTGTAGAGACGGCTAGTGCGTTTGTTAGTGTTTCCATAAGGTATTTTAAACCACTACAACTTTATGAAGGTTTGGAGTTGGTCTGATGATGGAGCCGAAACACAGACGATGGAACTCGTCAACGATTTACAGCAGTCACCTTTTGTTTGGGCTTGATTAATTTGTATTGATGAGTACTTTCCACCTATATGGATTGTGACTGTATTAAGGGTCTGGTGATGAAGACGAGGGACAGTGAAGAGAACTCCTCGACGGTTCACAGTAGCTACCTCGTGTTTGGACTTGATAAATTTGTATTGATGAGAACTTTCCACCTAAATGGATTGTGGCTGTATTAAGGGTCTGGTGATGAAGACGAAGCACAGTGAAGAGAACTCCTCGACGGCTTACAGTAGCTACCTTGTGTTTGGACTTGATAATTTTGTATTGATAAGAACTTTCCACTTAGATAGGTTGTGACTGTACACACGCAGTAGGTATGCTAACACTAAAAATAAAAAAATAAAAATTTTAATAAAAAAAATTCAACCGACTTCCAAGTCTAAAAATAACTTTAACTAAAAAGCAAAAAATAACATCCTACCTATGTGCTACCTTCTGATCAGTTTGAAGGCGGTACCAAGCCAGTGTCGTGTTTTAATTAAAGCTGTTTCTGAAAGAATCACAGAAATTTTGTAGTTAAAACGTGTTTAATTAAAACATCACTGGCATGGCCTTCAAACTGATCAGAAGGTAGCACATAGGTAGGATGTTATTTTTTGCTTTTTAGTTAAAGTTATTTTTTGACTTGGAAGTCGGTTGAATTTTTTTTATTAAAATTTTTGCTATTCTTATTTCAAGACAGTTTTCCTTCTATCAAAATACAGAATTTTTCTGGCCAGGAAACTTGAACCTGGAACTCACAATCCACAGCCGAACTAACTAAGCAAAGCAAGGGACCAAAGAGGTAGTACTCATCTGACATCTCATCACAAATCTCATCTCTGCCACATAAAAATATGATACTGTGTAGTGACGAATCCAGTGTTGCCATTGGTCGTTCGCTTATCGAATCGAATGCGCGCGCGCCGCGCCCTACCTTTTGTTGTGCAACTCACAAAAAAGCATATAATGTGGGGTTTTGGAGGATAATAAGGTAGCTATTATAGTATGCGCATTATCATCTGAGTCGTCCGGTCATAAAAGTCAAAAAAGATAGGAATGTGCAGCGCGCCTACCTGCGCACCCTAATTATCGATAAACGGCTACCTGCGCACGTGCTAATGATGAGTCAATAATGATTTGGACGATTCTGATTGGTCGGTTTCTAATGTAATTGCATTGCGTATTTTTTTTGCTATAAATGTGTTTACTGCAATTAAATAAATACATTCATGTGTTACTCGTTGCGCACTATGGATACTAATATATAATAAATTTGGCAGAAGACGAAGATTCTGATGATGAAGACTCAGATGAAGATTAATTTTATTTAGTTAATAATTATATAATATGAAATATGTATTATATTAAATCAAATATTGTTAATTTTTTTAATTTTGTGAACAAGATACGATAATAAACTTTACTTATCGATAATATGTCTTTCATTGTTACACCCTTCACTAGACGGCTCCATAAGACCCATAAGTGCAAGCGAGATAGATATAGAGAAATGATTTATGGCCCTAAGACTCAGTTGTTAATGCTATTAGTATAGAGATCACGCGCCGCTTATAATAAATTTGGCAGAAGACGAAGATTCTGATGATGAAGACTCAGATGAAGATTAATTTTATTTAGTTAATAATTATATAATATGAAATATGTATTATATTAAATCAAATATTGTTAATTTTTTTAATTTTGTGAACAAGATACGATAATAAACTTTACTTATCGATAATATGTCTTTCATTGTTACACCCTTCACTAGACGGCTCCATAAGACCCATAAGTGCAAGCGAGATAGATATAGAGAAATGATTTATGGCCCTAAGACTCAGTTGTTAACGCGCGTACTATAGTTACATTACTGCATGATTTTCAGCTAAGGTGGGATACCAATTTAAAAACTTACGAGTTTATTTCGGAACGGATTACCTATACGTAGGTAGGTACGCGAGAAAGTGATAAAATTCAAATAAATTTAGGGTAGACAGTACAACGTACCTACCTATTATAATATCTTTATTTTAAATTCAGGTATGCCCAAGTAGTAATTATTATTTTATGATTCAAATAAAAAAAGTTGACCATACCTAGCCTGTGCATATTGTCCAGGTATTCATATTGTTATTAAATAATTTAAATGAAAGAATGATGAATAAAAGAAAATTTTACTTTGAAGTGTTATATTAAAATTTAAAATATTTTATTCTCACTTATTATTATTTACAAATCTTAATCACATGCGTAATTAGGTATAATATTATGATTTTTTTTATTTAAAATCATAAATCTTTTATTAAAGATATATTTTAATAAATTATTATACAATAATAATATTTACAAAATTGCACTCTAACTTGACTCGTTACATTAAAATAAATACTAACATAAATAAAAACTTATAAATACAACTTATTATAACTTAAAGTAATTATTCTAACAAACACAAGGTTGGCGACATCTCGCGCATGCTCTATTTCCTAATAAACTCTTTAACTTGGCGACTTCATTCTTCAAATATGTCACTTTCAACGCCAAATGGATTTCTCTCAGCTTTCTTCTATCTCTACTCTGTTTCGCCGCATAATTGTTCCTCTCCCTCTGTTTTCTGTACGAATCGTCAGCCGCTTGGCTCGTCTGGACAGCGCGACGCATGCGTGGATTGTTTCCCAGTAGAGTTCCACCATTTTTCTCCGCCATAGCTCTCAGAGCGTCCCTTTCGAACGCCTGGAAATCTGGATCATCGGATAAAATATCCACATCCATCATGTAGCTCGGGCGTTTTCTCTCGTTGACCGATACAGGAGATTCTGGAGGCGAGATCAATCCACTTCTCGGAGGGCTGATGGATTTAGGATAGCTTGTACACGAAGACACCGGCGATACAGGCGTTTCTCCAATGGGCACGTAGACTGGGTAACCCATATAAGGATAAGCACTGTGCTGGTACACTGTCTCTTCATAATGTTGATACTCCGGTATAGTTTGGTACGGTTCGGGAGATATCCGCTCCGATTTGCACTTCACTGTTAGATCTAACGCCGTATTTTCAGCGTAAGGCGTCCACAGAGCCATCGCTAAGTACTTTAAGTTAGCTTAATAATTTAAGTTAAATTTATAAGTTGTATTAAGTTGTCGTCACGGAAGTTGAGGAGTAACTAATGAATTCGAATATGCCCCCATTCTATTTATGCACGTAGGAGTGGCTTAGGGATGCACCCCCACTCTAGCCAACCCCTGCGATAAGCGAAGGGTTGGCACGCGGGGGTTGTTTACCTGCCTATTAACGGGATGCGGTGGTGACAATAGATCTCTATTGTTTTGGACGTTGCATACATTTGCATTTTGATCATTCTTTTGTATTTTTTTTCAGTTTTGTTTTATTTTAACGCCGTAAAATAGGTAGTGTTATAAAATAACATGATGTTTTTGTGCTAGGTAGCAATTATTATTATATGACATTGGTCAATTGGTTCACATTCAAGTTTTATAAGCACTTTTGGAAAAACTTTGAAAAAATTACTGATAGTGTACTAACGAATACGATTCGCAGGAAGGCTCTTATAAAATTAAATTGCCCTATCTTAATATGGCATTTTATTTTTATGAGTCTGCAAGATGATAAATTAGATGGATAGGTAGGTACATAATTGAAATAATTTCAGCTGGTCTTAAACATGAATAGATGCCTACATATAATATAGGTAGCTAGGTACTTGTACGGTACATGACCAATACTTACACAAACATGTTTATTTGACTCCCGATCGTTAAGAAATTGCTACGATTGGATATCCGATTAGGTGTTAATTCATCACGAGTTGTTTACTAGATCTTACTGTTACTAGATTAAGAAGTAATTAGAGGCTCTAATGGTTTTGTTTGCGACTTTGCGATGAAGACAATACTCAATTTATTATCGGTACTCTCGTTAGGCGATCAATACTTTGCGCTGTAAGTAAACAATACTTAGACGTGATAGCCCAGTGAAATGATCTCTGCTTCCGACTCCGGAGGGCGTAGGTTCGAATCCAATCCGAGGCGTGCACCTCCAACTCCAACAACAGTTGATGGATTTTTAGAAATTAAATATCACGTGTCTCAAACGGTAACGGAAAAACATCGTGAGGAAACCTGCATTTCTTAATTCTCTGCGTGTGTGAAGTCTGCCAATCCGCACTGGGCCAGCGTGGTGGATTTTCGGCCTAACCCCTCTCATTCTGAGAGGAGACTCGAGCTCAGCAGTGAGCCGAATATGCGTTGATAACAAACGAATCTAACGTTCGTTACCTACTCGTACTTATCTATGTATCGCACTTCCGTGTCTTCGCTTGATTTTTACAGTAAGACGATAGGTAAGTAGGTAGGTACATAACTTCATATTCCTCAGAAAATGATAACATGTGGTCAAATCATACCCTACTACTTAACGAAGTGAAATGATTATGTCCGTGCGTCGATAGAAGCTATTCAAGCGTTAGAGACACCAAATGTCGTTTTTACTGACAAAAGGAAATCTTCTTTACATAGTTGGATCTTTACGACGGAACGTTATTTGAATAAGTAATCTTTGAGCTTTTGCGTGTTTGCTTAATTCAGTATCAACCCATATATAGCACACTGTTGAGCACGAATCTCCTCTGAAGATGAGAGGATTGGCGGATTGGCAGACTTCACATACCTATCCACGAAGAGAATTGACAAAATTCTCAGGTAAGTATGCAGATAAACACGTGATATTTAATTTCTTAAAATGCACATATCTAACTGAAACGTTGGAAGTGTTTGCCCTGCACCGGATCTGAAACTATACGCCCTCCGAATCGAAGGCAGAGGTCATATCCACTGGGCTATCACGGCTCTTTACTAGGTACATAGTAATAAATGTTTAATACTTAAATATTTAAATTTACAACAACTAGATTAAAATAACTTATCCAATACGTTGTTTTTGTTTATTGGCAGGTAAAAAATTATTTAGTTTCATACGAAACACAAGCATCCTGGAAATCCCCTGTAGGTACCGTTGTAATCCTTCTCCCGTAAATGAAAGCCTACGTAATCCTACTATCTTAAGCCCTGGCCTGATGCGGGCGATGTATAGCGAGGCGACAGTATAGCGCCGCTGCTGCGCAAGCTTTATGGCGAAGGACAGGTACAGGAGGCGGCGCGTGTCAAATTATAATAATCTGTAAGACAATGGACAACTTGGCTGACGCTAAGATTTTTATGGTAGCAGAAATCATGACGTCAGGACGATTACTTTTAAGTGTTTTTCTTTTTTATTCTCTACAAGTTAGCCCTTGACAATCTCATCTGATGGTAAGCGATGATGCAGTCTAAGATGGAAGCCTGCTATCTTGTTATAAGGAGGATGAAAATCCACACCCTTTTTCGGTTTCTACACGACATCGTACCGGAACGTCCTTTCGTAATCGTACTTTATCGATAGGGTGGTGACTAGTCACCCCACCAGCCAAAAACGTAAATTATATGTAGCTACTGTGTCTACCTACCCTTGTTGTATGAATCAGTCTAGTAATTTTTTACTGTCCATTTCGAAATCATTAGCCTGATATTGGTCTAAACACAAAAACATTACAGTTTTCTAAATTTTTTACTATAACAGCTTTCTAATTTCTTCACCACCTAGGTATACGTTTATATTGGAGTCAAAAACTTATACCATCAAAGCGCTAATATCCCATAAATATTATAATAATCTGTAATATATATAATGTATATAATGTAATGTATATAATTATGAAAAATCTTGAAAACATAAATATAACGCACTAATTGTATCTGTTCGATAAGTCCACCCTAAACCCTAAAACGCGCCGTTCTTCGAAAGAAACATCCAGATCGTAATCCCTATATTCCCGAATGAATGGACCCGTTTTAATGAAATGCGCAAGACAATGACGAGCCAGTTTTATTGCGCCTATTTTGAGGAAATCGTCTTAAAATTTTTAAGACACAAAGAAAATAGAAGTCGGCTATATTTTTATATTACTAATACTCTTACAAAAATTACCGATGGAAAATTTCGAATCTGGATTAGTGAAGAACTCTTTAAGACTTAGATAAATAATCTTAGGTCTTCCGCACATTCAATAGGTAGGTAATGTAGAAAATAAGATAAGGTAAATAAAATAAAAGATTACGGTATTATTTACGGGTATCGCTAACTAACTACATAGCCCAACCAGGGAACCTATAGGATCTCATAATCTGAAGTAGCATGATACTATGTTGAACTTGAAATTTGTTTTATAGGTACCTACCTATGCCTGTAATTTTAACGTCATACCCCTACCCTTCGCACTGGAGGTGTTAATTCAGAAATGAGCACTGTGGCGACCATTTATAAGAACTACTAGCGGACGCCCGCGACTTCGTCCGCGTGGAATTTAGTTTTTCACAATCCCTCGGGAACCAGGAATTTTTACGGGATAAAAAGTAGCCTATGTTTAATTTCATTTTATACCAAATTTCAGCTAATTCGGTATGTGTGTTTCAGTATGCGAGGCGTGAAAGAATAACAAACATTCATATCATCAAAATCATCAGTTTTCGCAAATTTTTTCGGGATAAAAAAGTAGTCTATGTGTTAATCCAGAGGTAAATCTATTTCCATTCCAAATTTCAGCCAAAACGCTTCAGTAGTAGCGGCGTTAAAGAATAACAAACATCCAAACATCCATACAAACTTTCGCGTTTATAATATTAAGTACAAAGTAGGATATTAAACAGAAATCTGGTCTATCAAGTCCAATTTTGACTGATATGGAAGAATCTGGAACTGCGAAGTCTAGCCTTCGCTTTACGCTAGTTTAAAGGTCCTTTGTCATATGCTTTACTTAAAACTGTAAAACTAAAACCCCGTACCACAACATGCAAATAATGACACAACCAGCCCAGCGTCACAATGTATCTCCCGCGGAGCTGGGCGAATGGTGCGAGGCCCGTCACTCCGCAATGCAAATATTTTCTCAGAAACGGCGTAAGTATAACGGTGTTGTTGGCTCACTTAAGGTAGCGCTATCCTTCTTCATACAAGACATACAGATACAGTAGGTACATGTATGTAGATACAGTACACAGTACAGGTACTGTAGGACTAACTAAACGTCGTCCTGAACTAAAAGTTTGAAGTCATTCTTTAAAAGGTAGGTAGTAGGATAGCAGACCTCTTTGTAGCAGAACTCGTCCAGAGAAACACTACCAGCTTATTTCTGCCGTATAGAAAATGCTTGTAGGCAATTTAATCGGGTTTCATTTCCAGACAATTAATTACTGTATGTAATGATAATAAACATATTTTTTATAGTGTTTTGTATAACATTTTTTATTTTATTAACATTGTTGAAATTGTTAAAAAAGGACTAATAAAGAACAGAAAAAAAAGAAACATTTTAATGAATGATGATTTCAGAAAAAAACGCACCTGTTAAGTTTACTGTCGGTGTTTCTCAGTAGCCTGCCTGCTGAACCCGTAGTAGAGTCTTTACAAATAGTCCAACTTGACGTTTCAAAAGTGTTTGTAAACTAAGCCTTCTACATATACGTAAATGAATTTTGTTTTTTTTTTAGAAACATGGCCGTGAAATCATAGGAACATGAGGCTAGATATATATTACTTTGTCTTTGCTACATTCATATTTTTTTAAATGCTTGTAAAATACAAAACATAATTTTGTATTTCATGCAATTTCATTGCAAAACATCAACCATGAAACATTTGGTCATAAATACAACGCGTAAAAGAACAAGACCAGCGTACTCTTAACATTTAAAACCAAATCTCGAGGGATTAAGATAAGTCAAAAGATCTGTATCGTATTGCAAAAATGGTGACAATTTTAATACTAGCATGAATAGGCGGGTGTGCAATGTTATGTTTTTGCTTCGGGTACCTACTTAACTGTTCTTTGGGATTTATAAACAATCAAACATGGTTTGTTTAGGTAGGCAGTGTACTCTCCAGCGTCCTATTTCGTACACAATGGAAATTATTTTGCTATATTGTGACGCTTATCTAACTAATACTGGTGTACTGGTGTGGTGTGATACCATAATTATTTTTACTATAAATCTATATTACGAGTATAAAGCTGAAGAATTTGTTTGTTTGTTTGTTTGCTTGAACGCACTAATCTCAGAAACTACTAGTCCGATTTGAAAAATTCTTTTAGTGTTAGATAGCCCATTTATCGAGGAAGGCTATGGGCTATATTTTATCGCCATATTCCTACGAGAACGGAAACCACGCGGGTAACCCGTGCGGTGTCAGCTAATGAGAAATATAGATACTAGTAGTAGTAGTAGTAAAACTTATTGTTTGAATTGATTTTATATTTTTCTCTGTTTGTCGTCCAGATCATGCCATCAACTTATCTACTTAGAAAGATTTGTGTCATGACCAGAATACATAGGTACCTACCTATTTAAATTTACTCTAAGAACTTTTAGCTGAAAGGCTTTAGATATAAAAAAAATATTTTGTGTAGAATAGAGCTTTTCAAATCTAATTAAAAGTCATCAAGTTTTAATGTTTGTAAAGACTCAACCACCGATTTGGAAGACAAGTTCAGCTGAGAAGCACTAATTATTCGCTTATTTTTGCTGCCATGAAGTATTGCTGTGTTTCCATCATGAGTGACTAGTGAGTTATGGTGACTTATAACAGGCGCATGAAGGTTAAAAGTCTCGCATCATATTGATGGACAGAACAGCATTTTGTTCCACGTGTCCTGCGAAATGTTACTCTGTTTAATTACCTGGTTTTCCATTTACCAACAGGTGAGCCATAATATGCTAATCCGTCAAATAAACTATAAAAAAAAAACCTTCTCATATACGGTGAAATATATACCTACGGGCACAAATTAAACACCGGATCGATATTACATAACTGCGTTAGGAGAGGCAGGGGAAGGGTCGCACCCTTATTTATCGCGCGCCGCCCAGTGCATCCCTCGCCTGCGCAACTTATAATACAATAGCTGAAGGGTGAACGGTATTGTTCATTTACGTTGGATACGTCATACATATAACCTCTTTAGGAACCCGCGTCCAAAACATGAAGCATTACGGAACCATTTGGTTTTGACAAAAAGAAATAGTAAAATTAATTTAAAATACCGTTTTCTCCCAGACAAATGGACGTTAGGAGTAGATAAGCTAATCCTACTTCAATAAAAGAATGAGAAAAAAGTAAGTTTTAGAAATAGTCTGGCTATTGAAACTAACCCCACTTTATAATAAACTTCGTAAACAACATAGTAAACATCGGCTATTAGTTTGAGTAAACTTCATTTATGTGAATCACACAAATGAAGTGAAAGAAGTTTACTCAAACTAATAGCCAATGTCAATTATTAATTTACGCGACTCAACGTCACCTGAATAAGCTCTGGATTTGGAGCGAAACGTACGTATGTGGATTTTCGGTCAGATCTAGGTGACATTTTCGCGTAGATTCGTCGGTATTTCGCGCATATTGGCGAAAAAAAATAGATATTCACTGTGGGAAATTCATTGATTTATGTTGCTTAAACTCAATGATAACTGGCGTTTCCCTCGATTGAAGTCGAAGCAGTTAATAAGTGATTTCATCAAGCCCTTCGTACAATACATACCCAAAATTATTTTTATTTTCATAATAAACACGCGCACGCGCAAGCTGCGCTACACAATCCTTTGCCGCTCGTGTCGCGTTCTATCTGATGGGATGTCATCTTAACCACCGTGTTTGCTTTAGCCACGTGGCTGTGATCGATATCTGACTGTTGGAAATAACAAATAACATCACATATATTACGGTTGCAAGCCAGTCCCCATAAGCTGTTAAACTAAACGTGAAAACAAAAAAGAACATCTGATTTTCCCGACATACCTCATTATATTTTAAGAATATTATACCTAAGTAGTTTGTCTGCTTTCAGAAATATATTTAGTTTTGGATGTTATAGTAAGGTGTACTTACAACCAAGTAGACAATACGGATGATGACAGTTTTTTAAATTGTATATAAATTAAGAGTATACTAATAGTAAAGCAATTTTGTAAAAGGAACAGGGTATCTGCGATCATTACTTTCGGAGCTACAGGGATTTAAAGGGTCAGATTTGCGGCGCTGCCGCGGATCCCTGAAAAACGCCCCATACAAAATGGCTCGAAAAAATGACGTCATAGGCAATGTAATGATCGTTAGATTTGTATGCGCGTTCAAACAAAATTACTAATATCTTTGTTATTTGTGCGTTTATCTTTATAGTTCATATATTAAAAAATGTCACATTTAATGTAAGGAAGCTAAAACTGTATGAATTTTCATCTAATTACGATAAAAAAAATTTAGTAGTTTTTGAAATTTTATAATCTCATTTATTTTGCAAATATCCAGACAATCTTTGCTTTTTATGTATAAATTAGTTAACATTGACCCTATTTACCCGAATGTATCATAAAAATCAATATATTCAAACCTAGTCATCATCCCCATTGACAGAGCGCGTTGCTGTGTAAAACAAAATAAATTAACCTTCAGTTTATACACAAACACATTTGGTGACTCGTACCACCACTACATATATCAAAATCTAAATGGATTTTCCGGAGTAGGTTGACTAGCACTATAAATTCAATTCCAATATTTAATTTATTGCTTTCGGAAGTTCTTTTTTAGAGACGACTTCATTTTGAGCTTACGAATATGTAAGAAAACTGCTAGCGGAGCCTTTATTTAACTACCTATATTAAATTAACAATTAAAGAAAAACGAAAATTTAATCTTAATTGAGTGCCATGTTTGTCGAAAAATTGTTTTTTAAAAATACTAGCGGACGCCTGCTACTTTGTACGCGTGATAGGTATTAACTTTTATGCAAATGCATAAATTTTTCCGGGATAAAAAGAACCTTTATTATGTACCTTAATCGTTATATACAATTGAAAAAAAAATAATCTAATTAATATGGATTAGTGGTAGGTACCTGAAAATGTGATGTGAATGTCGTGATAGCCCAGTGGATGACCTCTGCCTCCGATTCCAGAGGGTGAGGGTTCGAATCCGGTCCGGGAAATGCACCTACAGTCAGTGTTCATTATAAGAAATTAAATATTATCACGTGTCTCAAACGGTGAAGGAAAACATCGTGAGAAAAACCTGCATATCAGAGAATTTTCTTAATTATCTACGTGTGTGAAGACTGCCAATCCGCATTGGGCTAGCGTGGTGGTCTATTGGCCTTACCCCTCTCATTCTGAGCTCACTCAAGCTCAGCAGTGAGCAGAATATAGATTGATAGCGAACGCACCTGAGAATGTTAATTAGAAAACCTAAAATCTAAAATATTTAGTGCCCCCTCTACCGCAGGTGTGCACATCATACCAAGCTCTCCAGAGAGGGCTGTCTAATCTGTATGTCCACGTACTGAGGAGGACGTTGGAGCTGTTCACAAGTCTGGAGATCATTGAAGCCACGCATTCTTATGATGGCACAATAATCATCCAGCCGAGCCTCCGCAAACATCTACGAAGACTACCTATTGTACCGACTATTTATTGTACCGGACCCGAAATATAATTGTTTGATTTACCTATATATATATATACCGTGTCCTGTAAATATCACGACATACTTTACAAGGCGATAGCTGACATAGCTGACATCAAGGCCTACTAAAATACCGCTATGTAATGTTAGCCAAATTTTACGGTTTTTAAGAAAGGTAATTAGTTGATTTTTTTGGAAAAAACTTACTTCGCAGTAGAAAAGTTTAAACTTTCATTACTTGAAATAACTATTCAAAAATAATTACCAAGTATAAATTCAACGCTTAAGTAATTTTTCAGCACATGGTATAAACTAAATTGCACTGAAGGTCGGTTTTTGTATTTTGTACAAAAATCAATATAACTTAAAAACCGTAAAATTTCGACTAACCTAAATTATTATTTTAGTAGGCCTTAGTGTGAGCTATCATCCTGTAGAGTATGTCGTAATGTTTACGGGACACGGGGCAACCTGTATAATGAGAGTTCAAAGTCTACACATATGAAATATAATCGAAAACAGAATCATTACCAGATTAAATTGAACAACAAATTAACATACACCATTACGTGTTATGATTTACTTACTGTCGTCATTGTTTCATGAGTAGGTACGAGTAATAATTAGAAAGATCTAATTAAGAGAGCCGTGATAGCCCAGTGGATATGACCTCTGCCTCCGATACCGAAAGGTGTCGGTTCGAATCCGGTCAGGGGCATGCACCTCCAACTTTTCAATTGTGTGCATTTTAAGAAATTAAATATCACGTGTGATCGATCACACTAACGGTGAATGAAAACATCGTAAAGAAACCTTCCATACCAGAGAATTTCCTTAATTCTCTGCGTGTGTGAAGTCTGCCAATCCGCACTGGGACAGCGTGGTGGACTATTGACCTAACCCCTCTCATTCTGAGAGGAGACTCGAGCTCAGCAGTGAGCCGAATAGGGGTTGTTAACGAGGATCTAACATCTTGCTCAAAGAATATGTATGTTTGGGTGCTTTATCTGATGAAAGAATTAGCTTCGATATCTCTATAAAGAATTTGATCAATTTTCTATAATTTTTCGCTGCTATTATATAGGCCTACGAAACCGATTATCAAAATTCTTTTAGCATTACAATATTCCACATTATTCGCCATAAACATATTATACCTATATTTATTTCCCGTATTGTCACGAAAACGGGAATTAGGCGGGTGAAACCGCTGGGCTTCTAGTATGAAATAAAAGAAATTATTAAAAGATTTTTTTATGCAATTTTTATTGCATAGAAAATTTATTTAGTTGAAGAGTTTCAAATCTTGCAGGACAAAAATCGCATTAGTTCTACATTTGGCAACTAGTAGCCCACCAACCGCATTGGAGCAGCTTAGCGGGTGCTAACTCCACATCCTAAAAGGAGGGAGGCCTGACCTGTGGGGGGCTGTTAAAATAGGCTAATGATCATAACTACGACGTGAAAATTAGTTATTTTTCCTTAAAATTGTATTAAATAAGAGGATAAAGTGTAAAATTAAAAAACAAATAGAGTTATGAATAAGAAAATTTTAATTTATTATTTTTTATAATGCATATAATTTGTTAATTAGGTAGGTACTAATTCGCTTTACATTCATATCACAAGATACCTATGTAAATGTATATTTATAGCTAAATTAATTCAATCTGTACAATAGGTATTTCATAATCAATGTTATTGTATTTTTGTTTACAGCTAATCAGTAAGTACCTACTTCGATGTTGTACGGAACAATCACCGATTACTTAATTTAAAATGTAATTTATTTGATATTAAGTCATAGAATGCATATTCTTTAGTAGATTAAGTCTAGATTTTGATAAACACACATTTTTTGATACCTGAAAAATTAAAACGGATTTTGATGAATTTTGCTACAAAACTAAATAAAATCTTCGGAAAGTATTTGGTTTACTTTTGACACAAAAATAAAACTGAAGCTCGTAAAAAAGGGGATAAAATCTGTATCCCGTCCTCTTTGATCCCGTTTCAAAAAATAAATACGTAACAATTACTATTTGTACAAAATATGGATTCCACAAGTCCGCCGGCGAAGTCGTGGGCAAAAGCTAGTATTTTAGCCGCGTATTTCACACCTCTATCACGATATAGTTAACACCGACACTGCTGCATGCACCTCACGCAAACATTTTCGTCGACCTGGGTCCTTAAGTCCGCGATTTTCTTTTTCAGAAATGTCACTTGAAACGCTAGCCTAACTTCTCTCAATTTTCTTCTATCTCTGCTCTGTTTGGCCGCGTAGTTATTTCTCTCCCGCTGCTTTCTGTAAGAGTCGTCCGCTGCTTGACTCGTCTGCACCGCGCGTCTCATTCTCGGGTTATTTCCTAGCAAAGCGCCTCCATTTTTCTCCGCCATGGCTCGCAGAGCATCCCGCTCGAAGGCTTGGTACTCCATGTCGTCAGATAGTGAGTCAACGTCGAGGGAATCCAGCGAATGCGGCGGCGACGGCACTTTTCTGCAGAACAAACTTTCATTTGGAGATATTTGCGACGATGGAACTGTGTATTCGTGAGAGTAGCTGTAGTATCTATTTTCTTCCAATTCAGGAGATACTCTTGCGTATCTCAAGTCAGGCACTATCGGTCTGAAGGATCGATCGCGTTCAGGTGATTGTCGTTTGTTTTTGGTTAAGTCCAATGCTTCGTCCGCGTACGGGGTCCAAAGCGCCATGGCTGCAGCCGTTATGTATAAACTGTGATTGTCGAATGTCCCAGTAAATTATCCCGGTTGTGGGCGGAGCGACAGTGTGAGCCTGGAAGGGTTAATCCGCTACCTGCAGGGCCCATAACGGGACTGCCGGGGACAGTTTTAGGAGATTAAATTTCTTAATTAACACTTTTATGACTGGTCTTGTTTGTCTTACCACTTTTGGCAATAAGAAATAAAAGAGATAGTTTATAATAATCCATTTGTATATAATAACTGTATATTATTTTTAATTTAAATAAATGAATGTTTAGTGGATTTGCTTAGAACTATTTGTAGCCTATGACTTCGGTTTCGGTTCGGTTATGAAGTTTTAGGTTCGAGTCCTGTTTGGTCGTGCTTTGAAATATTTTTTTTTACATCAAGACAAGTTTTGGAACATACTAAGCTAAGCCTTGCGTATGTGATGCGGATAAGTGTAGGTAAACGAAAGTGAATTGTAGCTATTCATCTAAAATGTGTAAGGAGATAATATAACTACCTAAAACGTAACTGTTCGTTATAATATTATACCTAACATTGCTGTAATATCAAGCATTAACCCAGCCAAACGTATTATGTACATCAAAAAATAAAAAAAGCAGCATTCTTATCATATAGGTACACAGCAATACAATATCTTCATATGACAGTTACAAATATCAATAGAAACGTCTTCAATAACGTCATGGTTTTGGATAATCTATTCATTAATTGTAACGACGTCTCACTTGAAACGCTTAAGGCATTATAACCCTTCCCTGTCACATTGAATGCGGGACCACCGCCGGACATTATAGCAATAACAAAATGGCCACCGGAAGCTGTGCACAATGCGCAAAACGACAGTTGCTTCCCTGATGACGCTCCGATGATTTTTATGAAAGCACGCGCTGGACATCATTATCTGTCATGGGAAGTAACCATTACAAGCTCAGAAGATATCATTATGACAAACTGAAATCGCATACCACAAAAAATTAAGCAATTATCTGTTAAACGTAAGTTTTTCTGCACATTTTTACTTTGATGTTCAGAGAACTGAATAATTTTTGTGTAATAAGACGTAGATGACATAAACTAAATAATTTTGTGCTTACTACTGCTCTCAAAACATAACTCATATTATAGTGAGTAAGCAAGAATTAATAACTCTAATAAGGATGAAAAAGCAAATACTTAATTATTTTCAAATTACTTATCTACTATGTTTCAAATGTAATATTGTTTGTATTTTGGTCAGACAATTGTTTGTGCATAAGTTAATTTTTAAAAATGAGAAATTCTAGATTTAATTCGTAAAATTTAGGAATTCATGACAATCGCCTCCGTATCTTGCGCAGTGTTCTTGTCTTCAGACTAACTTTAGATCTAGCGAATCGTCTTCACTGCGATTGAACCTGTAGGTACCAAAAGTTGTCCTAACTATTAATGCCACTTATAAAATAAAATACAAATAAAATACGCACAAAAAACATAATATTTAAAATCCACATAAATTGTCGACACTCAAATAGCGCACCCGCAAATTTTATTTCACACAATATTCAATAACGGAATATAAAATAGATATCAAAATCGTATTATTATCGACAGTTATGTCATCCATCTTGGGAAGTGTCAACAATACGAAATGGTTGGGTCCATGCGACCGCTAAGGCTTTGTCAAAGGGTTATCATAATACCGGCGCGTGTTGTTTTAATTCAGTTTAAAAATGAACCTAACAAATTAGGAAATAAGGTATACTTTAGTGATCATGTATTCAAGATTGGCAGATGCATTTATTTCCGTGTTGCAACTGTATCAATCGTACAATGTGTCACCGATTGTTATAGATTTGCATTAGGTAATATGTTATATAGGTATATAACTGTATCTGCGTACTTAATGTGACTTGTAAGGAAATCTTTCGCTGCCTGTTTTCATATATAGGACGAACACACTGCCTCTACATAACAATTAACAGTTTTGTTATAAACGTATGTTAGGTACCTAGGTTTTACATAGAAATACAAAAATAAATCTCAAAGTGCTTGTACTCGTTTTTGTTTTGATGTTCCCTCAAAAGCACACGTCACTCCATTTTTAAATAATTTTGGCTTACTAAAAATGAGATCCAGACGAAAGTATCATTTGGCAGGCCTACTTTTCGGTGTTTTTAATCAGGGTAAACCGCTATACCTTCTAAATAAATTCACTTGGGCGGGTGATGGTGGCGGAACGGAGCGCCGAAGCTGCCGTAATCAATTACGGATACCACCTCACCGTACTGCCGCCTTTAGAGGTTCATTTACCTACTCCGCCACTAAATGTTGGAATAACATTCCCCCTCCATTGAAAAATCTTAAGTCTAAATTCGCATTTAAAAAACTGCTAAAGAGATTTCTACTTGAAAAGCAGATTGAATTCCAACATCATGTGGCGGAGTTTTCTTTCTTATAGGTAAATAACTGTAAATTCTGTATAAGAATTGCATAAATTTGTAAATACCTTTGTATATGTGATATAATTTTATTTTTAATATTTTTTCTTCTCACGTTGTTATTCTTTAGTATGGTATTTTATTGTCTTTCCCTTTTTATTTTAGTTAATTGTAATGTACTATTATTTTAAGTTTAAGTTATTATTATTGTTTATTTTAGTCAATAAGGTTGTTGTGTGCTGTGTTTGTGGCGGCATCTGGTCAACGGTTCCAACTGAAAACCAGCGCTGCATGCTCTTTTTATTTAAAGAGTATGCAGCATTATGCTGAGTTGGATCCGTTTACTGGGTTGTGCCACACATCGCAGGATATTGTTATAGAACAAATTGTGTTGTGTGGCATAATTCACTAATAAAGCTTTTTTCTTTCTTTCTTTCTTTCAAAAGTGAATTCCAAGTATACCTAATATTTATTTTAGAACCATCTCAATCATAGCATCTCTCAAACATTTTTTTTTTCAATTTTCCTACTTAGTATTAGATAGGAAGGTAACTAGATTAGATAGTACCTAAATATCTACACTTTAATGACGCGAATAATTTTTAAACTTAATGTAAAGTAGTTAAAATATAGGCATAATAAATGAAGCCAATTTTGTCTACTAATAGGAAGGACCTAAATTTATTACTCTGCATAGTAACAGTAAAACAATTTAAGTTCTGTACTACGCAGGTAAAGTTAAGTCATTTTTAATCTTATACATCTTACAGGATTATTGCTTTCTATAATGGTTGCGGCAACTTTTGAGTTATTAATAATTTTAAGTTGCTTAATAAGTATTAAGAGTCTAGTAAGTTCTCTGTAACTGATTCACTATAGCGACTTTGTCAACAATATTATTGATTTTATTAGATACCAGTAGGTAACAGTGGCGAAGGATGGAATTTTGATGAATGTAAGCCATCCCAAAGAAAAGGAAATTCATACCGCTTGATACAAACTCCGATTTCTCTTACATCCATACATATTTATTAATTACAAGAATTAATATGTACCTATGGATGGGTTTTTGAAAGGTTATTCGGAGGGAATCGGTCTGTATGGACACTTCGCCGCTGGTGGTTAGGTACCTAGTACCTAGTATAAAATATGATGATTAAGTATATTGATTCGGCAGTTAGTATAAAGTTATTTTATTTTTTCTGAGCGAAACTATAGTTGTCGCCTGTAACTCCGTCCGAGTGAAATTCAGTTTTTCACAAATACCGCGGGTAGGTACCCCGGATTATTCCGAGATAAAATAGAGCCAATGTTCTGTTCTAAAGCCCAGTCTATCTCTAAAGCAATACTCATCAAAATAAGGTCAGCTGTTTAGCCGTCAATAGATATGGTCAGACATACTTTCGCTTATAATATTAGTAATATAAGATAGTACAGATAAAAATCACGATGATGAGGTTTATGTCTGCGTATTTTTATGTTTGTCATGGACGTGATTTTCTCAAAAACAATGGAAACTTCAAATAGGTACTTCTTCGTTTTTTATCCAGGACAATCCTGTCCTGGATAAAAAACGAAAAGGTCCATAACAATGAGTTTCATATACCTACATATACCCACCTAGTCGTACTACCGGCCAACTTTCACAAACTGCTAAATTCTCACGCGAACTTCGACGTAACAAAAATATTGACACGCGACGTGGCGAACTGAAAAATATAGACGAAAGACCCACACATGAATACGGCACTCGACAGTGTGAACGCCAAGTTAGAAAAATAACTGTATAAAGTATGATACATGACACTTAAATAGGCAGTTTACCTTTAAAATTAACTTCGTTTAAACTCTTAAAGTGCAAG